>NC_142031.1:28340388-28653513 GCF_982192425.1 Myodes glareolus | reverse complement strand
TGCTTGTGGGCGAGGTGGATTTCCTGGACCAGCCATTCATTGCGTTTGTTCGTCTTGTCCAGTCTGCCATGCTGGGAGGGGTGACAGAAGTGCCTGTCCCCACCAGGTGAGTCCCTGAAGAGTGCCCCTACACCTGTCCCCACCAGGTGAGTCCCTGAAGAGTGCCCCCACACCTGTCCCCACCAGGTGAGTCACTGAACAGTGCCACACACCTGTCCCCACCAGGTGAATCCCTGAAGAGTGCCCCCACACCTGTCCCCACCAGGTGAGTCCCTGAAGAGTGCCCCCACACCTGTCCCCACCAGGTGAGTCCCTGAAGAGTGCCCCCACACCTGTCCCCACCAGGTGAGTCCCTGAAGAGTGCCCCCACACCTGTCCCCACCAGGTGAGTCCCTGAAGAGTGCCCCCACACCTGTCCCCACCAGGTGAGTCCCTGAAGAGTGCCCCCACACCTGTCTTCAGGGAGCCCCTCCCCACGCCGTCAGCAGGCAGGGATGTCCTTTTAAATTAGTATAGAATCAGGCAAGGTAGTACGTGTCTTTATTCCCAGCACTCAGCAGACAGCTCTGTGGGTCTGGGCTCAGCCTGTTTTACATAGAGAGTTCCAGAACAGCCAGGGCAACAGTGAGACCCTCACAAAAGAGAAAGAGGTTGGGGAAGTCAGTAGCCAGGAAGGAAGTTGCTGAGTGCTCCGGCCAGCAGTGCAAATGTAAAGATGTCCACGAGAGGCAGAAGCACAAATGTTTCTTCAGCAAATAAAGTAGTAAAAGGAAAGTGCTGATCTGGTGAACTGAGCTGGTGAGCTGGTGAGCTGATCTGGTGAGCTGAGCTGGTGAGCTAGTGAGCTGATCTGGTGAGCTGGTGAGCTGATCTGGTGAGCTGATCTGGTGAGCTGATGAGCTGATCTGGTGAGCTGATCTAGTGAGCTGATCTGGTGAGCGGGTGATCTGATCTGGTTAGCTGGTGAGCTGATCTGGTGAGCTGGTGAGCTGATCTGGTTAGCTGGTGAGCTGATCTGGTGAGCTGGTGATCTGATCTGGTGAGCTGGTGAGCTGATCTGGTGAGCTGATCTGGTGAGCTGGTGAGCTGATCTGGTTAGCTGGTAAGCTGAGCTGGTGAGATGGTGATCTGATCTGGTGAGCTGGTGATCTGATCAGGTAAGCTGGTGATCTGATTAGGTGAGCTGGTGAGATGAGCTGGTGGGTAAAGGCATTTGTCACCAAGCCAGACAATCTGAGTTTAATCCTGGGAGATCACACGATGAAAGGAGAGAACTAAGTCCTGAAAATTGTCTTCTATACATCCACGTTTGCTGTGGCGTGTGTGCCATGGCATGTGCATGTGTGTGTGTGCATGCATACACACGTACACACGCAATAACTAGCTAACTAAATAAATGTCAAAAGGAAGAGCCAGGTATGGCAGCACTTGCCTATAATCCTAGTACTTGGTAGAGGCAGGAGGATCAGGAGTTCAAAGTCATCCTTGACTACATAAAGAGTTTGAGCCTGGGTTATGTGAGACCCTGTCTGAAAAACTCAACAAACAAACAAACAAACAAACAAACCAGTAAAAGGAGGTGGAGCGATGACTCAATGGCTAATGGCACCTGCTGCTCTTGCAGAGGACCTGAGTTCAGTTCCCAGCACCCATGTTGAGTGGCTAAAGATCACCTGTTCAAAAACTCCAGTTCAGGGGATTCAGTGCCCCCTTCTGGCCTCAGCAGGCACTGCACTTGGGTGCACATACCTCCCTACAGACGTTCACATAATTAAATATAATAATGATAATGATTAGTTTTAAAAGATTCAAAAGAGGGAAGTTAAAAAGTTAATAATGGAGACATTGAAGGCCAAATAATTCTTCTCTTCATTTGTTTCTATTTTTCCCTCTTTGTTCTTCCTCCTCCATTTTTTTTTTTTTTTTTTGCAGGTTTCTGTTCATTCTTCTAGGACCTTCTGGGAGAGCAAAGTCCTATAATGAGATTGGCCGAGCCATTGCAACCCTCATGGTGGATGATGTAAGTGAGAATATGAAGCAGGCACTGAGTGCTCATAGCTGTGGAACTGGCACAGCCTCCCCTACTCCCCAGCATCACCAGCACAGCTGGCCCCTGCTGTGCACCAGGGACCTAAGGATCATGAGACTCAGGGAAGAGACCCAGACCCTCTCATGAAGGAGCACTATCCAGTGAGAGGGACAGATCTGTAATAATGAAATTATTATTATATTATTATAAATGATAAAAATAAAATCAATCATGCATTAGCTGCCTGGGGAAACTGAGACACACACTGCAGACAAAAAAACCAAGGGTGAGCAGGTAGACCAGCAAGACCTTGGGATGCTAGCCTTCTGGACAAGGGAAGTGATGAAGGCTCAGAGAAGCTGAATGGAGGGACAGCAGCATAAGCTCGGTGTGCGAGCTCCCGAGGGCAACCCCAGGAGATGAGCCTAAGGTCCTGCTCTGTCTCCAGAGTGACGGGAGGCTAGAGGTCTTTAAACACCAACAAACCCAGCAAACCTGTCTCTCTGTAACCTGGCCCTCCTAGTGGGACAGTCTTGGCTCTGGAGAGGTTTTCTCATATGCTTGCTCTGTAGAAACAGAAATGCAAGGTCAAAGAACGCAACAAAAATCCTGCAGAGGTGTTACCAGGGTCGGCGTCTAGGCCAGGTGCATCCAGACTCATTGGCTCTTACTCAAAGACTTGAGATAAAGCTGCACAAAGATTTGCAGATGCAGCAGGGAGACTCAGTTCAAAGCAAAGCAATAGGACAGGTCGGGCACACCGTCAAGAGTAACAGTGGCACATGAATGAGGGTACTCAGGGACCCCCGTTATTGTTGGGGCCTTCTTTGTATGGTATTCAAGAGAAGAGGGATGTAGTCTGGGTGGATGTTTTAAGTGACAGATTAAATTGCACAATCATTTTCCTGTCATGAATGTCCCTTCCCAGAACATGTCTGATTTTGATTATATGCACACCCATCTTTGCATAGGTGTAAGTAGAGGAGTCTGCCTAAAAGTTCTCTTGGAGGGCAGTTTGACTAATTACACAAAACCAGTTCAGGCCAGATGGATCTCCCTACTTTCTTACCCTCACACAAGGAGAGAACCCCTGAACAGACTCCATCTGTGTTTAGTGGCTGTTAAGGGGAAGAGACAATTCCATCGTTCGGAGTGGAGAGTGTGTACGACTCAGGGCACATGGGGACCCTATGTAGCTAATAAGCTGCTAGGTGCATTGCGAAAAGGGGTATGTGTGCGTAGTATATGCAAGTAAAGGTCCTAGACTGCCGAATGTACTATTAATACTAAGTGTGCTGGGCAGTGGTGGCGCATGTTTTTAATCCCAGCACTCGGGAGGCAGAGTCAGGCGAATCTCTGTGAGTTCAAGGCGAGCTACAGTCTACAGTGAAAGTTCCGGGACAGCCAGGGCTACACAGAGAAACCCTGTCTTGAAATAAATAAATACATACATACATACATACATACATACATACATACATACATACATAAAGAGAGAAAGGGAGGGAGGGAGAGAGAGAGAGAGGGAGGAAGAAAGGAAAGAAAGAAAGAAAGAAAGAAAGAAAGAAAGAAAGAAAGAAAGAAAAGCATATTCCCTATACTTGCCTACCTCTAAAATATTACAGCAACCTGGGTTTCAGATCTGAGATGACTGCCCATTCCAAAAACTGGTTCTTTCCTATTGTCCTCTATTTCCCCTACTGCCATTTGTCCTTATCTACCTTTAAACATAGTTGAAATGTGCTCACTCCAAGGAGGGGAGAGCTGAGCCCTCTTTCTCCTTCCTCATCCCTCACCAGCTCTTCAGCGACGTGGCTTATAAAGCCCGGAACCGAGAAGATCTCATTGCAGGAATTGATGAATTTCTAGATGAGGTCATTGTCCTTCCCCCTGGAGAATGGGATCCAAACATCAGAATTGAGCCACCCAAGAAAGTTCCCTCAGCTGACAAGAGGTGTGTGCTAAGGATGTGAACAACAGAGGGCGCTCCACATCAGCGGTTTATTCTCTTCGTGAGAAATCAGAAGCCAGCAGGGCCACTTGTGAACAACTGTAAAGCCGGGTGGGAGTCCGTGTAGGGGGAGGGGTATTATTGAATCATTATTCATGCTTGAATATGTGTGGGTGTCTATGTGGAAGCCTGAGGTTGCCCTGGGAGTTTTTCTTCATTGCTCTCCACCTTACGCCTTGAGGCAGTCTCTCAGTGAACCCAGCGCTGGCAGATTTGGCAAGTCTTGTTCATTCTGGGGTTCCTCTGTGCTGGAATTACAAGTGGCTGCCTTGTCCACCTGATTTGCACATGGCTTCTGGGAATCCCAGTTCTTGTCCTCTTGTTTGGGTGGCAAATGCTTTAATAACTGAGCCATCTCCCCACCTCCGTCTTCACGTCCCCTGCTATTTAAGATATTAAAGTTTTGTTGTTGTTGTTGGAGGGGAAGGGCACAGTCTTGAGGGGCTGGGCCCTTACCAGCATTGAGAGCCCTGCTCTCCCCCATCCCCAACTTTCTCTTTCAGGAAATCTGTATTCTCTTTGGCAGAGCTGGGCCAGATGAACGGCTCTGCGGGCGGAGGCGGTGCCTCGGCTGGAGGAGGTGGCGGTGGCGGAGGGGCAGGAGGCAGCGGGGCCGGCGGAGTGGGCAGTGGAGACGAGGCTGAGATGCCAGCTGTGCATGAAATCGGGGAGGAGCTGATCTGGACCGGAAGGTGCCCGCTCCATGCCCGGCAGAGAGCCTGCAGTCTTGAACCCTCTCTTCCTCCGGTCCTGTTAGCGATCCTTCCGCTGCTGTGTGCAGCGCCTTCTAGGGACGGGGTCTGACCACTGCAGTCTTCCCGAACTCTAGCGAAGCCCCTCTTGGGTCTTGAGAAGAGTTGTGTGGGGTGAGAGGAACAGAAAGACCCCGCCCAAAAAGAAGGAGCCCAAACTCTTCTCTAGACATCCTTTGGTACCCGTGTCGGAAACAGTGTACCACAAATAAGTTAATGTAAAACTACTGAAGTCCATTTTCACACAGGTAGAAATGGAGATGTCAGCGAGGAGCAGGGCCATGGAGGACCCTACCTGCAAATTCCAGGCCTGGGTTGTAATGTGGGACCCTGTCTCAACCCTGGCCTCTAAATAAAGATACCAGCAGGGCATCACTGCCTTTGGGCTTATGGGTAGAGCCTCCTTGGGGTTCTAAAGGCAGCCGAGAGTCTTATGGCAGTCCTTAGCTTGGCAGTTGCATCCCCCAGTTTTTGTCTGTGTTGTTACATGACTTTCCGAGACCCCGGGTGTGTGCTAGGGTAGTATTGCCCTGTTTCTCTAACAGCTGACTCAGAGCCCACTCTTCACAGCTTCATTGTAACTTAACTATATCAGCAACCCCTCCCCTTTTTTTGTAGTCTCATGTAACCCAAGCTGGCCTCAAGCTTGCTACAGCTGAGGATGACCTAGAACTGATGATGCCCCTAAGCCATCCTCTACTGAGCTGAACTCACAGGCACCACCATGTTTGGGTTACAATCCAGGGCTTCATGCACAGGAGACAAGCACTCTACCCACCGAGCTACATTCCCAATCCGAAGGCTTTCCAAATAAAATCGTAGTCACAGGCACCAGGGGTTGAAGGTTTAATGCATCTTTTTAAAAGAAGTACAATCCAATATGTAACAGTTTGTTTTAAAATCTTAGTATTATTTGAAGGCTTCGTTTTTCTCTTCTTTGAGGGGAACAAAAGAAAACTGTTCTGGTCTTTGACTGCTTCTGGAGTCGCCCCAGTTGGCTGAGATTTAGGACAAGGCTCTGTGCCTTAGAACAATGACTTTGGGAATAGAGTTGTGGACTGTGTCTTAGTTCCTCACTGTGAAAAGCACTCTGACAAGAGCGACGTAAAGGAGGAAGGGTTTGTTCTGGTTTGAAATTCAGGTTGCAGCTCATCCATCACGCTGGGGAAGTCAAAGCCGCACGAGCTTAAGAGAACTGGTCACATTGCAGCCACAGCCAGGCAGCAAAACAGTAAATACATGTTCGTTCCCATCTTGCTTTTCCCGTTTAATTCAGTCCCAGATCTGCTGCCAGGGAGTAGCCTCTCCCTCAGTCAAGACAAGTCTTCCAGATCAGTTGGCAAAGTCAAAACAATCCCCAACAGGCATACCCGGAGACCCATCTCCCAAATGATTCTAGAGTCTGTGGAGTTGGCAGTTAACACTGGCCCTTATGTATTATATGGAAGACCGTCACGGTGGGATATTCCCATCAGCACGTCCTTCTCTTGAACAGTTTGCGTCCAGCTCCAGCCTCCCCATTATGGAGGTGCTGACTGCAAACTTCCAGACTGACAAGAGTCATGTCTGGTCCTCAGTGCTCTGGTAGAAAGACTGTAGCTCTATCCACCCCTGCTCCTCACCCCAGACTCCATGGGGCCTTTGGGTCACTCCTGCCCCTCCTGGTGTCTGTAGAGGAAAGCCGTCTCCTGCCTGTCTCAAGCAGGTTCTTTGGGGGACTACGCCTGGACGTCAAGCGGAAGCTGCCCTGGTTCCCAAGTGACTTCTATGACGGCTTCCACATCCAGTCCATCTCCGCAGTTCTGTTCATCTACCTGGGCTGTATCACCAACGCCATCACCTTCGGCGGGCTTCTGGGGGATGCCACGGACAATTACCAGGTGAGCAGGCACTCAGACCAGCAAACATCAGTCAGATTTACTACCACCTGGTGGCCATGAAGAGTTTCAGTTTGTATTCCCCGCACCAAGGTTGCAGGGATCTCCATATGTAGCAGGGACAGAAATAGCTCAGATCAGGCCGTACCACCAAAGCCAACCCCAGCAAGGGTGATAGCACACAAAAGCTGGAAACCTGGAGTGCACACTGCATAGCCTGCAGCAGCTCGACAGGGTGAAGAGTGTCTTTTCTGGGTGGCTCGATTGTCCTGAGTCTCCTGCAGGCGGCTCAGTGTGAGAGTATCACTCAGCAGGCCTTATACTTGATGTCTGCATGGTGCGGGACTAGCTAATGTGTCTGTTCAGATTCAGGGACTTCCTGAAGCCATTGAGTTGTTTGTTTTCTGAACTTGAGGAGCTTCCCTGCAGGATGGAAAGCTTCACCTCCCTTTACAATGGGTTGTTTTACCCCCCCCCCCCTGTAAAACTCCTGCATCCTGATGAGTTTCCCTCCACGATAGAAGGTTTCAGTTTCACGGAAAACTGCCACACCACAGCCTCTTCTGCCTCTCTGAACCTCCTGCTTTCTCACGTGACAGGGAGTAATGGAGAGCTTCCTGGGCACTGCCATGGCTGGTGCCTTGTTCTGCCTCTTCTCGGGGCAGCCCCTCATCATCCTCAGCAGCACGGGACCCATTCTCATCTTCGAGAAGCTCCTCTTTGACTTCAGCAAGTAGGTACCACATGGTAGGCTCCATGCCTACTCTTTGAGGCAGTCAGCTAAGGCGAGGGTGGAGCATAGGTCCAGGCTGAGTTGGGGAGTTGAGGGATAGGAGGATGGAGGGGCCGTGTGAGGAGGGGCATCTTGAGCTGTACTTGTTGGGTGTTTTCTTCTGATTCCTATAAGCTGCCTTGAAGGCATCTGAGTGCCGACTAGCACTTAGGGAGCAAGCCAGGCCACGTCACTGCTCACTGGAAAGTCAGTGTGGTAGAAACAGAGTCTTGGACAGGTGCCTTACAGATTTGGGCTGGACCATTTCCTAAGGTGGCTCCAGACCATTCAGCTTAAAACCTACTCCAAGCACCAAGGTCTTAGCAGCTTCCTGACACTTAGAGAGGTCTTGTCCTAGGACCACCCCAGGCACCCCAGGACTGGGGAGGTGGCTCAGTCAGTAAAGTGCTTGTCCCATAAGCATGAGGACCTGAGTTCAGTCCCCAGAAGTCACCCACACATAAAATCTGGTGTCACGTGCTTACAATCCTGAAGCTTGGGGGTGGAGATGGGTGGCTGCCTGGCACTCCCTGAAGGGACAGACTCTGGCCAGCTCAAGCACTGTGAGCACGGCTCTGGCAGGCCTTACCCTTCTCTCCCATTCTCTCCACCTTGGTAAAATCCAGTAGATTACATACCTGAGACTAGCCACCCAAGCCTAGTCCCTTATTAACCACTTTGTCCTCCTGAGGCTGACTACCAAGATCCAGCTATCAAAGTATGGAAGCCCAGCAATCAGAAGCCCACATTGGCTCACCTAGTTAACATGCCCAATTAAAATTAAACACCTCACCTGAATGCGGGGTTTCCCCCTTTATCTTTATATAACACCATTTGCCTGTGGGCCATGTCTGTCTCCTCTCTAGCCAGAGGCAGTCCTCTGTCTGTCTACCCTGCCCTGAGACAAATATCCCTGCTCCCTCTCCCTTGTTCCCTTCCCCTTCTCTCCTGTCCTCTGTCTCCTGTCTTTGTCTCTTACTCCCTGTCCTCTGTCCCTCTGGGGTGAACAAATCTCCTTTGTTATGAGAACCCGGCTTCAGGGGTGCTGAGTAGACCCTTTTCCTTTACTCTCTACCTGGAGTTATCCACACATGTGCACCAACATACACACAAACCCACAAATACACGCACATGCAACACACATAAACACACACACACACACACACACACAGAGAGAGAGAGAGAGAGAGAGAGAGAGAGAGAGAGAGAGAGATCAGGCAGCCCAACCCAGGAATTGTCCCTGTCCAATCCTTCCTCAGTCCTTAGACAGGCATCAGTGCTACAAAGGAGGTATGGACCACTCTGGTTGGGGCTGGGGAGCCAAAGCCAGGAGGTCGCTCACTTCCCTTTGCCATCCAGGGCCAATGGCCTGGACTACATGGAGTTCCGCCTCTGGATTGGCCTGCACTCAGCCATCCAGTGCCTTATCCTGGTGGCCACAGATGCCAGCTTTATCATCAAGTATATCACCCGCTTCACTGAAGAGGGCTTCTCCACCCTCATCAGCTTCATCTTCATCTATGACGCCATCAAAAAGATGATTGGTGCCTTCAGCTACTATCCCATTAACACGGACTTCAAGCCTGACTCCATCACCACCTACAGATGCGAGTGTGTCGCTCCTGACACAGGTAATCCCCGACGCGCACTACTCCCCACCCCTTCCACAGCAGCTCTCGGTGCAGGAGGGGAGCTCGTCTGGAGGGACTGTAAGCCAGGTGCTCACTGTCCCGAAGGAGCAAATGTTGGGCCTTTGTTTATTGAAACAGGGTCTGCCTATGTAACCCAGGCTGGCCTTGGTTGTGGTACCCAGACTAGCTTTAAAATTTACAATGCTAATTGCAGAGTCTTGAGCCTAATTTTTGGAAAGAATTTGAGGGGATGATAGCCAACACATGGCTGTAGTCAAAGCAACCAGGGTTATAATCAGGAAGCTGCAGGGTACTTCGTGAAAGAGTAAGGCATGGTTTACCAAATAGGGGCAGGTGTGGAGGTGATTCCTGTCAGTAATACTGCCCAAGTTGGGGTAGCCCAAGGGATCTGATGATCCCTCCCAGTGCCATTAACACATGGTAACTTGCCTCAACATACCACGGCCAATGTGGTTACAAACTTTATAAAGCGAGACCAACCCAGGGGACAAACATCCCTACTACAGTCAGGGTGGAGTCATGCTGTCGGAAGAACTGGGGAAACTGGCCTCAGTCAGCCTCCTAGGCAGTTGAGGGTTGAGGGGATTGTCATGAAGGACCTCATCTACCCTCTGGGACCACAGGATGTGGAATGAGAATTGAGGAGAAGATCCAGGAAGCCAGCTGCTGCTGAGTTGAGGGAAGAATTTGCAGTGGGAAGAGCTCGTGAGAGCTACCAACCCCCTACTGTCTGGCATGCATGTGCCAACGGTATTTAAAGGACCCCAGCACCGAGTGGACTGGAGCAAACAACTGGCCGACCTAATAATAAAGTCTCAGTGCCGTTCATGTGTTGCTGCTTTCTGACCAAAGAAATCATCAGCTGCAAAGTGAAGGCCTCTTCAGAGTAGGATCTCCGTCACAGTCAGAACCATGCCCCTAAGAGCGGCTAGCGGGATGAACCTAGAGGGCCCAAGGGAATGCAGGATAGGGTGCAAGATCTACCCAGGCACCACTATACTGGCCTGGCGGAAAGCAAACTGAGGCCCAGAGGCCACCCAAGCCACATTGAACCTCAGTTACCCTGACTGTAAAGAGTAATCAGTGCTTATCAGAGATACCTGCAAGGTTTTCAAATAAGTAGGAAAATCAGTAGATATTAGATTGCTCAATCTCTTAGCTAAATGACAACAACAATAATGATAATAATCAAAAGAATTGACCATGCCAGGTGTATTATCATACAGTTCTAATCCCAGAACTTGAGAATCAGAAGGAAGTAGATTTTGGTGAGTTCAAGACCAGCCTGGTCTGCATAGGAATTTCCACACCAGCCAAGACTATGTACTGAGATCCTGTCTTAAAAAAAAAAAAAATTGATCTCATCAGCTGATATTCTGCATTGCAAGTATGGGGTCCTACTACAGCCTGTGTCTTTCTAAGATGCTCTTCCTGCTAGGGGTAGTATCACACCTCCACTTATCGTGCTGATTTTTGGAAAGAAGTCTAGCTTTTTTTTCTCTTTTCTTTCTCTTTTCTAGCTCTAGCTTTCAGTTGTTCTTTTAAACAGTGAGAGGTGAGATTTACCCTTTCTCCGGGTCCTTGTCTAGATTCCTAAAGAGGTCCTACCACAGGCCCTATTGATTCTGCAGGATGGGGGTGGGGGACGAGAACAGTGGGGATCTTGCCTCAGGGACCAAGCTTGATTTTACTGTGCGCGCTTTTCAGATCCAGTCCACTCACTGGGTCTAACCCTGCCTTCTAGAAACATTCATCTTTGTCTCTTTTTAGAAATGGTCCAAATCCTGGGGTCCTGAGAGGAGCTTTAGCTACTCAGTGAACCATCTGTTTACCTAGGGGTGACCTGTGAACAGGGGCTGGGGGAACATAGTCAGTAGGCATCAAAGGGCATCATAAAGCTTGCCTGTTTCTGAATACTTCCCATCATTCTCGCCTGGATACCTGATTATCTTGAGTCGTCTTCATGGTTCTGAGTGCTTGGTCCCAAGCCTGGCAGCATCAGCACCAACTAGGAACTTACCAGAAATACAGAACCGTAGACTCCAACGCCAAACCTGAGCCTAGAAAACTCTGGGACAGAGCCCAGCTGGCTATGTACAGACAAGCCATCCAAGGGCTTCTGTTGCTCCCTCCCCAAGTCTGAAAAATCTTTGCTGTGATTAACTACTAATCCCACAAGATTTCTCCACAGAGAATAAATGAGCCAGGTCAGTACCAGGTCACGTTCATTAGGAGAAAAGAGATGGCAAAAGTCTGGACATTAGCAGACGAAGGCAGTGGGGAACTGGTGGGGTTTTGTTCCCAGTTCGTGTGCCACTACTGACTAACTGCTCTGTACTCCCAGCCTAGCTACACAGCCAGTCTCACGATGGCACACCACCGTTCTCTCACACTCTTTCTCACACAAGCTTGCTTGGGACACTATCTTTTTCTATTTCATTTTTTTCCCATGGTAACTGATTTGTATTCTGTTTACGGATGCTGCAAATGCTGACTTGGCCGCTCTCAACTTTAAGTGAGTACCACTCTGTGTACACTAGAATTGTACAATATCTGATACTTGGACCTTTCTGGAATTTTCCACACTATAGCTCTTACATCTCCTGTAGGGTTTCACTTCTTGCTAGAAAAGAATTGACAAGCCCAAGTAGAAGACATCGAGATGTCTGGCCTGAAGACTCTGGGTGCTGGGGCCCTCAAGCAGCAGGAGGAATAGTCCCTACAGGGGCTCCTTGCCTGGTTTCTCTGTCCATAGTGTTAACTGGGCATCGTCTTTCCTTGTGAGGAGAGGCAATAGATTACCTGATTTCCCATGAGGAGGCTTTCTTCAGGATGATTTTTAGGACACGATGCCCTTGGCACTGTTCTGTCTAGGGTCAACACTGATCCGGCTGGCCGAGAAGCAACCGACTTCTGTGATCATATCCAGCCCCGTGGACAGCTTGCTAGAGGCTGGGTGAGGCCTCAGGATCAGGGTCTTATTGCTGGGTGGTAGCCAGCCAGCAGGAACAAACAAGTATTCTACAACACTTCCCCCATACCCGCCACTGAGGAACTGCTTGGAGGAGGAAGGGGAGAAGCCAGGCTCCCCTCCACCCATGTAGTCCAGAGAGTGGGCAAGCAGTGGTCTTCCAAAGCCAGCCTTTGTGATAAGTGACCACATCACCTGGGGAGCCTGGCGCTGTAGGTGATGAGTCAGGGAAGCCAGACATAGGAGAGGGAGAGCGGGAAATAAGGCTGTGAATGGCTCCCCCAGCTTCCCTCCCAGACCTGAAGAGAGTGTTAGATACCACTTACACTTAAGGACTCAGTCAGGGAAGGGAGTGCTTAGCAAGGGATGCAGAGTGAAGAGCTGGCAGCCAGCAGCCCTTTTGAGCTTCTGGTCTCCTTCTGGGCCTAGATCCAGGTTTACTTTCCTTGCCTTGCACTGAAGGGGCAGATTAGAGAAGGTGACATCAGGCACACCCTGGCAAGTCCAGCTGGTCTTAGAGCGCATAGACAGTGGGTGGGAGAGAAGAGAAGTGTCCATAGATGGAGGAAACTGGGTGGAAAGAAAGCCTTATAGTTTCTCTCCCAGTGGCCTGGGGTGGGATCATAGCACCAAGCATGAGCTCCGAAGTCTTAGGTAATAGATAAGTTAATGTCATGGCCTCAGCTGCCTCATCTATAACATGGGGATACATCACGGAGATTTGGGGAAGAAATGAGTGCATTCCCAGGGTTTGGCGTAGTGCATGACACGGAACTAGCTCTTTGAAATGTTTTTTAAAGTCTGGCAGCACACAGTTGTGTCCAGCGCCCGCAGGGCCCCACAAGACGCACTCTTCATTAGCCTGTCTCAGCACCAGATTGCTCAGATGAGTGTTAGAAGTGGCTGTTGGTCCTCAGGATGCGCTGTTCTGCACTGGCACAGCGGCCTGTCCAACTCCCTCCCTTATGGGAGCAGAGGGGACGTGAAGTCTGAGATCAGAGGGAGCTGGTGGAGACTGCAGGCTATGTCTAAGACTCGCTGACCCTGACCCGTCCTCTGTGTCTTCTCCAGTGAATACAACCACGGTCAATGCCTCAGCCCTGCTGGCACCAAACACCAACACGTCTCTGGTAAGCCCTTTCTTATCAGGGCAGACTGCTCGTGGGCTTTTGTTTATGGTGGGGAGTCAGGAAGGAGTTGGGGTGTCAAGCCCAGGAGCACCTGGTCTCCATGAATGCTTTTAAGTTCATAACTGTAAGCACCCTGCTCTAAGGCATCCTCCGCATACAACATCTCTATGCAGAAATACAATGTGTGCGTGCCCAGAGGCGGTAAATGTGACTATATACACACACAGGTTGTAGTTAGTTTCTCCCAGGGAACCCCCAGTTCCCATCCAACGGTGCACTCTCAGACCCAGAAGTTTATTACCCCCCACCCCATGAACTTGACCTGTCCTTGGCTCCTGTTAGTCTCCAGGGTCTCCTGTGGGTCTGCCTTCCCAGACAATGGTTTAAGTGGTGGCTTTCAGGCCTCTCCCAGCCTAAGTAGATAGAAGGATACAGAATTATAATCCAGGTAAAGGGTAGCATGTAGGCCTTGGGGCAGCTTTGGATGCTTGAGTGTCCCCAAGGATGCTTGCATTCCCCTGCACGGGCAGCCAATGGCTCAGTCTATATCCGTCTCAGTTGACTACATAGCCAAAAACTTCAAGTCTAAGACCTCGAGGAGGGCAGACCCAGGCAGTGCTTACTCTCCAGTGCCTATGGGTTAGGTGCTGGGAGCTGGCCTCAAATGGACCAGCGGGTATGGTTTGGTCTGTGTCTTTGCATTGCTTTTTCACTCCTTAGCGACTCAGCAGAGCGGGCCCAGGTTTCTAAGAGTGTGCGGAAAGGTGTGTGAGGCCTCTTACAACAGCTTGGAGTAACTCCCGACCCCAGTTGCCCTTCCGCTCAGCGTGATAGAACACCTGGCCAAAGAAAGCGGCTTTAAGGGAGAAGGGGTTTATTCAGCTCCCAGTTCCTGGCTACAGTCCATCGCTGCAAGGAAGTCAAGGCTGCGGGGGCGTGAGGCAGTGGGTCAAGAACGGAGGGAGAGTGAATGCACGCTTAAGACAGATGCAATTAATATTTTTATTTGCAACTGCTTAAATCCACTTATGTGAAACTCACAGTTTCAAAGCATACACGTGTATATATGTGTATACACACATATATACATACATATACATGTGCTAAAATTCAGAGACTGAGAAATAGTGAATATATAGATTCACATATATATATGTGTATATAAATATTCATATATATAACACTTATTCACTATTTCACAGTCTCTGAATTTTAGCATCTGGGACACCAAGGAAGGAAGTGGTTGAAATGACCCAAGAAGGAAGCAATGAGGATATACACAGAGAAAAGAAGAGATACTGTCTCCAGGAAGGCAGCACCACTAGCACCATGGCTCTTGGCCTGGAATGGGAGACAGACCTGTGGGAGGAAGGAGAAAACACCTTCCTCCTGCTGTCAAAACCACATA
Organism: Myodes glareolus; assembly: GCF_982192425.1. Taxonomy (NCBI): domain Eukaryota; kingdom Metazoa; phylum Chordata; class Mammalia; order Rodentia; family Cricetidae; genus Myodes; species Myodes glareolus. The sequence goes on along the minus strand of NC_142031.1, from coordinate 28,638,911 downwards.
GCTCAGAACACACTGAAGAAACAGTCCCTAACCCTCCCTGGGAACTGCTCGCTTGTCGTCCTTTGAGCAGCCTGCCCCAGGGACACCATTCTGCTACTAAGCGCATCATCATGGACAGGAGAGGAGGGCTAGGGACCCTCAAAGGTTTGGTAGGTATTCAGATTACCCGGGGCCACAGAGAGGACACACTGCCTAAAGAAGGATCCTGACCCATTTTCTCCTGTGCTTGCTCTCCAAGTACACCCCCCTTAACCTCACAGCGCTGGACTGGTCCCTGCTGAGCAAGAAAGAGTGTCTGAGCTATGGTGGGCGCCTGCTCGGGAACTCCTGCCGGTTCATCCCAGACCTGGCCCTCTTGTCCTTCATCCTTTTCTTCGGGACTTACTCCATGACCTTGACTCTGAAGAAATTCAAATTCAGCCGCTACTTTCCTACCAAGGTAAGTATCCTCTGCAGGTAGGCAGAACTTCCGTCCAGGTGTTCTTAATGGAGGCTCAGCTCAGTGAGACAGCTCCACAGGTACAGGGGTTCACTACCACTGACAGCCTGAGTTATATCCCCAAGACCCACACAGTGAAAGGAGAGAATCTGCTCCCACACATCCTTCTCTGACCTCTACAGCGGAGCCAATGGCACTTGTGCATGTGTGTGTGTGCGTGCGTGTGCACACACACACACTTTTTTTTAAAGGCACACCCCCACGCAGTCTTTCCAGGGGGCTCTATCTGGAAGGATGGACACCAAGGAGGCGCTGACTTGAGGGATTTATACAAATTAAGAGCACAAACTTTGCCCAGTCCAGTGGCCCAAGTCTGTAATCACAGCTCCATAGAGCCTGAGGCAGGAGGATCATAAATTCAAAGCCAGCCTGGGAAACATACATCCTATCTCAAAAGAAAATGAAGGGCTAAAAAGATGGCTCCATAGTTAAGAATGTTTGCTGCTCTCCTAGCGGACCTGAGTTTAGATCCCAGCACACACATTGTGTGATTACAACTGTCTGTAACTCCAGCTCCAGGGGACAGGAGGCCCTCTCCTTGCCACCAGAGGCCCCAACACATAATACCATTCAGTTACACACACACACACACACATAAGAAATAACAGAAATAAATGTTTAAGAATAAGACTAAAGTTTTAAAAAGAGGGCTAGGAATATGGGTCAGAGTGCTTATCTATCATGCAGGAGGCCCTAGATGATTGATTGATTGATTGATTGATTGATTGATTTCTTTTGGTATTTTTCGAGATGAGACAGGGTTTCTCTGTGTAACAGCCCTGTCTGTCCTGGAACTTACTTTGTAGATCAGGCTGGTCTTGAACTCACAAGATCCACCTGCCTTTGTCTCTCAAGTGCTAGGACGAAAGGCATGCGCCACCATGCCCAGATGAGGCCCTTGATTTAATCTCCAGTATTGAAAATCAAACAACAGCAAACAAGACTTTGGAGGCAGAACGGTCTAGGTTCCCGTGACAGCACCTGTAGTGAGGGCTGGCTAACTATGTAGTGAGGGAGCTGCGGGCGGGCCTGCTTTTCATCCCACCCGGCTCCTGCACAGCTAGCTTAGCCCCGGAAATAAAAACACACAAATTGTATTCATTTAAGCACTGCCTGTCCCATTATCTCTAGAGAGTTAGTTACTGGCTAACTCTCACATCTTGATTAACCCATTTCTAATAATCTGTGTAGCACCACGAGGTGGTGGCTTACCGGAAAAGATTCAGCATGTCTGACCTGGTGGCTGACTCCATGGCATCTGCCTCATTGCCCTCTTCCCAACATTCTGCTCTGGTTACCCCGCCTACCTAATTTTATGTCCTATCAAAGGGCCAAGGCAGTCTCTTTATTAACCAATGAAAATAACACATAACAGAAAGCCCATCTACATCAAGCACCTGGCATTTTCCAACTTTCCTCTTGGCCTTTTGCTTCTAAACTCCTTGTGTTTCTAAATCTTTTCTTCCCCTGGTGACCGAAAAGTAAAACAACAACAACAAAACACCCTATCATATGTTTATGGGCCATATAGCCAAGTTGGCTTTGTTCTTGGAAATATTCTGTTTCAATCTGTCATGTTTTCTGTTAGTTTGGTTTCTATATGATGTGTATTCTCTTTCTTGTGATGTATGTGTTGCAAAGACCTGTTCCCATTCTATTAACTGGCCTTTTGAGTCTTTTAAAAATTTGCTATTACTTTTTTTTTACTTGTGTGTGTGCATACCATGGTTCATGTATGAAGGTCAGAGGACAATCTGTAGGGGTCACTCCTTCCCTCCCACCAAGTGGGTCCTGGGACTAGAACTCGGGTCCTCAAGGTCACCTACTGAGCCTTCGTGTTAGGCCCGTTTTAAATTTCCTTGTTGCTTTTAAGACTCATTTGTTTTATTTATGTGTGCGAATGTTTTGTCTGGGTGTATGTATGTTCACCGCATGCATGCAGAGTCCAAAGAAACTAGATAAGGGGCATCAAATCTGATAAAACTGGAGTTACAGATTGTTGTGAGCCACTGTGTAGGTTCTGGGAACCAAACCTAAGCAAGAGTGGCCAGTGCTCTTAACTGCTGAGCCTTCTTCTCCCAGCCTCTCCCACTCTCTGACTTGTCTAATGGTAGCTGCTGATGGGTAGAATTCCTCAGTTTTACTGTAATCAAACAGCCAAATCTCCCTTTCAGAAACTACTAGCAGAAGCCCCCGTGTCATCTCTTAAAGCCTGGTTTGCCTTTCGTGTTTGCTCTGCAATCTATCGTAAGCGATCCTGATGTACAATGGGAGATAGTGACGCTTTGTGTTTTGTATAAATGGCTCATTGTCCCAGTTTTTGTTTTTGCCTTTAAAGACCATTGTTTTCTGTACTGTTTTGCAAAGCATCCTTCGCCATGTCTCATGTGTTCCTGCATACCAGTGTCTCTTCTGGTGTGTTTTTTTTATTCCATTTCACTGGCTTATTTAGATGACAGTACCACAGTCCTCAGTTCTACACTTTATGGTAAGTATCATCTTATAGACCAAGTTCTTCTTTGCCTTTTTTCAGTAACATTTTCATTGCCATTGCATTTCTTGCTGAAGTTTAGTGTCATCCCAAATTTCACCAAATCTAGGAACCAGCGAAATGGCTTAGCAGGTAAAGGTGCTTTCCACCAATACTGGTGACCTAAGTTTTATCTCTGGGACCCACATAGTAGAAGGAGAGAACCATCTCCCACAAACTGTCCTGTGACCTCCACACACACAAGCTGTGGTTTGTACACACACATATGCACACACACACACTTTTTTAAAATTAATTAATTTATTTATTATGTATACAATATTCTGTTTGTGTGCATGCCTGCAGGCCAGAAGAGAGCACCAGACCTCATTACAGATGGTTGTGAGCCACCATGTGGTTGCCGGGAATTGAACTCAGGACCTTTGGAAGAGCAGGCAATGCTCTTAATCGCTGAGCCATCTCTCCAGCTCCCCAACTCTTTTTTTTCAAAGTGACCGGGTGGTGGTAACACACGCCTTTAATCCCAGCACTTGGGAGGCAGAGGCAGGTGGATTTCTTTGAGTTCGAGACCAGCCTGGTCTACAAGAGCTAATTCCAGGACAGGCTCCAAAGCTACAGAGAAACCCTGTCTTAAAAAAAAAGGGGGGGGGGTTGTTGCCTCCTGGAGAAAAACAAGACTGACCTGGTTGGTACTCACAAGGTCGGTGAGAGTGGAGTTGAATACCAGGGTCTGCAGATGAAAAGCGCTGTTCGGGAGCGCAGGCCATGTAGGACGGAGAATGCTACAGCCCCCAGGACAGAGCTGAAGATGACATTGTCCTCGGGCCGTCACTTCCACACCTGGTGTGCACTCCAGGGAAGTCTCACACGTGGCACTTGTCACAAGAGCACTGATTCTAGGAGGGAAAAATGAAAGTAATCAGTGTTGTTGATTTTTAATTTTAAACAGGGTCTCAGTTAGCCTATAGTCCCACTGGTCTCAGACTCATGACAATTCTCCTGCATCAGCTTTCCAAAGCAGGAGGGCCATGCTGACTAATCTGAATCAATTTACAATACAATAGATAAATAAACAGAGAGCCTGGAGAAAGGACTCAATAGTTATGGGCACCGATATTCTTTAGAGGACCTGGGCTTGGTTCTCAGCACCCACGTGGTGGCTCACAGCTGTTGGTAACTTCAGTTCCAGGGAATTTAACATTCTCTTCTGGCTTCCTTGGGTACCAGGCACACATGAAGTACACTCGTATACACACAGACAAAACACCTATACACATAAAAATAATTTTAAAATAAATAAACAGGAAAAAATCTTGGAACCATTGTTACAATTAATATACATAGCTATCTCTTTCTACCAGGGAAAATGTCACAAGAATAATGTTGAGAAAATAAAGGGAGTGTCAGGGGGCTGGAGAGATGGCTCAGAGGTTAAGAGCACTGGCTGCTCTTTCAGAGGTCCTGGGTTCAATTTCCAGCAACCACATGGTGGCTCACAGCCATCTTAGTGAGATCTATCTGGCGTGCAGGCATACATAATAAAAATAAGTAAGTCTTTAAAAAAGAGAGAAAGTGTCAGAAGATTACCAATAATATGTTACCATTTATGTGAAAATTTTAACTGCACCAAACAAAACTATATTTTATTGAATGGGATAAAATTGCCGGTAGTTTTCTGTAGAGAGCAAAATGCCACCGAGGGCGAAAGATACCAACAAAATATAGGATTCTCTCTCTTTCCCTCCCTCCCTCTCTTCCTCCTTTCATGCCTGCCCACCCCTCTCTCTTTCTTTCCTGAGACTGGTCTCTCTCTCTACAGCCCTGACTGTCCTAGAACTTACTATGTAGACCAGGCTGGCCACCACACCCAGAAAAATTTTTATTCCTATTTAATTTTTTTAGTTTTTGTTTTTCAAGACAGAATTTCTTTGTTTAACCCTGGATGTCCTGGAACTCATTCTGTAGACCAGGCTGGTCACTAACTTGGAGATTATGGTGCCTCTGCCTCTCAAGTGTTGGAACTAAAGGTGTACATCACCTCCACCCAAAACTTTTTATTTCTTAAGACCAAAGAAAGTACATTGTTTGGTATTATGTCCATCTTTGTATTAGGTTAGACCATGTGAAATTATCTGTATTTGACAAAATGGCCACGTTCATATTGTTTCGCTTAGTAATTCTTTGATCTGGATGCTGCGATTATAAGGAAAGAAGCCGTGCCTCTCGATTGTGCTGTCACCAATCTTATATATTTAAGCTATTAGACTCAAAATGGAGCAAGGTGTGGCGGCACACACCTTTCATCCCAGCACTCAGGAGGCAGGTGGACCTCTGTGAGTTTCAGGACAGCCTGGTCTACATAGCGAGTTCCAGGACAGCCAGCGTTACGTAGAGAGACCCTGTCTTAAAAATACATACTCAGCCTAGATGTCGTAGGGAGGGCCTTGGACCTTTCACAAAGCACTGTGCCTTACTCTCTCTTAAGATTAGAGGCGGGTGGGGTGAGAGGGTGTGTAGAGGGAATGGGAGGACGGGAGGGAGTGGAAAATTGGATTGGTATTTTTTTTTAAAAAATGTAATAAATAAAAATGAAAAAATACATATATTCAGAGATGGCTCAGCAGTTAAGATCATCTATTACTCTTACAGAAGCCCTGAGTTTAGTTCTTAATACATAAATCAGGCGTTCACAACTGCCTGGCCTCTATGAGCACTGCACTTATGTGCACACACAAACACACACACACACAATTTAAAATTAGAAATTCTTTTCACAGAAAGGATCCACTCGACTACAGAGATCAGAGTGCAGGTGTCACAAGCAGAAGGGGACAGAGCAGGAGACACTTGGTGGGCAGGGCAGGACAGCAAAGCCCACCTACTGTGACGATGGATTAAAGGCCCTGGCACAAATGGAGGCAGTGCTGTAATACAAACAGCAGAGGCAGTTCATAGAAGGAATTTTAAACTAACTCCCTAGGGTTTGGAATGAGCAGGAAGGACAACATAAATCAGTTTAAACCCCCTCCTATAGGTGGTGCTTTTTTAAAAAAAAAATTATATATTTTACATCCCGGCCAGAGTTTACCCTCCTTCCCCTCCTTCCAGTCCCTTGCCGCATCCTCCCTCTGTTCCCAGTCCCCAATCCACTCCTCCTCCCTTTCTGTTCAGGATATCTCCTATGGAGATCAACAAAACATGGCCTATCAAGTTGCAGTAAGACTAAACACCTCACTTCTTAGAGGGACGAGTGGCATTCAGCCACCCGAGATTGAGCAATAACAGGTCTGTGGTGCCCTTAGATGTCTGGGGCTGCACGCGCTACATTGCCTGGCTCAGCATGTGCTTACCCTCCTCCGGCAGGCGCGAGTAACCCATTGAACCTCATTCGTGATGGGGATCGGGGACTGCAATTCTTCCCCATGAATGAGTTTAAAAAAACAAAACAAAACAAAAAACAAACAAACAAAAAAACAAAAAAACTAAACACCTCCGCATATATTAAGGCCGGGCAAGGTGACCCAATATGGGAAGTAGGGTCTTTTAATTAGTAATTCAAACCATGAAGGTTGGTTAGATGGCTCAGCACACTGGTCCCAATCCCAGAACCCATATAAAGAAACCACTGAATTCTCAATCTTGCTCTCTGACCTCCACATGAACACTGTGGCCTGTGCGCCCCACCCTGCATTGTTCGCCCAGGCAGACAGTAGTAAAAATAAACGAACAATTGTTTTAAAGTATGAAGCTGTGTGTCGATTGTCATGGAAGAGACTTCCAGAACCCAAACCAGTGTGGGTATATGTGGAAGGTAGGACCAGGTGAGGACAGGTGAGTGGGGTGGAGATATGTTCCCCCCTCTGTGTTATGCGAATTTTAACCAGTTTCCTGCTGCTTTAATAACAAGCCAGAAAGGGTTGGGTGCGGTTAAAAGTCAGTGTGCTGTGTCTACCTCTGCCCTTCAAGCAGTTTCCATAAACAGAATGTCAGAGCTCAGCTCCAGCCAGTGGCGGTGCAGAGAGGCGCGGAGGGGGCCGTCAGTCGTCCCTCTGCTCAGGCGCTCAGTCACAGCTCTGAGATCTGGATGTCTGTGTGTCTCTTTAGCATCCCTGGCTCTCTCCCATAGACACCTGAAATGTCAGTTTTGACCGATGTCAACCTTGCCCTCCTTCAGGGGCACTCGGGCAGGTGGGAGGTGGTTTAACAGTGTGAGCATGCTATGCTGAGCTGTGACGTGTCCCTGCGGGTTCCTTTCCACACGTGCTTTTAGAACACAGGTATGGATGCACCCCTATTATCGCTCCATCCTGACGGCAACCACTTCTCTAAAGAGACATAAAAGACAACAAGGGGGGGGGGGGCACTGGTTCCAAAAGGACAAAGAGCGGGTCCACGATGAGGAATGGCGTTCTGAAAACAGCAAGAGACTGGAGACTCTTAGCAGACAGATCTGAGAGTAGTCAAGGGTCCTCCATGGAATGGAGGGGCTCCCTCTCAGCCCAGGTGGGGGTACAACAATCTGCCAGCATAGTTGGAGGAGCTAGGATTTCCTTCTGAGTTCAACTCACCCACATGCTGGGAGGCGAAGCTCAGTTTTTTTTTGTTTTTTTTTTTTTATCAGAGTGTGACCTCAGCAGGGGTTGCCACTCTGGCCAAAGCCTCCCAAGTTCTCTCTACTGCTACCTTTCACTTGTGCCTCCAAGGTGGTGCCATATTATCTCCATTGTGCAGGAGAGGAAACTGAGGCCTAGAGAGATAGATGGTGGATATCCCCAAGGTTGCTGATCCAAGTGTAAGCCTAGGCCTGCCGACTTCTGAACACAACCATTAACCTTGCTCTTCATTGCTGCCAAGAGCTGAGTCTTCCAGCAAGCCAGGAGCCGCGCTCACTCCCTCCTTTCCTCTCTGCAGGTCCGGACCCTGGTGGCTGACTTTTCCATTGTTTTCTCCATTTTGCTGTTTTGTGGAATCGATGCCTGTTTTGGCCTGCAAACCCCCAAGCTGCACGTGCCTAACGTCATCAAGGTTTGCCCCCTGCCCTGGGCAGTCACTCTGCCTGCCTCCTGCTTGCAGGCTTCTCCTTTGTGCTCTTCAGACTTTCCTCTCTCAGCCTAGAGACCCTGTGTGTGTTCCTTCCAGAGGTGGTCGCTCAAGAGGTGGGTGCAGACATGTGCAGTAACGTGAGCCTGTGGACCTTCAGAGTGGGGAAGGCTGGAATCTGCTCTCCAAGCCAGAGGAAGCCTCCCGCTGTGTGGGAGGCTTTCAGATCCCCGGACTGTGGCCATCAACAAACTAGGCCACCTGAGATCTGTCCAAAGTGGTCCTTTAGGATGGTTGTCCCGGAAGTGCAGCCCCTGTACTAGTGTCGTAGTGTTACATACAGGTGGGCATCCTCATGGCCCTGTGCTCCTTCACGGGGCTCCCCTGGTATGTGGCTGCCACGGTCATCCCCATCACCCACATCAACAGCCTCAAGATGGAGACAGAGACCAGTGCCCTGGGGGAGCAGCCTCAGTTCCTGGGGGTGGAGACAGAGATACCAGTATCCCCGAGGAAGCAGCCCTAGTTCCTGGGGTCAGGTAGGAAGGAACTTAAAAATGCAGATTCTCTGCCCGACATAGTGGCACTCACCTTTAGTCGCAGCTCTTGGCCAAGGGAGTCAGAAGCAGGTGGATCTCTGGGAGTTTGAGGCCAGCATGGTTTACATAGTGAGTTTCAGGATGGAAAAAGGTTATAGAGTGACACCTTATCTCATTAAAAAAGAAAAAAGAAAAAAAAGAAAAAGAAAAAAAATTAAAAATTCTTCCTTCTTTGTTTGTTTTTGTTTGTGGAGACAGGGTTTCTCTGTGTAATAGTCCTGGTAGTCCTGGACGTCCTGGAACTCACTTTGTAGACCAGGCTGGCCTTGAGTTCACAGAGATCAGCCTGCCTGTGCCTCCTGAGCTGAGACTAAAGGCATGCGCCATCGCCCAGCTCTAATACAGATTCCTAGTCCTATCCTAGACCTGTATAATCTGAAACACTGAGGCAGACCCTCTAATGAGCTATCCACATGATGCTGGGCATGCTTAAAGCTGAGGTCCGTGATTCAACAGTTGTTCATTAGGGGCTGGTGAGATGCCTCAATGGGTAAAGGTGCTTGCTGCCGTGGCTGACAACCTGAGTTCAATCCCTGGGGTGCACGCGGTAGAGGAGAGAATCGGTTCCCACAGATTGTTCTCTGACCACCACACATGTACACACATAAACACATAAGATACAATTTTTAAAAATTATGAAAACTTTAAAGAACTTGGAAAAAAATTACACTGTAAGATTAGCCAGCTCCAAAGTCCACCCATCTCAACAGATTTCTATATAGCCAAATTAGTCACTCTGAAGCTGTGGAGTTCCTTGTTTGATTTTACATTTCACCATCAAATATATTTTTATGCACTTAAACTACAACCAAAACCAAAAAATAAAAAAATAAAATCCCCGGTAGAGTTAAAAGTAGAAAGGCAGTTCATTTGCATCTTCTTTCATGACTCACATCCAAAATGTAATTTTGCGTATATGTGTGGGTTTTCTTTTCTTTCTTTCTTTCTTCCTTTTTTTTTTTTTTTTTTTTTTGAGACAGGATTTCTCTGTGTCATACTCACTGTCCTGGAACTCACTCTGTGGACTAGGCTGGTCTCCAATTCAGAGTCCCACCTACCTCTATCTCCCTAATTCTGGGATTAAAGGTGTGCACCACTATGCCTGGTCTCAAAATATAATTAAAAAGGAGAAAAAAAATACCCATTCAGAATTGATGGTTTGTTTACTGCTAAACACAAACCCTCTCAAATGTACCAACTATCCAACCAAAATAGGGAATCCATGTCTAGAACCTGCCTTTGAAGTCATGTTAGCCTTAATATAAAAGCATTGGTTTCTGAAAGTTGGGGGACAGCTCCACAAGTAAGACCCCTTGCTCTGAAGACAGGAGCATCTGAGTTTGAACCTCCAGCACCCACAGCAAAAACCAGGCATGGCTATGTTTGCCGGCCACCCAGCATCAGAGGGCAGAGACGGGCTGAGTCTGGGTGCTCACTGGCCGGCCAGCCTAGCCCAAATGGTGAGCTGTGAATCAGGGCGATGAGGGCTGAGCAACAGAGGGAGACATCTGACAATACTGCTCTGGGCTTGCATGCTCGCATGCACAGCACACACACACACATGCGCACGTACACACACACCTCTCTCTTAAATGTCCACCTCTGTACACATTCTTGACACACAAGTCTGAACTGATGTTTGACTTTTTTTTTTTGAGACAGGGATTCTCTGTGGCTTTGAAGCCTGTCCTAGAACTAGCTCTTGTAGACCAGGCTGGTCTCGAACTCACAGAGATCCGCCTGCCTCTGCCTCCCGAGTGCTGGGATTAAAGGCGTGCACCACCAATGCCCGGCTCCGATGTTTGACTTTTTAAGACAGCCCTCAGAGCTCCTTAGGCAGATGGCTTTGCAGAGGCAGCACTAGGCTGTCACAGGCTTTTTTGGGGGGGCCACCAGTAAGCTTCCAAATCAAGACACAGAATCTTCTTATTAGTCATGAATGCTCAACCTATCTTAGCTCTTATTTCTTGCTAGCTCTCACAACTTAAATTATCCTGTTTCTCTTCATCTATGTTTTGCCTTGAGGCTTTTTACCTTTCTGTCTTTCTGCATGTCCTACTTTCACTGCTTCTCGTGTCTGTCTGTCTGTCTGGCTGGCTGGCTGGCTGCCTGGTCTCTGACCCCGAGAGCGTCTCTCTCCTCTTTCTCCCTCATTCTCTTCCTCCTCCTCCTCCTCTTCTCTCTTCTCATACTCATTCTTTCTGGCTGCTAGCTCCACCTATCCCTCTCCGGCCTAGCCGTTGGCCCTTCAGCTTTTTATTAGACCAATCAGGTGCTTTAAACAAGCTAGGGGAAACGAATGCAAGGCGTTTTTTTAAATTAATTAAACAAATGCAGCATAAACAAATGTAACACACCTTTACCTTGTTAACAAGGGCAGCAGAAACAAGTGTAACAGACTTTCACATAGTTAAAGCAGTATTCCGCAGCATAAACAAATGTAGTATGTATTTGCCTAGTTAAAACAATACAACACTGGGGGTGCGGAGGAGAAAAAAAAACAAAACAAAAAAAACAATACAACACTAGGCCCATCAGATAATTTGTTGCTTTGGTCTACCAGGCCTTATTCTTGCTATTTGTCTTTGTGTGACCAATAACTACATATGTCCTCCTGGCCACCCTCTGATCCTCGCCTGTTTTCCCAGGGTGTTGCAGCCATTATGTTCTGTGTAGTTTCCAGTGTGTCTGAGCTCCTTCCCATGCCTACCTGCCTCTGCAACTCTCTCTAAAGTGGCGGGTTCCTAGCCTCTTTACAGGGGAAATGAATATCGTAGTTGAAAAGTACCTCCAGGTGGGGAAGGAGAAGAATGGGAAGGGTGGGGACGCAGGTAAGTGTCTGGGACAAGGGTGAGAGGATCAGGCCTCTCCACTTCCTCCACTCAGCCCACACGGCCTGACCGAGGCTGGTTTGTTGCCCCCTTTGGGAAGAACCCTTGGTGGGTGTACCCTGCGAGCATCCTGCCCGCCCTGCTGGTGACCATTCTGATCTTCATGGACCAGCAGATCACCGCTGTCATTGTCAACCGGAAGGAGAACAAGCTGAAGGTAAGGCTGAGCCAGGAGCATAGTTGTGGGGGGATGGAGGAGAGCATTCTTCCTTTCAAACTTTGGGCAGATGGATTAAGTCCACCTTTGGTGTCTTTAGGTGAGAGACATGTGTCCTTGAACAGAATCAAGGTGGCTTGGTCTGAGAACCAGGTGCAAGCCCAGGCTGGGTCTTGGGCACAAGCTCCCTATACACCTCAAAATGTCTCTCTGGCTTGTGCCTCCTGACGGTGAAATTTGTGCACCTCACAAGTGCTGAGGCACATATAGACCTAAAATCAGGAGGCAGAGGAATTTCCATGATTCCTGGAACTCCGCTCCTTGCCTTTGAGTCTGTGAAGGCTCAGTCACCACTGATTGCCCCAGCTAATCTGGACCACTCTAGCCTGTAGCCCTTTATCTAAGAACTACAGAGAGGCTATGGCCAGTGGGCACGAGCTCTTCTTCCCAGAGACCAAATTCGGGGGCTTTGCCAAGCCTGGCATCCCTCTTCTCCAAACTTGTGTACCTGTCTTATTTTTTTTAGACAAGGTGGCAACTAAAGCCAGCCTTGGGGATAGTGAAGCCCAAACACTTCTTAAGCCCCCAGGGTGAATGTCTCTGTGGGGCAGCCCCCTCAGAATACACTCCAGAAGGCAGGGGGAGCCCTAGAACACCAAATGGTTGCTTGGGGAAGGATCAGATTCCCAGACTCTTCTCCTGTCCCACTGTCCTGCAGAAGGCCGCAGGCTACCATCTGGACCTGTTCTGGGTGGGCATCCTCATGGCGCTGTGCTCCTTCACGGGGCTCCCCTGGTATGTGGCTGCCACGGTCATCTCCATTGCTCACATCGACAGCCTCAAGATGGAGACGGAGACCAGTGCCCCGGGGGAGCAGCCTCAGTTCCTGGGAGTCAGGTAGGACAGAACAAGGCACGAGTCACCTGACCAGGAATGGACAGCTCAGGAGAAGAGAACGTAGTTTTCCTCTAGGTATTTGAGCAAGAAAGGCCTTCCCTGTGGCCTCCGAAACCACAGCCCTCGAGGAATATTCTGAAGGAAAGAGAAGAAAATATAATTCTAAGTGATAATTTTTGTAGTCCCCAGTAGTAACACACACATACACACACACACACACACACACACACACACACCCTAACACTCTAGAACAATGGCTTTCAAACCTTCCACATGCTGTGACCCTTTAATTCCTCACGTTGTGGTGACCCCCCAGTCATAAAATTCCTTCATCGCTACTCAACCACTGTAATCTTGCTGCTGTTAGGAACGATGACACAAATGTCTGGTTGCAGCCCACAAGTTGAGAACCGCCGCCCTAGAGCCTCGCCCAGGGGCCACTGTGGGGCCTCTTCTTGCCCTCCCTCCCTTCATCATTCCCCAAGACCCTCTAGAGGCCTCCCCATGGGTTCACATCCTGCTTAGCCGCCATACTCTTGAGAGCCTACCTGGACCCAGCCAGGATTCCAGCCTGGATCCCTGGCTTGTTGCTTCTGTTCTTCTCCTTGTTCTCCGTTCATGCCCACGTCTGGCCCAAACGGTTCATGCAGCAAAGCCCTTTGCTTGGTTGAAGTGGTCAAGATTAGCCGTGGCAGAGTCCTAAGCAAGCTGCCCAGAGCCTACAGCTCCAGTCCGGTTGTGCCAGGGCCTCCTTGCACCTGCCCCTGCTGCCTCCTCTACGAGTAGCCAGGCTCCTTCCCCATATCTTCAGCAGCTATGATTCCCAGAGGTTGGAAATTAACGCCTAAGCAGGGTGCTAAGCCCTTTACAACCTCCCAATAGCAGCACCTCCACCATTATCTCCTCTACAGTCAGCTCAGAGTGTTCCTGGCCTTGCCTAATGCCCACACATAAATAGCAGAGCCAAGAGTCAGCCTAAGTCCACATAGCTCAAACACCCAACTGTTAGGTACTACACTGAATGATCTCCCTGACACTCCTCAAAATGTCCTGGCCTAGGTCGGGTGCTGCCTGCCTTTCCTAACAAAGTCTAGGCCTTGGGCTGCAAGGCAGAGCCCAATTAAGGAACCCCCCAAGTCCACAGTGCTGGACATGATAAGCTTCAAGTCTAGTGGAAAAGCTGAAGGGGCTGGGAATGGCCGCTGAGTGTCTTCCAGGTCACCCCTGACTGTGCGCTCATCTCCGCCAGGGAGCAGAGAGTGACTGGCATCATGGTCTTCATCCTGACAGGCATCTCCGTCTTCCTGGCTCCTATTCTAAAGGTGAGGCTCTGCCCCATCACCCACAAGCCCAAGGGCCACTGGCCTGCAAGCCATAAGAAAGGCAAGATGTGAACAGGCCACGGGGGTGTGTCATCGCGCACCGTTTTCTGTGATGCTGCGTGGTCTGTTATTATTATTGCTGTCATGTCTGCTCTGCCCCACCCCTACAGAAGCCGCTGCCACCTTTCTGGGGAGTATTCTTCCCCAGGGAGTTCTGCAGTGTTCTGTTGCGACTTAGTCAAGGATCTCCGGAGCTGGGCCAGTCTACCTTGCCATGGTTTGGGCACACTCTGAATCTTCTTGCTTTGCCCATTTTCTGAATGCAAACTTTGCAAAGGGGAACCCCCAAGTTCTACTTCTCCATCTTGTGTATCCTTGGGCACATAAGTGACTTTGGCTCAAATTTTTGAAACCCTTCTTACTCACATCCCAGCAGCTAGAGGACACTGTATCAGGGGTGCATTCAAGGCTGTGTCCCTCAGGAGAGCTGCTTTCCAGTCAGGAATAAGACCTGACAGACCTCACTGCTCCTGTTCTCAACCACATCCAATTGCCTATTAACGGCCTTTCCATCTGTCAATACCCACACAAGATTTTTCGTCGTGTGTGCACATGCATTTCGTATGTGCATGTGTGCATCCGTGTGTGTGAATGAGTATGGAGACAACCCATGGACGCCAGAGGTGTCAGATTCTCCTGGACTTTGTGAGCCACCCAACATGGATGCTGAGAACTGAACCCAGGTTCTCTGCAGGAGCAGTGTGTGTTCTTAACCCCTAAGCTCTCTCTTTGGTTTCTCTGCCTTATGTATTGGAGCCGGGGTCTCCCACTGAACCTGGAGCTCACAATTTGGCTAGGCTGGTCAGCAAGCTCAAGGGTTCCTCTCGTCTCTACCTCCGCAGCGCTGGGGTAATGGCTGTTTGCCTCCTCGCTTGGCCTTTTCACTTGGCACTGGGGTTTAAGCTGGGGACCTTGTGTGTCACATGGCAAGTGCTTTATTTAAGGAGCCGTCTCTGCCTCCCAAGGCTTTCCTTCCTAGTAAGCTTAGTCCGCTTTTGTTGCCATTCCCTCCTTCCACCTTTTAGTCTCTTAACACAGCTGGTTCTGAGGTGCACCCGATTCACTCACCGTGGCAAGTGTTTGTGGCTTGAAAATCTATGCTGGGCACATCTGAGCAGTAGGTGTGCCACTGGGTCCTTCAAAGGAATGTCTCCATTGTCCACGCATAGGTCACACTCAGATGGGCAGCTACTGATTGGTTATTTTACAGAGGTTCTTCGCAGGCCAGTAAGATCATTCATGAGTGCCCCTGTACCTGCTTTAAGGCTGCCCATCTGGTGGAAGGAGAGAACCGACCCTAGAAGGTTGTCCACTGACCTTCATATATGCTCAGTGATCTGCACACAGGAATACACACACACACACACACACACACACACACACACCCCATATAGTCAATCAATCAATGAATGTAAAAAACAAATAGAGGCTAGAGAGATGACTCAGTGGTTAATAACATTGGTTGCTCTTGCAGAGAACCTGGGTTTTGTTCTCAGTACCCACACGGCAACTCACAAACATCTGTAACTCCAGTTCCAGAGGATCTGATACCCTCTTCTGGCCTCAGTGAACACCAGGCATATATGTTGTGCCCGTGTATGCATGCACGCAAAAAAAGCACTAATACACATAAAATAAATATAAATCATTTTTAAAATGAGCATATTATGTTTTAAAAGGTGATTAAATGAATACAAGTAAAATAAAGCACACTTTTAAGAGTCAGGCCTGTACCTTGGGAAAATGAAGCCGAGTCACAAGTTCAAGGCCAGCATGTGCTACAGAGTGAGTTCAGTGCTGGCCTAGGCACAAAATAAACAGGGCAGTGAAGCCCAGGGAAGCAGGGCTGTGATAGGATGTCTGCTTAACACGTGCAAGGCCCTAATGCGATCACAAACAAACCAAGAAGAGCCATTTTATGGTCCTAGGGATGGAATGCAGGGTCTCATGAATGCCAGACAGTGCTCTGCCGCTGAGCTGTACCCCCAGACTTTGGCACCACGTTCAGTTTTTAAGTGTTCACTTGTGTGTGTGTGTTTGTGCATGAGCGTGTAGTATGCAACATGTGGCGGTCGGAGCACAACTTACAGTTCTCTCTTGTCACCTCGTGTGTCCTGTGGATTGAACTTGGATTGTTGGGCTCAGCAACAAGAGATTGTACTTACTGTGCATTTCCCTGGCCCCAAAGTGTATTTTAAATGTCCATGGAATATTTGCTTTTCTGAAAAGGTCTCCAAAGAACCATCACTGTCTGTCCTGACACTGTTTGACAAGTGGTTGTGTCAAAACAACAAAAACAAAAAACAAGAAACAAATAAATCCACTAGTCTAAAACGAGTGTGATTTAGTGACCAAAGATTTCTCTCAGCATTTAGCAGGCAGCAGCTCCTGTCTCCCAGGGACTCTCAGACTCCAGTACAGCTGTGAGCATGCTCAGCAATCCAGTCGTCCCATGCTAGCTTTTTCTACATGTTTGAATTGACCACAAAAGAACTAGAAAATTCTACTATGGTTTCTATTCTTCCGTTCCATTTACAATGCGATGGATTCTTTTATGGGCACACTTACTTCACCCTGTGTATAATGGTCAGTCTTTTGTGTTCCTAATTTTGACATCCGCTCTTGCACTAACACTGTCAGTGTCCTTGGTCTAGGGCATCAGGCCCACAGCAGGCTAAAGAAAAGAACTGAAATGAGGACCAGCGGCACAGTGCTTCCCTAGCACGGGTGAGGAACTGGGTTCCATCTGCAGTGAGGGATCAGGACCGGAGCACATCAAGCTGTGCACCTTCCTATAAATAAAGGCTTTGGTGGCTGCAGAGGTGACTCAGTAGTTAAGAGAACTTGCTGCTCTTCCCTCGGTCTTGAGTTTAGATCCCAGCACCCGCAGCAGGCAGCTCATAACCACCTGTAACTCCAATGCCGGGAACTCCAGCTCAGCTCTTCTGGCCTCTGAGGGCACACACATGTGGCATACACTCACACAAAAAATAAAATAAGGTAGTTTTTTTAAAGCTAGGATTTCAAAAGTATTAAGTTCTTTCCAGCCAGGACTCAACATTCGCATCTCTCACAAGAGCCACAAAACTGGGGCCTGAGGGAATTCTGTCCCAGGAGGCAGAAGTGCAGGCTGGGGTGTTGCTGGCATGGGCTCTGCAACTGTGAGGAGGCAACAAGGGATGAAGTGCCCTGAAGCTGTGTCAGGAACTTCCCAGGACTCTGGGTGCTGGGTTTTCAAGGCTTGCTGAGCACACGCAAACCCTTGGGCTCCATTTTCATCCCATCCCAGCGCTGCAGACCAGGCAGTTTTAGATCTAACACTGCAAGCCTCTAATCTCTTGTTTTCTTGATTTTGATTAATTTTTAAAGACTTATTTTTATTTATGTGTATATGTGTATGTTTGTGTGAGTGTATGCCACTTTGGACGCAGTCCGAAGCCAGAGGGCATTGGATTTCCCTGGAGCTGGAATGATAGGCGGGTGTGAGCGCTGAGAGCAGAACTTAGGTCCTCTGGAAGAGCAGCACGCACTCTAAGTCCCTGAGCCATCTCTTCAGCATACGGCCCTTGTTCTTCTGTTCTATGTAACCCTGAGTGGCCTAGAACTTGAGATGTGGACCAGGCTGGTCTCAAACTCTCCACAGTCCTGCCATCCCAGCCTCTTAAATGCTGGAATTACAAAAATGAGCCATGCCAGGCAGGTGGTGGCTCACGCCTTTAAGCCCGGCATTCGGCATTCGGGAGGCAGATCTCTGAGTTCAAGGCCAGCATGGTCTATGAAGCAAGTTCTAGCACAGGCAGAGCTATTACACAGAGAAACTCTGTCTTGGAAAAACAAAACAAACAGACAGACAAACCCAGCAAAACAAACGAAAAACCCAAAAAGATGAGCCATAATACAGGCTTATTAATTTTTATTTAAGATTTTCTTTGAATAGATCCCATACTTTGAATGCAGTTTGCACAGCACTAACATATTGGCTTTTTATGTTGTTTTATAATCAGGACACTTTTCACAAGGTTAGCAGGAAGTTGCAGAGGCCCTCTGAATCCCTTTTTAACTTTCAGCTCAAATGCCTTGGGATTGAACTTTACAACATCTGGATCCAAATCTTTCTTAAGTGGTTAAATATTGAAAAGTCTAACTTGAAAGAGATCACTTCCTTGCTTGGATGTCTTGGCACTCTTTTTCTTTTAAAGATTTATTTTACTTTTAAAAATTATGCAGGTGTGTGTGTGTGTGTGTGTGTGTGTGTATGTATGTATGTATGAATGCAGATGCCTGTGGAGGTCAGAAGAGAGCACGAGATCCCCTGGAGCTGGAGTTACAGGTGGTTGTGAGCCGCCTGGTGTGGGTGCTGGTGCTCTTAACTGCAAGCCATCCCTCTAGCCACCATCTCAACGTTATCAAACGCCACCTATAAGTTAGGCGACCTCAGGGTGGTCAGCGTTGATGAGCATTGATATCAAACTTTGTGCCTTCCAAAGTGTTCTCCCCAGGACTACCCAAGAGCAAGGCAGGCTCTTGCTCAGCTTACCGGGGTTCCCAGCCCCTTTGGTGGCTGTCAACTGAAGCAGCCAGTCCTGGAAAGAAGCTGCCTTGTTGTCTTGGCTACCCAGGCTGGAGGAGAGTTCTTCCACCCTCCTGGTTCCCCTCACACCCTCTGGCTTCAGATCTGCTCCTCCAGACTGCAGCTCTCCAGCACCCTCTGTGGTTGGCTAACACTGCTGTCCATCACCAACTAGCCCAGGACCCTCCCCAGCCCAAACCTTTGTTCTTATTGCAGTACATCCCTATGCCAGTGCTCTATGGCGTCTTCCTCTACATGGGTGTGGCCTCGCTGAATGGCATCCAGGTAAGGTCCTCCCCAGGCTAAGGTGTCCTGGAGTCAGAAATCCCAGTTGTATGAGAGGATCATGGTAATGATGCCGCTTCCACCGACTGTGCCAACAAAATGACTACACTAGGCACTTTACATGTGCATTCTATGTGATTAGGTCCTTGGATCCCCATTTTACAGGTGGAGAAACTGAGGCAGGTCAAGTTAACTCCGATAAACCTTTCCTCCCTACTTCCCTAAAGTTACTCTATAAAAGAAAAGATTTTTGCTTTGTTCTGACTCACTATGGGTCCCCAGACAGTTTGTGCCGCAGTTAATTGCCTTTTGTCTTAAATACGGACTATGTTCATGTTCCTTTAGTCACGCTCTCCAGACTCTTTCCTTCATCCAGTGCTCAGGGCCCCTGCCCTATGTTGTACATGCATTGATACCAATAGCCTCTCATGGTCAGGAGTCCCCTGTCTGAGGCCCTGCCAGCCCATCACTTCCCCTAGTCCTGTATGTAGCCTTTGGCCCAGGAGTCTGACCTCCTGGTTGAGTCCCATGCCACATTCTCACCAGTTCTGGGACCGCTGTAAGCTTTTCCTCATGCCAGCCAAGCACCAGCCGGACCACGCCTTCCTGCGCCATGTGCCCCTTCGCCGGATCCACCTGTTCACCCTGGTGCAGATCCTCTGCCTGGCACTGCTCTGGATCCTCAAATCAACCATGGCTGCCATCATCTTCCCGGTCATGGTGAGGAGAGTGTGGGCTGCTCGGAGGACTGGGTGGGGCAGGGCCACCAGGAGGTTCAGGGCCAGTTAGCCGAGAAGAGTGCCACAGTAACAGGACTCTGCAGGGACAACCCACATACTGTCTCCAGGGCAAAAGTCACCCCGCCTCCCCGGGTAGGCGAGTGGAATAGGGAAGGGATTGGAGAAGCGAGACAAAACAGAAAGCCAAGCTCCCGTGTTGAACTTCAAGCTGGTTGGAAATAAAAGTATAATAATAGTAAACAAACAAATACATAAATAAATAAAATAATAGTAAACTTTTCATCGTGTCAAACAGCTGCATTTTAAAAGATCATGATGGGCAGAGGCCAGACTCCTAGATTCACGAACTTGAGAGTGTCTACTGGGCAGGGTGGCCCTGGCTATAATCCCAACACTAGCGAGGCTGTGATATCTGGGGCTTGCTGGCTAATTAGTCTTGGGGACATTAGAAGGGCTGCAAAGACACTGGCCACAAATGGTTCCTGAATTCAGCCAACAGAGGAGAAAACACAAGCTCACTGTTTTCTCTGAGCTCCCACAAAACTCATCCTTTCTGCCCATCTTCCCGTCCTAGATCCTGGGCCTTATCATTGTTCGCAGGCTCCTGGACTTGATTTTCTCCCAGCATGACCTTGCCTGGATTGACAACATCCTCCCAGAGAAGGAGAAACAGGAGACAGACAAGAAGAAGAAGAGAAGGAAAGGGGCCCTTGACAACACTGATGAGGAGGTGGGGACGGTGAGTGGCCTCGGCAGAAGGCAGAGATGGGGAGACTCTCCCCTTCTGCCAGGGCGAGGGGTGGCTCTTTGGGAGGCCTGCAGAAGTACCTGGCGCAGGAGGGATGTCATCTGTGCTGGTCTCGGGTGTTAAGAACCCGTTTGTTCCTGGGAATATCCTCAGGGTGGTCCAAGTTGGTGAGCATCCCTGCCTAGGAACAGGTAATAGCCACATCCACCCTCCCGTTGTTGTGGGTTCTTGGGACTGTTTTCATCAGCAAGGCAAGTGCCTGGGGCAGAATGGGCTCCAGCGTAGACAGCAGTTGTAAGGAGGATCTCCAGAGAAAGGCACAGGCCTGGCGGGAGGGGTGTCCAGTGGGAACTCACAACCAGCCTAGACTCCAGGTAGGTGGCCCTGGTAGCAAGCTTGGCTTGGGCCTGCCCGTGGGGTGTTAGGGATGGAAGAGAGAGAGGCACATCTCTTCCCTGAAGGTAGGATAATTACCTGGTTTCCTCACCTGCCCTTTTCCTCATCCATGCTTTTGCATCTCAGCCCTGAAACCGTCAGGGATTCAAGAGCCAAGAAGTTAGTCCACACTGTACAGTAAATCTCAAAACATTAGGCAGAAAGATCTTCTGATTCAGGCACTCATTATAAACGGTGACAGCTCTTCCCCAAAGGGAACAAGACCTCCCAAGATGGATACACAGCTGACTGTCTGAGAGAATTAAGAAAACCATTCCTGCTTTGATCATGCCCTTTCCTGATACCATGCCTAGTTCCCAGTCTCCCCCATTTGACTCAAACCCACAATCTTCATCTTCATTTGCAAATGAAAATTGTTCACAGGCAAATCCTCGGTGAGCAAGCTTAAGTCATCCACTAACTGTGGTGGCTTTCTCATCCTTAACTGCTATCCTCTTTGGGAGTAAGGAGCCCTCAAATTTATTTCATGTGCCCTTTTTCACAAAAAGAACTTGCAAAGATAAATTTCTAAAAACAAAGGGGTTGGGGATATAGCTCAGTTGGTAGGGCACATGAATGAAGCCCTGGGTTCAGTTTCTAGTGCCTTGTAAGCCAGGCATGGGCATGAACACCTGTCTCCCCAACACTTAGGAGGTGGAGACAGGAGGGTCAGAAATTCAGGACATTCCCAGGCACATGGTGCATCTGAGGCCAGTCTGTGGAGGAAGGAAGGATGCAAGGAAGGGAGGGTAGAGCCCAGTCGCCTTTTTATTTTAAGATTTATCATTTTAAAATTGTGTGTGGGTATATCAGTGTGTAGGTGTGTGGCTATGTGCGTGTGAGAGCCTGTGGGGGCCAGGAGAGAGCGTTAGGTCCCTGGAGCTGGAGTTACAGGTGACTGTGAGCTGCCCAACGTGGGTGCTAGAAACCAAACTCCAGTCTCCCATAAGTGCGGCTGGAGATCTTAACCGCTGAGCCATCTCTCCAGCCCTGCCTCACCAACGGTCTTTTAAAGACAAATGCTTTTTCTTGCTTCGTTTTTTGTTTTTTTTTTTTTTCTTTTTCTTTTTCAGCAAACACCTGAGATACTCCCATGTGCCAGAAATTACTCCAGGGCTGAGAAAAAAAAAAAAAAAACACTTGTGCGTTTTATGATATCTATACTCGGTGGAAGAACGAGATCTGAGTCACAGACATGCATTTTAAAAAGGCCTTTCAGACAGCACCGCTGTGGTGTGAGTCACTCACAGTGACTGCTTACACGCAGATTGGACTGTTCCTGGCCGAATTCCTTCCTGACTCCTGGGTCTCTAGAACAGTGGGTTACTGTGCCATGGTGCCTCTGTGGGCCGAGTGTTTGCCACAGCCCTCACCATTTGGTCTGGGTGGAAGGAGAATGGTGGTTGACACTATGCACGTATGGATTTCCCGTCTCAGTGAGGAAGCCCGAGTGGTCATGTGGGTGTTTATGTGCTTTCCCACTGTTTCTCTCCAGCCCCGGTTCCTTCCTCCCTCACTTATAAAGATCCCCATGGAAAGTGTCCCATCCGACCCCCAAAACGGTATCCACTGCATTGCCAGTAAGTAAAACTCCTGCTCTCTCTCCCTTCCTACTCTCTGCCAATCTTCCATCTACTCCTCAAGGGAACTTCCCCTGGAGCTCAGTGGTCAGACTGCTTTAGATGCTGAGGACTCCTGTCCTAGGGAGAAATAGAGGTGACTGGCTCTGAGCACAGGACCTCCGCACTTATGGAGACCCCAACCCACCCCATAAAAGAGCACCCTGCAATCTTCACTTTAGACACGGTCCCTATCCCTAACTTTCCTTTGGACTCCGTGCCTCTGCTGGTCTCCCCTTCATTGTTTTAAAACATATCAGTCCAGGTGTGGCCCCTCAGCCCCCCACATTTTCCTGGAATTGTGATGATTGAGAGCCCCCACCAGGGCTGAGCGTTCCCCAGTAGAGGACCATCTGAGTGACTCCAGCCCTGAGATCAGGCTGCGATCCTGTGAAAGCCAGAGCTGCCTGCCACTGCTGACAGGGAGCTTGCTTAGGCAGGGTCAGCTTTTGCTCTTGAAGACCCTTCTGGGTCCTTCACAGCCTAGTGACAGACAGCCCAACCAGTCCTTGGAGTCTCCTGTCGTGGGATTTGTCACTTCCCTCAAAGACAGGACAGGTCTTAGTGACCATCACATCCAGCCGCACCCTCGAGGGTCAACACAAGGTCACTTCAGGTTCCTTCCTCTCCTGACCCATTTCTGTTGTCCTCTCTAGTCCTTGCCCTCCCCACGCCTCAGTTCTTCCTAACCAGCTAAGAGCCCCCATATGAGGGATTGAGCCTGACGCCACCCATCTCTGTGAGGCCCCCGTACTCCTCATGTGCAGCGTTGACTATAGGGTTGAGGAGCAGAAACCAGAGCTGGTGAGGAGGTACAGGAGAGCTAGAATGTTCCTCTGTACCCTGCTGGACCTTCTCACAGCTGGCATTTCCATCTCCCTGCAGGAAAAAGATCTTCCAGTTGGAGTTACTCATTCTGATTCTTCCTTCAGTGGCTCAGAACTGGATCGAAGGTAAAGGCTATTGGGTCCTTTTCCTTTTTGTGTGCGTGGGTGTGGTGTTATTGACTGGGCTGTGAACAACTTCTCAGAGGGCACACTGGGAAATGACTCCCTCCCCCAGCAGCCATAAACCGCCAGTAGCTTCCTGGCTATGGGCAGGGACTCATGTAAGGTAGAGTATCGGATAAGAGATTAAACAAAGGCTGAAGACTTGCGGGGTTAGGCCAGCTTTGTTGGCCCACCACTGGGAGACAGGTGGTAAGCAAGCTGCTTCTGCAGATCACGTAATAAATGTGTGTTCTCGTTCCCGTCAACATGGTTACAATGCACAAAAGGAATTCAACTTTAGGAAAGGAACTTATTGCAAAATATTGCGTAGAATACTGGAAGTAAACACAGAAAAAAAGAAAACAACATAGACAACAGTGAAAGCGTGGCTTAATTCTCTGTTTCTGAAAGCTTGGATGAATAAATACAAAGGATCAAAGCACAAGGTACTCTAAGGAGGAGATCAACAGCGGGGTTAGTTACCGCAGGTAGGAAGAAGGATTGAGGAAAGGGAACCAGAAAGGAGAGATTAAGTAGAGATAGGAACATTCAGGACAAGGACTAGGGAGTAGCTCGGTGGTTGTTCCTGCCTTCCATGTAGACAGCCCTGGTTCAAACCACAGGGCTTTATGAAATCAAGAATGGTGGCACATGCCTATAGTCCCAGCGCGGAGGAAGCAGAGCCAGGAGGATCAAGAGTTCAAGGCCATCATGTGCTATGGAGCAAGTTAAGGCCAGCCTGGGTCATATGAAATTCTGTCTCAGGAAAAAAAAAAAAGTTTTCTTCAGAGACATAGTCAAGGCTCTGAAGCCAAGAACCCTCATATCAATGGTGCTCTAGCTGAGGTATCATGCATGAAGAGAGTCTTGCATATAGCAGGTCCTGGATAAGACTCAAGCTGCTTGGGTGTCACAGTGTCAGAGTGTGTGGGTGCCTGTAGAGGCCAGAGAGGACATCAGATCCCATAGAATACATCTTTAAGTTAAGATTTTAAAAAGCTTACCCTAAATCAGATCTCTACCCCATCTGCAGGCAAGAGCCTAGACCAAGACAGGAATTTTTTGAAAACCTATTAAATTATACAGAGCCACAGAATAAGTTCATGCATGCTGAGAATTTGGTGAGCTAGAGATGGCACTTGTCATATGTGCTGGTGTTCCCCAAATCTGTGAAAGCAGATGGAAGTAAAGGAGGGGGTCTCTCCAGAAAGCAAAGAGCTCAGGACTTGACTGGACATCAATGATGCTTCAAAGCTGGAGGCGTGGGGACTGAGGGCTGGGGGAGGGGCCAGGGGGAAGGGTGGACTGGAGAGACGAGGATTGAGAGATGGAGAGGGGCTGGTGGAGGGGGGTCAGAGGGATGGATGGGCCAGAGAGATGGGGCTGAGAGATGGAAGGCTGGTGAGATGGCCCTCAGGTTAAGTTCACTGGCAGCTTTTCCAGAGGACCCAAGTTTGGTTCCTACTGTCCACATTGCAGCTAGGAACCATTTGTCATTCTAGTTATGGGGGATCTGAGCCCTTCTTCTGGACTCCTAGGCACCAGGATGTGCTGTAGAGACATATATGTAGGCAAACACGTATATCTATTAAAAAATAAATTTTTACAAACCTGCCAGGCCCGAGGTGCCATTCTTGGAGTTGTAGAGAGACTTGCAGACAAAGGCACAGCACGCATGTGAGAACACGCGTGGGCACACAGAGAAGCTGGTGATCTCAGTAGCCTTATCCAGGACCGAAAGACCTGCCTGATGCACAGACTGAGCCAGAGCAGAGGAGGAAAAGTCAGTCCAGGTCATGGAAACAGGCCTAAGGCAATATTTGGAAGCACACATGCAAGGATTGATGGGCAATTAAACCAGAAAAGTGGTCAGTTCAAACCAAACGGGCTCTCTCTGCCATGCTAAGGAATATGGATGCTGTCCTTTGAACAATGAGAACAGAACAGCCAGATTTATGATTCAGAAAGTTGGCTTTGGCAGCCATTTGAATAGATTAAAACAGGCTGGAACCAGTTGAGTGATGATGGCTAAGTGCCCAGTAAGCTAGGGGACACTTTGGTCCAAGGATGCTATAAATCCATGCTTCTGTGAGAGGCAGAGGCAGGAGAATCAGGAATTCAAGGTCATTCTTAGCTACAAGTTTGTAACTATGTGAAACTCTCTCTCTATATATATATAAAAAAAAGGCCAGAAAGAAAGATGGCCCCAGTAGGTAAAGGCACTTGCCACCAAACCTGGTGACCTGAGTTCAAAGAAATAAATGGTGGTCCACACCTTTAATCCCAGTAATTGGCAGACAGAGGCGGGTGGGTCCCTTTGAATTCAAGGTCAGCCTGATCTACCCTCTGGAAAAATAAATAAATAGAACACAATCTGATTCAGGTGGTGGCACACATCTTTAATCCCAGCACTTGGGAGGCAGAGGCAGAGGCAGGAGGATCTCTGTGAGTTCAAAGAGTGAGTTCCAGGACAGCCAGAGCTACACAGGGAAATCCTGTCTTGAAAACCACAAGCAAACCACGATCTGAGTTTGATCCTGAGACTTACATGGTGGAAGGAGAAAATCAACTCCTGCATTGTCCTGACACCCACTCTTGTACACCCCCGCCCCTGCAAACACCCATAAGTAAGGAAATGTAATAATTTTTCTGGGACAAGGTCTCACGTAAGTAGCCCAGATTGGTCTTGAAATCGGATTTACCTGTCTGTGCCTCCTGCGTGCTCCCTGGCCTGTAATGTTTTTCTGAAAAAAAAAAAAAAAAAAAAAAAAAAGCTTGCATGCGTGTGATGCACAGGCACACAAGCAGAAAAAATTTTTAAACTAGCAGCATTTTATTTTATTTAAAGATTTATTTATTAATTATGTATATGGCATTCTGCTTGCATGTGTCCCTGCAGGCCAGAAGAGGGCACCAGATCTTATTACAGATGGTTGCGAGCCACCATGTGGTTGCTGGGAATTGAACTCAGTCAGTGCTTTTAACCTCTGAGCCATCTCTCCAACCCAAAAAATATTTTTAAGTTGATAAGCAATGGCAGAACTTTTCCACCAGAGCCTGTTCTGCGGCTACTGCTGAACAAACCCAAGACAAGATACTCATTTTTCTTCCCGCTTTGTCTTACTCAGCATCACCTTGCACTTCAAAATCGCTTGTCCGGCTTCACCTGCCTTCAGTTACTCACGGAGTCCAGTCTTCATGGTGCCACAGGTGAAGATAGAGATGGAGCCTGACCTTGACCTCACAGACACTGAGGACTATGGGAGAAAGGTGGGCGGGGAGACCACCCTCTAGCCCAGCACTGCTCCTCCCGGCTGGGAGAATGTGTCAAGCCCTTCACTTCCTTGTCCACTGCGGGCCTATCCGTGACATCCAACATAATCATGAAGCTCTCCTCTTCCCTTTGCAGTTATTAAAATACCCAAAACAGAAACATATGGCTTAAAATGCCACCCAGCATAGATATAACCTTTCTTCTGAAATGAAAAATGTTTTCCAAAGTTATAAGAACAACACATGGGCAGTGGTGGACTTGTATTTAAAGTATATGTTGACTTTGTATCTTCTACTTAAAATAATTACCAATTTAGTATCTTTTAGAGGTTAGATTGAAATCTAAATACCTTGAAGGTCTGAGTGTGTTCTCCAGGCTTGCACATTGGAAAGTGGCTGAGTTGTCTTTTCACCTCATTCTGCCTGGAGTTGAGCCCTCTGTACAGCAGGCCTGACTCTAGAAGTGTGGCTGGGCCTTCCATACACTGTGAACGGCCAGTCCCAAAATTATTCATGGAAGAACTCGTGTATCGGTGGATTGTTTATGTTTGAGATAGGTACTCACTAAGGACCCTCAGATGTCCTGGAACTCCCTATGTAGACCAAGCTGGCCCCAGAACTCAGAGTTCCACCTGTCTCTGGAACTGATTAAAGGCATGTGCCTCAATTGGCTCAGAGTGGATTGTTTTAGACAAAATAGTGCTCATTAACCGAACTCTTAAGCTGCATTAGGTCAACCAAATAACCCTTTATACTCACCAGTGGTTTCATAACCTGGAGTCCACTTTTTGATGCATCTGAGTAGGTTCCCTCCTTCCCCTCCCACAACAATTTTGCAATAGCTAAGGCCCAAATTTCTCAGCAACATTGCCTGTTAGGCAGCTCATGTTTGTAATAGCTAGTACTTTATGCAAGTGGTCAGAAGAACCCGGTCCCAAATAGGGGACAACCCAGTTCTTTGGTGATCTAAACCCATTCCAAGATAAAACTGCTTATCTTCCTCTGTGCCAGTCCTGAGAGCCAGCAGCCAAGTTTCAAAGCTTCACTGGTCTGTAGCAGCCCTTGATCCAGATTAAACTGTAGCATTGTTACAGAGTCAGAGGGAAGTGTGCTTCATTAATCAAACGAGCTGGGAAGCCAGTTGGCTTTTAAAAGGTTGGTGTAAATTGATCTATGTAATTTTCACCTTAAAACATCACTTGTATTTTGTATATACATGAACATTTTAAACTCAGTAGCCTTTAACATGTCGGTGTATGACTTCTCCATTCACTTAGGAAATTTTTCCTATTTCTAATGTAAACGGCACTTCAATAAAATGTAATTGTGTCTGTTTATCTTACGCCATGTTTAATGACTGAAGGACATCAACAGGCATGTACCATACCTGACTTATAAAAATATCCCTTGCAAGGGAACTGGAGAGATGGTGCAGTGGTTAAAGACACTTGCGGCTTTTGCAGAGAACCTGGGTTTGCATCCCAGGATGGCTCACAACTATCTGAACTCCAGTTCTAGATCTTCTGGCCTCCACAAGTACTGCATGCACATGACACACATACATACCTGCAGGCAAATACTCATATACATTAAAACAAACAAATGCACAAGTGTAAGCCATAAACCATAAAGCCATTGGCAGAAGAACAAGGGAAAAATAGGTCAACACTGCATGGGCTGCCTAGATCAGGATGAGTCTTTCAGTCTAAATCCAAACACCCATGAGAACACACAGGGAAGGAAGTTCAGCTTGCACCTTCCAGTTTGTCAAACAATTGCACAGCAGGGATAAGTGTATCTATTCCACACATGATACACATGTGTTGAGAATTTTGCAAGCAAACAAGTCCTTTGTAGTGAGTGGTATATGAATGGAGGGAATGGTTTAGCAGATACTCAGAATCACTTACATGTATCTTAAAGGGATACATAAGGGTTAGGCTGGTTTCTTCACAACTCCTTATAGACTGGGTATAATCTAGGAACAGCTAATGCAAAACACTGGGTAGGAAATAGTAACTGGTTAGGTCTGACTGAGACAGAAGACAGCATTCCAGAAACTCATTCCACACCAGACAGATGTGTTTTATTTAAAAACAAGACAAAAGAACCCAACAACAGCAACAAAATCCTTTAAGAAAATCTGATCAAATCTTATACTAACTCAAGCTCTTGGTACCTTCAGGAAAGCCAACAGGGTACGTGAAAGACACAGGCAGCTGCTGTCATTTCTTTGGTGGCAAGTAATAGGTTTTACAGAACCTGCCCTCATGATTATCACGCCCAAATTTTGTTTTTCAAAGAATTGGCCTCAAAGCTTAGGCCAAAGAAAAGAGACACATACTCTCCAACAGTCTGAAATTTAAAGTTTAAATTGCCGCAGAAGCCAAACACGACAATCACACACATCATTTATGAAATGATCTTTCTCGATCCTAGAAAACTGAAATAGGCCAAGCTCACAGAAGGGTAAGAGCAAGTGGGGGAATCCCAAACCTTCCCCGGTGACTCAGCCACCCAGGACAGCTAGCAATGCTGGGCTTTCCTCCACCAGCCCAGTCAACTGAGCTCTCTTCAGAGGAACCTGGTTACAGTCTGGCATGACAGAAAGCAAGGGGCCATCCTCCACTCGGTGCTGCCATTTCTTCTTTCCCCCTAATTCTCTCTGGTAAGTTTTCCTTTGGTTTGAAAGTTGAACTCAGAAGGCTTGGAACCTCGGATGAGCCATCAACTTGAATTGGAATAGCACTTGGGAAATGAGAACCTAACAAGGCAGGTTTTTTTGATGAAGTTCAGCATCCATTCTCAGGGTGAGGATGTCTCCCGTGCATCATCAGGTCAAAGGCAGGACACGGATGGGCGGGCACCCTGGTGAGGTTCTGCAGAGCCACGCGCACACACATCCACCCGTCTAAGCTTTCAATAAATACAAACATCATTTTAAACCATTTCAACAGAATAAATTAAAAATACTGCATTCCTCTTGGCCCACGCTGCCTCTCAGACTGGCATGGAGTACTGCTAGTTGGTGGCAACTCCACGCTGCTTGGCCTTGAGCACCTCCAGCTCTTCGGGCTTCAGCACCTTCTTCGCAGCAATAATGGTGTTCTTCATTAGCATGGCCACTGTCATGGGACCAACACCTCCAGGGACGGGGGTGATGTAACCGGCTTTCTTCTTGACTCCTGCAGAGAAACAAGACAGGCAGGGTGCTTCAAATAGGTGTGCAAAGCTCACAAGCACTTTATCATGTTATGAAAAAAGTATTCAAAGAAAGAACAATAAGAAATGTAAGAGCCTTCATTAGCTTCAAAGTGGGTAGGAAAGACAGCATCTATGGTTCAGCTGTTACAAGTACCGGCGGCTCTTGCAGAGGAAGTGGTTTGCTGGGTTTCCAGCAACAGCTTGGTGACTCATAACCCCCCATAACTCCAGTTCCGGGGATCTGACACCCTCTTCTGATCTCTGGGGGCACCAGGCACACACATGGAGCACATACATACACATGCAGGCAAAACACTCAGACATACAAAATAAACCCTTAATTTTAAGAAAAATAGTATCTGTAAGGCAGGGTAACAGTTCAGTTGTAAAATATTGGCTGTAAAAATGAGGACCTGAGTTCAAGCCTCAGAACCCACGTGAAAAAGCCAGATGGGGTGGCATGTGACTGTAACCCCAGTACTGGGAGGCAGCTGGTCAGTCAGCCTGGACACACTAGCAAGTTCCAAGGAAACACTCCAAGTTATGAACAACTGAAGACACCCAAGGTCACAAATACCATAACACACAAACATACACAGACCACATACACACACACACATAAAACAGACATACAACATAGACACACACCACATACACACATGTATAACAGACATATAACATACACACACACCATATACACACATGTAAAACAGACATAACATACATACAACATAGACAAACACATAACACAAACACACCAGACATACCCATAGAACACACAGATACACAATACACATACACATCATTTTTTAAAAACTTAACGCGTATAGCCAAGCATGGTGGTGCCTCTTGGAAGAAGGTGGAGAGCGATCCTGGAAGACTTCCAGGATCAACCTCAGGCTTCCACAGACATGCACCCACACATGTGTAAACATGAACACATACACACACATCATACTACTTTTTAAAAAGCATTTTAAACATTACCAAAATTACACAAGCTTAAAAGTTATAAGAAAAAAACCAGAGGTGGCAGCACATACCTTTAACCTCAGCACTTGGGAGGCAGAGGCAGGCAGATCTCTGTGAGTTCGAGGCCAGCCTGGTCTATAGAGCAAGTTCTAGAACAGCTAGGGCTACACAGAGAAATCTGTCTCAAAAAAACAAACAACAACAACAACAAAAAACCAAACAAACAAAAACTATGTGAAAAGAAAATGATCCGCCCTAAATGTCCATGAAAGGAAATATTTATAGATTTATGTTCTCAAAACAATTACACTAGGTACCTTCAAAATCTACATCTCCAACCAACTTGGGCTTTGCAGTGACAGGATCCTGAATTCTGTTTATGCCCACGTCGATGACAGCGGCCCCTTCCTTGATCATGTCGGCTGTGATCAGATTTGGAATGCCTGGCGACAGAGAGTGACAGTCAGGCAACAGACTTCAGTTAAAGATTTTCATTTATTTTATATTTATAGATTTTCTGTATATAAATGCTTTTCCTGAGGCTCGGAGCTGGTTGCGCATGCCTTTAATTCCAGCACTCGGGAGGCAGAGGCAGGCAGAGCTCTGTGAGTTCGAGACCAGCCTGATCTACAAGAGCTAGTTCTAGGACAGCTAGGGCTGTTGCACAGAGAAACCTTGTCTTGAAGAAAAAAAAAATTTTGTCTGAATGTATGTATATATATCATGTGCCTGCAGTGCCCGCCCATGGAGGCCAGAAGAGGACATTATAGTCAGATACCATTAACTAAGGACCACTTAAACTTCATGTGGAAGTACTGGGGGCTAGGGGTACCCTCCTCCAGTCTGCAACACAGTGGCAGGTACAAGTATTTCAACTGCAACTCCAGCCCCCTTTGTAGGCCGCTCAAAGAATCATGTCTGAAGAGAGCTGGGCAGGACAGCAGGCGAATGTCCACGCCAGTCAGCCCGTGTATACATTCTTTAGAGCTCTCACCGGCGGCAGAGATCACAATGTCTGCAAGGACCGTGTGCTTCTTCAGTTGCTCTTTGGGAGTGTATCGATGAGATATTGTAACTGTGGCATCACCTGAGAGGCAAAAACAGAAGGCCTGAGTTCCAAATCCAGGCTGGGATGGAGGAGGTTTCAGCTCCTCACAGCACTGCAGAAGCTCAACACCTCCCGAAAATCATGGACTCGGCGCGATTTCTAGATGGCTAATTGGCATTTATCTTTACATTGGCCAGAGAGATGGGTCAGCTAGTAAATATGTTTGCCAAGCATTCCTTGACAGGCTGAGTCCAAACCCCAGAACTCAAGCAGAACACATACTACAAATACACAAATAAAATAAAAATTTAAATAAAACTAATACTTGGCTTAGCATCTGGCACTACCTCAGTTCTAACCTTTGGATACATATATAACCACATACATTCCATTTCCCATTTCATAGACTTTAAGGAGTTTTACGTTTTCTAAGCAAAACATCACCAGAATTACTCAAGGTTTGCTCTTTAACAATGACAAAAGGGGTCAGGCATGGCAGCACACACCTTTAATCTCAGCAGAGGTTAAATGGGAAGCAGAAGCAGGTGGATCTCAATGAGCTTGAGGTCAGCCTGGTCTACAACGCAAGTTCCAGGATAACCAGAGCTGCTACACAGAGAAAAATCTGTCTTGAAAAACCAAAAATCAAAAGAAAAAAACCCAAAAAACCTGGAAATGCAGTTTTGCTTTGGTCACAAAGTTCACTGTTACAGTAATTCTTGACTTAGCTTCTTCTTAGATGAACCAATGGACCGTGACATGACATGCTGCAGTCTGTGATTGGCTCTTCTGCAGGGGCCTAGAGTCTTTTCCTCCCAGAGGACACAGAGTAGGGCATCAGTTCTGAGTATGAAAGCTTCTAGTGTTGTCTAAGCCAGAGCTGACAACTAATAACTGCCTGGAACCATGCTTCATTCAGAACTCAAATCAGTCCTAGTTCCAGGGTCCCTGATGGCACCCAGTGCAGCCGTCCACACCACAGGAAAGGTAGCCTCCTTACCTCCAGGCCGTTCATGGGCTCCATCAGTGTGCAGCAACATTGCAATCGGCATTCCAACGTTTTTTGACCTGCCAGCTACAACCACGTTCTTCCCTAAGGTGGGAATGCCTGCAAAAATAAATAATAAACAACATGCAACATATGTATGCATGTGTGTGTGTGTGTGTGTGTGTGTGTATGGGTGTGTATATACATTAAATGACACAGCAGATATTAACTTTGAATCAATACAACCAAAGCCACATCTGAAAATGTCTCATTGCCTTCATCCCAGCTTTACCCAGAACTTGAATGTCTTTGGAGCCAGTCCCATAACAAGTGCCTCATCCACACATACAGATCTGCATTAAAAGCAGTCCTGGTCTGTAAGGCAGGTTGGGCTGTGGCTGTGTCGTAGAGAAGGTACAGAGAACCCAGGCGAAGGCACACTGTAAGCTGCAAAATGTCTTGGGATCCTTGCTGTCACCACTGTTAAACCTTACATTTCCTCCCACAGGCTGTAGAGTAGAGAGAGCCATCATAGGCAACAGCTAGGAGGTGGACCCTGCAGGATGGGAACCTGGGCTGGGGGTTGGGGTCCCACTCAGTGCTGCTCTGAGGCTTCCTGCCAGCTCTACCTGAAGCATGTGGGGCTGGGAGTGTTTCAGCACTGGAGTTACTCAGATGTGAGAATATCTGCATAGCTCTTACTCAAGTAACAATCCGAAACTAACAGTGCTATTTCCTAATATTAAAGCAGAAATGCAACTTAAACACACACCTACCAGTTCGCTTAATTATCTCCCACACGCCCCACGGGGTCGCTGGTAGCATGGAATACTGGTCCAGACACATTCGCCCCACGTTAATGACGTGAAAGCCATCAACATCCTTGTCAGGAGAGACGGCATTGCAGATCTTTCTCTCATCGATATGTTCTGAAAAAGAAATCAGGGCTGTAGCCTCAAGTCCCTGGTGTGGGGTAGAGGCTGATCTGCTCCGGTGTACCAGGCTTCTTATGTGAACCCACTCCCTTTTAATCTGACATCATGACGCACAGAATGAATGTACAATAAGCCAAGCCATGAGTCAAATACCACAGTCAATACACTTTTCCCCTCAGCTTCCTTCCACTGTCCTCTATATCAAGATCCCTATCAGGCGGGGAACGACTCACACTAGATACCCAGCGCTTGGAGAGCTGAGGCAGGACCGCTGCAAGGCTGAGGCCAGCCTGGGCTACATAGTGCAATGATGAACACTTTCTTAAGCACTCTGAACAGCAGCAGAGGCCCTCTACTGCCCAGAATTCACTAACCCCCCTTTTAAAAATATTTTATTTTTTATGTATATGGATGTTTTGCCTGCTCATGTGTATATATACCAGTTCTGTGCCTGGTGCCCATGGAGGCCAGAAGAGAGCATCAGATCCCCTGTACCTGGAGTTATAGGCAGTTGTGAGCCACCAAGTGGGTGCTGGGAATTGAAGCTAGGTTCTCTAGAAGAACAGCCAGCGCTCTTAACCACTAAGCTGTCTCTCAAGCCCAAATCCTTTTCTCTTTCGAAGACCAGAACTCACCTGGGAGTGGCAGCTGGACAAGAAGGCCGTCTACGTTTTCATCATTGTTCAATTTCCTGATTGAATTCAACAGCTCTTCCTCTGAAATGGAGGCTGGCTTCACAATTGTCTCACTGTTGATTCCTATCGTAAGAAAGGGCAAGGCTTAAAAGAACATCAAAGTACACAGCTCTAAACCCTTAGGGGATGAATAAAGGCTAAGTTCTCTGGGGGAGAAAAAAAAAGAACACCAGAGTACTTAATGCGCCTGTGTGACCACCGGGGAGCTAACGTGGGAACTGCCCGGCAGGACTCGCCCAGCTTCTAATCACACACTCCTAAATACCAGCTCAGGGCTCGCTGCCCATTGTTCTGTGCTTATTCCAGAACGTCATTCTGAAACAAGGAAGGAGCCTGAGGCTCAGATGAAATACCAGCTAGAGAGCGGGAGAAATGGCTTAGCATGCTTGCTGAGGACCCGAGTTTAAGCCCAAGTACCCGTGTAAAAGACGGGTACGCCTGCACACATCTCTAAACCTGGTGCTTAGGCAATGAGACCCAAGGATTCTCCAAGCCTTCTGGTCAGACAGTCTCTGGGTTCAGTGAGAGTCTCTGATTCAAAATGTAAGGCGAAGAGTAAACATACATGCACTGAGTAAACAAGTGTTAACAAATGTCACCAACTTTTAAAAGAGTATCTCTGTCTTGGGTGTCTAAGATTATGGGAAAGATTGAGCAGTAAGATGAAGAGGCCTCTGAGGTATAGATCTGAAGGGAATGACTGACGTCTAAGGAAGTGAGTTTAGGGTTCTTCACTGATTGGCTTTATAAGCATGGGGTTAAAGCGGCTCAGGTCTTGGGGGATGGGAGATTTGCGGCTCTGTCCTTCAGGCACTGCAGATCACCATATGACAGCAGGTTAGAGGCAGCTGGCTCAGATGTTCCTGTCTGCTCATGTGATAATCGGTGTGGTCTGAGCACCTGGAGCCTTCCCTTCTGATGTGGCTGGGCTGAAGGACCAACCCGCGAGCCATCTCACTGACCCAACAGAGACCGTTACTGCTCAGGGGAAGAAAAGGTAAAATGTGCTCAAGCTCACCAGCAAACTATTTAGGCTACGGACAGAGCTGAGATTACGGCCCAGAAGCCACACAGCAGGACAACCCATCCTTCACTGAAAGCCATCGAGTAGGGCCAGTTCTTTCCACAGTAGAGTTTTTGATTCAGCTTTATATGGTCTTGTGTGCTTGAGATTTGAAATTGTTGTATGAGTTTTCTGTTTTGTATTGTAGACTTTGGAGACAGGGTCTCACATAGTACAGGATGATCTCAGACTTGCTATGTGGCCGAGGCTGGCCTTGAATTCCTGGTCCTCCTGACTCATACACACCAAGTGCTGGGATTATGGAGTAGGCCATCACTCAGGGCTCTGCTCGGAAAGAGGAAGCATGTACGAGTGTGGCTTAACCTCAGACAGACTCCAGGCCATCAGCTCTGACACGACACTTACCCACTTCAGCTGCGGCCCTGGTTTTGTTGAGAACATAGGAGTGACTGGCGGGATTGTCACCAACCAGAATGACACTGAGGTGTGGTCGCTTGTTGCCCGATGCCACCCACTCTTCCACCTCCTGCCTCACTTCTTGCTTGATCTGCTGAGCCAGTTTCCTTCCAGAAATGACGACAGCTTCATTTCTGCAGAAGGTGACAAAGTTACAAAATTATAGCTTGGGTCTTTGCAAAAACAAAAAGCAAAACAAAACAAAAAGTAGAGGAATGCTCCAACTGGAAAAAGTTGTCATTCAAAACGGATTTACGGGTAGCCACCTGCGGCCAGTTCAGGATGGTCAGCAACTGAAACAATTCTTGGAAGCTTAGAAGTCTAAATTACTGACAGCTGGCACTGGCCCGGGCAAGATTCCAGACCAGGGTCTCTCAGTGCCACCTCCTCATCACTACCTAAAGTTTTATTACTTCAGTGAGGATTTCCTTGCCCCCACCCTTTACTGCTCTGAGGCAAGCCAGTTTTCTTAAATATTGATATTCCATTTGAAATTTGTATTATGCTGGTGGGTGGTATTACTATCTGGTCATGTTTCCCAGGTACTGGACTGATTTTCTTTTCTTTTTCAAAAAGATTTGGTTTTATTTTATATGTATCGGTATTTGCCTACATGTATGTATCTGTACCATGTGTGTGCCTGAGGAGGTCAGAAGAGGGGGTCCAATCCTGGGAACTGGAGAACAACAGACAGTTGTGAGCTGCCATGTGGGCCTTGGGAATAGAACCTGGGTCCTCTGCAAGAACAAGAACAAGTACTCTTAACCACTGAGCAACTCTCCAGCCCCATCGAACTGGGTTTTAGTTTTGACAGCGCTGTCTAGGACAGCTGTCCCTCTTCAAGCACGGGTTCCAAGATGCCTTCTCCGCCTACAGATGGCCAAGTCCCTTATACAAAATAGTGCACTATTTGCATAATCTCTGTACACATACCCCACCCCTTAAATTATCTGTAGACTGTCTATAAACCTAACACAATGCAATGAACAGTTGTTATATATTGCTGATGAAATAACAAGAAATAAAAGCCCATGTATGTTTAGAATGATTCAGAGGCCCTGGTTGTATACAAGCTATATCATGTGGTTAGTAGATCAATAAACACGAGTTGGGCAGGTCAAACCTCAGAATACCTGCCACTGCTTAGTCCCTTTCGGGGACTGTTCTGCTAAGATGGCGTGATGGCTAGTGTTGTCAACCTGGAAGAGTCTAGAATTTCCTGGCAGACAGGCCTCTGGACACGACAGTGAGGCACCATCATCTTGACTGCTTCACTTGAGATGGGAAAACCCATCCACTATGGGTGGCACTATTCCCTGACTAGGATAGAAAAAAACCCGAGAAGCCAGGCAGTGAGGGCACACACCTTTAATCCCAGCACTTGGGAGGGAGAGGCAGGTGGATCTCTGAGTTGGAGGACAGCCTGATCTACAAAGGACAGCCAGGGCCACACAGGGAAACTTTATCTCCAAATAAATAAACAAACAACAACAACAACAACAAAACAAAAGCAAAGGGAAAAAAAAGGAAAAAAATGTCGAAAAGGAGCTGAGTAGCAAGTATCTTCTTTCTCTCCGTTTCCTAACTGTGGCTGTAATGTCATTCCTTGCCTAAAGCCCCTGCTGCCTGGACCTCCCACTTTTGTAGGTAATATCACAGCAACAGGATGTAACAAGACTGGGGTAGAGTCCTCCTCCCAGCTGGCGCTCTGCTCCACCCCATTGTCCACTTACAGCTGACACAGCTAGTCCAAGGCCAGCCTGAGAACGTGAGACCCTGCAAGGGGTAGGAGGAGGAGGATGTATACATGCTAAAAGGGAATTACACACACACACACACACACACACACACACACACACACGTACACTGTACTCTGTGAGAAGGATTTAGCTTGCATTTCCTAAGAGGTTTCTTTGGAAAGCCGTAAACAGAGAGGAAACAGTAGAGGTTCACTTGGACCGAAAATGATGGGCTGAAGTTAAGGACGCAGGGTTCTGGAGAGGCCGGTGTTTCAGGTCCTCATCTCTGCTGCAGAGAGAGGCTCTGGATGTTATGCCAATTAATAAAAAGACAAAGCAACACAAAGCCAGGCCACAATGTAACGATGTTTTATAATCCAACTGCATTCTAAGCCAGGCCACAATGTAACGATGTTTTGTAATCCAACTGCATTCTAAACTAGGCCACATGTAACGATGTTTTATAATCCAACTGCATTCTAAACCTTCACCACTTCCTGCAGCCCTGTAAAACATGAGCCATTTGACAAGGCCCTCCATCTCTGCCATGGGTCAAATCAAATCAAGTCACTTGCTGAAAGGGAGTTGACATTGAGCTTGGACCCAAAAATCAAAAAAAAAAAAAAAAAAGATTAAATTCTAAATCTGTACACTTAATTTAGATATTAAATGCTTCTACAGATATGTTTAGAAATTTTCCTATTAAAATAACAAAACAGACCAGAAAGAGGAGGTCTAATAAAGGTCAAAACAAATACCCCAGTCAGTAATGTTTACTTTCCTCTTAAGCCAACAGTTAGTAATTTTCCAGTCAATTAGTATTAGGGAAGCTTATAACTCCCAATCAACTTATTTTGGAAAAAGTTCTGCTACTTAACTAGTGGGCTGGTAATGAGAAGGGGGGAGATTAATACTGATTGAACGCTAGGTATTTTGCCAACACCTTTACATAAGTTAGTTGGTTTTCGTGGCTGTTATGAAAAGCCTGTTTTATACAGAAGAGAAAATGGATGGTAGATAGTACGAAATGAGATTCAAGTGTAAACATCTGCCACCGTGTTCATTTACTCCTCCGCCCACTGTCTCCTAGGCTACAGTACTCTCCCTTCAACCATGGAGTTTATGTTCCTGAAACCCTGGGACAGCAAAGAGGGCACTGCAATTATCTTATGTGCTGGGCAGTTAGTACAGATTGCCTTCAGAGATAAGGAGCCAGCACTTCTCAGAATAGCAGGCAAGAATAAGCCTGGAGCAGGAGCAAACTGGTCTAGTTCTTTGAGTAATGAATTACAGGATCTTTTCAGCTAGCCAGCTCTCTGAATATGTGGTCCACAGCCACTTGCGACCTGAACTACCGAAGAGGAAAGAAAGAACAGAGAAATGAAAGATGGAGTTCAAAGAGGCAGGTCAGGAGCAGATCTTGGAAAATCCTTCCAAGTTCTCCAAAAAAACCAGCATGGCATGCTTCAATATGCAGGGCCCCCGGAAATGTCTACCCCCAGGTGGAAATCTCACCTGTTTTCCCTTCAACAGAAACAAAAGTCTCACTGTGGAAGGCGAAGTTTTTACCGACTCTAAATTTCTAGTATCAAACTCTGTGATATGTTGGTGGGAAAACAACCAACTGTTACAAGACACGGGATTCGGGCAGTATAAATGCTCCCAAGAAGCACTGCAAAGCACAGATGGGGAAGAATTCACAATCCCCATGGTCTCTCCTACCTAGACTCAGAAATGGAAGTTTGAGGTCCAGAACGATCGACAAGTCAATTATCCCCTGAAGGAATATCCATTAAATTTTTTTTTCTTCAATTGTCCACTTACTTTATCGGAGATGAGGGGAGTGCTTCATTTTTTTTTTCAATTTTTAAAAATTACGATAAAATACACATACGAAATTTACCACTGTGACTTTTTTTTAATTGTTATTTTGAGATTGGGGAGGGAGGTGTCTCACACTGCAGCCCAGGCTGGTCTCCAACTCACTACATTGTCCAAGCTGGCTTTGAACTCGCAGTAATTCTACCTCAGAGGCAATCTCAACACGCCCGTCTCTGGCAATTTCCAAGCACACGGTTTACGTGGTAATAAACACTCTCAGAATGGTGTGACCATTACGGCGGTCCACGTGCTGAACGGAAGCTCCAACACCGTAGCTTCCCCTAAAACAATACACCCCCACTTCCAGCAGCCCCCAGCAACTTCTGGGGTGTGTATCACCTCAGGTCGCCTGGGCTAGACCTGGCAGGCTACAAAGTGGACTGCGGGGACCACCGCGGGGTTCGGGCATCTTGCGAACCACACCCACTCGGGAGGAGCGAAGTCGGTACCCCTGGAGCAAGCCGGCTGGCGGATTTCATCAGACTGCAGCAACCCCGGCTGCCGCTAGGGTCCGGGAAAGACCGACCTCTTCGCATCCTTCCTTGAGGCGGCAGATCGATGTCCCCTGGGCAAGCGTCCGCACCTCCACGTGTGCCCCGGTGCCACGTCGCCCCACCACACCCCTCCCGTCGGCGGCCGGTTGCGCGCCGGAAAGATGCTCTGGGAGGGAGGACATCTGTCCACGCCGCACTCCGTGATCCCGTGGACCCGCTCCCCGACACACTCACCGCACTGCCGCCAGGTGGAAGGACTGCAGACGGGGATGGCAGCCACGCGCGGGGCGCAGCAACCGCAGAGCCCACGGGGATAACAGAGAGGATGAAGCCATGACCCGCGGCGGTGCCCGCGCCGGAGAGAAGCGCGCGCGCGGGCCACGAAGCTATACCTCCGGCCCGCGGAAGCCCCGCCTACCAGCGCGTCCATTGGTGCCTGAGCCGGAGGCGGAGCCAATAGAAGATCTTCATTCTACGTAAGCCGGACCGGGAGCACATTCTGATTGGCTGAAGGAGTCAAGCCCCTAACAGAGGCGGCAGTGGTCCTCTCCCCCGCCCCCCAGTCAGGCCAATGGAATCTGGGATTCATTCATTCATTCATTCATCTATTCTCGATCAAAAGTCTGAACCACCTACTGTGTGCTGAGGATCTGAAAGACAATAAAGTAATATTTTAAAAAAAAAAAAGAAAAAAATCACCATTTGACAAAAACATACTGAAAATTGATCCGGAATGTCGAAACAACTGGGTGAAAACTGAATAAAGAGCAAGATATTTACATGTACCCTGTCACATAGGGGCTGGAGAGATTGCTCAGCGGTTAAGAGTGCTTGTAGCCCTTGCAAAGGATCCAAGTTCGATTCTAAGCCTCCTCAAAACTTCTTGTAACTCCAGCTCCAGAGGATCAGACACTTCTGGCCTCCAAGGGCACCCGCACACACATATCACACACACACACACACACACACACACACACACACACAGAGGATCAGACACTTTCTGACTTCCAAGGGCCTCTTACGCACACGAGTAACGGACATATAATTAAAAGCATTTTTTTTTAAGTTTTTCAGGAAGTTTGAAGAGACGGCTCAGTGGTTAAGAGCACTTGACTGCTCTGGTACTGAGTTCAATTCCCAGCAACCTTGTGATGGCTCACAACCATCTATAGTGGGATCAAATTCCTTCTTCTGGTGTGCGTGAAGAAAGAGTTCTCATATACATAAAATATATGGATAAGTAAATCTTAAAAAAAAAAAAGAAAAAGAAAAAAGACTGCCAGGGGCTGAAAAGATGGCTCAGAGACTAAAAGTCCTGACTGTTCCAGAGTGCCATTCTCTGCACCTCTATGGCTACTTACACATCCATGTAGGCAAAACACATAAAATGTAAAAATGGGGGAGAAAAGGTTTTGGGTAGTAAAGAATACAAAGTAATCTTTTAAAAAATTACCCTAGTGTATTATATGTACGTGTGTTTTACCTGCATGGGTGTCTGTGCTAGAAGAATGCCTGGTGCCTATGGAGGCCGGGAGGGGGCGGTGGATCCCCTGGAACAAACATGCCGGACTATTGTGAGTCCTGGTGCAGTTGCTGGAAATGGGACTCTGGTTCTCTGAGGAGCAGCAGGTGCTCTTCATTGCTGAACGATCTCTCCAGACCCATACTCTTCAAAAAAAAAAATGAATAAAATTAGCATTGCCATTCATGGGACAAATAAACATTTTGTGGCCCTTATATGAGGCATTGACAAAGACACATCACTTAAACAAATCTGAAAATTTAATTTAGAGACGTTCCCAAACGAGTAAGTCTCCACGGATGGTTAATCATCCATGGATTTAGAGTGACCCAGGAGACACGCTTCTGGGTGTGTCTGTGAAATGTTTATCTGAGGACTGGGGCGTGGAGATCAATAAAATGGGGGAAAGGAGAAAGCCTGCCTGTGTTCCCCAACTGTTTCCCAGCCTCAGGCTCCCACTGCCACAGCTGCTCTGCCTCCCTCACAGAAGGGGCTATATATCCCCAAAGCACCTGCTACTGTGAATGCTTCTTCCCTAAGGTTCCTTTTTGTCAGGTAGAGGGTCGCAGCAATGAGAAAATTAACCAATAAACCACCTAAAAAGTGCTAGATATTTCTCATTTCTATGTGGCAAAGAAAGATTATGGGCTTGGAAGTAAACGCTGTCCAGCAAAGAAAAAAAAAACAAAAACAAAAAACAAAACATGTTCCTGAACCTTTGGAATAAAATAGATGATTTTAATCTACTTACAAGGAAATATCAGACAGGTTACTGTATGAGGTATGCCAACTATAGTCTTCAAAAGTGCCAAGATCATGATAGAACGAGGAGATGTTCCAGATTAAAGGTCATGATCACAAAATACAACCTGTGACTCTGAAATGAATCCTGGACACAAACACACAGACACACACACACATGTATACACACATAATTTTAAAACTATTATAAATTTGCATGTTTTTTCAAGACCAAGTTTCACTGTGTAACCCTGGCTGTCCTAAAACTCATTCTGTAGACCAGATCAGGCTGGCCTTGAACTCACAGAGATCTGTCTACCTCTGACTCCGAAGTGCTGGGATTAAAGACGTTCGCCATCGCTGCCTGTCAACAATTATAATTTTTAAAAACACAAAGAAAGGAAGAAAGCCTATGTTAGCACTTCACACCTATAACCCCAACACTGAGGAGACTAAAGCAGGAAGATTACCACGAA
Source organism: Myodes glareolus (assembly GCF_982192425.1). Lineage (NCBI taxonomy): Eukaryota > Metazoa > Chordata > Mammalia > Rodentia > Cricetidae > Myodes > Myodes glareolus. Next base: position 28,596,121 of record NC_142031.1, on the reverse strand, counting down.
TTCAAGGCCAGCGTGTGCTATGTTGTCAGTTTCACACCAATATGATTCACAGAGTGAAATCGTATCTCATAACAAACAGCAACAAAAATAAAAATAACCAAGCAATACATTGAATTGAAAGGGGACAACCCTTTACTACAAGGTGCATTCATGAGGAAACATTAAACAAAACAAACAGCAAGTATGAGGTAGCAGAACTGGAAATCCACAAGTATTCTTTGCACTTCGTCTGTCACCTTTCTGTATGTCTGAAATTATCTCAAAAGCTAAAAGAAAACAGCAATATTTTGTGCTCTCAAGGCTTGGGGAGAGGAATAAGATAAAATCCTAAAGGAAAGGGTGTGGCGGTGAGAATCCGCAAGACAACGGAGATGAGAAGTTGTGAGAAGTTGTAAGGGCCCAAGTGTGGCAGGTCGTGAGACTTCACGCTGTGACTCTCAGAGCGGCCTCCAGCCAGCCTCCAGCAGGTGGCATCTTCTCAGGATCAGGACTTGCATGGCAGTGAAAGGGGAATGAAAACAGGCGTGCCTTGCTCTAGAGAAGCTGAGCCAGGGTCACGTGTCTTTGAGGGTGGCCACTAGTGGGACACATATGGCTCAGTGGATGAGACCACATCTATGTGCATGCGGGCAGCACGAATTGGATCCAAGGAGCTACTAAGGTGGGGGAAGAGGGAGAAGACATATGAAATTGGGCAGGAGATGTGTTGGGGATGTGGTGGGCAAGTTGGAGGGAGGGAGCCAGGGTGGATATGATGAAGACACATGGTATACAGCTATGAAATTTTGATTGCCAGCACCACATCGCTGCTCACAGCATCCCTAACTCCAGTTCTAGGGGAGCTGGTACCCTCTTCTGAATTCATGGGCACCAGTCACTCTACACAGATATACATGCAGACAAAACACTCATACACATAAAATAAATACATCTAAAAACATTTAAGAGAAAGAGCTGGGTGGTGGTCACACACACCTTTAATCCCAACACTCAGAAGACAGAAGCAGGCAAATCTCTGAGTTCGAGGCCAGCCTGATCTACAGAGTGAGTTCCAGGACAGCCAGGGCTACACGGAGAAACTCTGCCTCAAAAAACCAAACAAAACCAAAACAACCAAAAATATTTAAAAAGAAGAAAAATTTTTTAAAAATTTTAAAAAAGACTAACCATTTCACCTTCTTACAAAAATTTTGAAAGTTCTCTTTTCCCAAAATATGAATTCTTTAAAGTATATCTGAATGCTTTGTATATACGTACTTTTTAGTTTATTTTTATGCTCAAGTATGTGTATATATTCATATGTATATGTATGCACACATGTATGTGGAGGCTAGAGGTAAACATGGGGTGCCTTCCTCATTTTATTTTTTTGTGTATGTATATGTATGAGTGTGGTGTATATTTTTGGGTGTGCACACCCATGGGAGTACATGAAGGCCAGAATAGACCATCAGGTATCCTATGATGTCACACTCTGCCTTATCCTCTTGAGACAGGGCACCTCACTGAATCTGAGGCTACGTTGATTAAGTTCTGATTATCCCCCTTCTGTCTCTGCACTCAACAGCTTCAGGGGGTTGGGGATTTGAGCTCAGATTTTTTTTTTGAGACCGGTTCCTCTGTAGCTTTGGAACCTGTCTTAGAACTAGCTCTTCTAGACCAGGCTGGCCCCAAACTCACAGAGATTCACCTGCCTCGGCCTTCTAAGTACTGGGAGCTCAAATTCTTATGCTTGTATGGCTGGTACTTCATTATTGACTGAGCCACCTCTCCAGTCCCTAATCCATTAGTCTGTCTTTCCTTCCTTCTTTCCTTCCATCCTTCCTTGCAGTGCTGAGGATGGAACCCAAGGTTCCTCATACGTCATTCCAGACAATGATCTACTACCACTGAGCTATGTCCATAAGTATGGAGAAAGAGAGTTTTGCTATGTAACCCAGGTGGCTTCAAACTCATGGCCCACTTGCCTCAGTCTGCTGAGAGTTGGGATTACAGGTACCAGTATGCCCCACCCACCTATTTTACTAGTGTGAACTTTTTAAAGATTTATGTATTTATTATATACACGTTGTTCTGCCTGCATGCATGCCTGCAAGCAGGAGAGGGCACCAGATCTCATTACAGATGACTGTGAGCCACCATGTGGTTATTAGGAATTGAACTTAGGACCATTGGAAGAACAAGGCAGTGCTCTCAACCAGAGTCATCTCTCCAGCCCCCACCCCCGCCGTGTGAATTTTAATATGCTTAATAAAAAGACTTGCTTCTGCTTCTCAAAGTATTGTGTTCAAATGTCATTTGTTTAGCAAAAAGATGCATCTTAGCCAGTTTTTATTTTATCTATTATTTTTTCTTATTTTCCCCTGCCCCCACTCTTCTTTCTTGGCATGTGTATGCATATGCGTTTGTTTGTTTGCTTGCTTGCCTCAAGACAGGGTTTCACTGTAGCTCTGGCTGTCCCAGAACTCGCTCTGTAGACCAGGTTGACCTTGACCTCACAGAGAGCCACCTGTCTCTGCTATTGGTGTCTTCCTTCTTGATCCCTTTCCCCCTTATTGACTGAGGCAAGGACTCTGATTGAACCCAGAGTTTGCCAGTTAGACTAGTCCATTTAGCCAGCTAGCCCTGGGGAATTCTTGTCTCCACCTCCTGAGCACTGAAATTGCAGACAGAACCTCACCCCGATCTGGCATTTACACAGGCGCCAGGGACCCCAGCGAAGGTCCTTACACTTGTACAGCAAGTGTTCTCTCTGCTGAGCTAGGTCCCCAGCCCCTCTGTGCTGGCTGGTTTTGTCAACTTGACACAAGCTAGAGTTATCTGAAAGGAGGGAACTTCAAATGAGGAAATGCTTTCCTTTTCTGAATTAGTGCTTAACCCCTTGTGGGTGGTGCCATCCCTGGGATGATGGTACTGGGTTCTGTAAGAAAGCAAACTAAGTGTGCCATGAGAGACAAGCCAGGAAGCAGCACCCTCCCATGACCTCTGCATCAGCTCCTGCGTCCAGGTTCCTCTCCTGTTTGAGTTCCTGCCCTGACTTCCTTCGATGAACAGTAATATGGAAGTTTAAGCCAAATAACCCCTTCCCTTCCCAAGTTGCTTTGGTCATGTATTTCACTGCAGTAACTGCAACCTTAACTCTTCCCTTTTGATAAGAGAAATTATAAAATGACTCTGGAGGTTGCCTTAGATGAGATTATAACCTAATCAACTAAAAACAGGGACACTAAGGTCACACAAGGGAGTTAGGACTTGCCATTTTCTGTTAATGAGGTTCTTGGCGAGATTTTAAAAAAATTTCAGGTTTATTGCTAGGAAGGGAGAAAGGCCTTAAATAAATGTTAATTGTTCTGGTATCCATGACTCTTAACTGGCAAGAGGCTTCAGTCACACTCTGGGGTGAGAGCCTCTTCCCTTTCCCACAGCCTCCTAACATGCCCTGCTTTTCCAGCCTGCTCAGAACTTGTATAACTTCTTTCCAAAATAAATCTTAAGTTATTTCATCTGCCTGATCCCTTACAGTCTTGAGTCCCTAGCAACGCCATTTCCAGTAACTTTATTTCTGTAGAAGTGTGTGTGTGTGTGTGTGTGTGTGTGTGTGTATACACACACCTTGGCCGTGGTGCATGTACGGAGGTCAGAGGACAAGCGCCAGGAGGCTGTTCTCTCCTTCTACCATTTAGCAAGTGCCTTTACCCACTGAGCTACCTCCAGGGTCTCCTGCATTTTTTAAGTTGTTGTTTTAGAATTGTTTAAGTTTTAGAATTGGGGTCTTGCTATGGAGCAATTTTTCTGCCTCAGCCCCCCCTCCCCATTTTGCTTTTTCAAGACAGGGTTTCTCTGTGTAGCCCTGGCTATCCTGGAACTCTCTCTGTAGATCAGGCTGATCTCAGACTCACAGAGATCCATCTGCCTCTGCCTCCCAAGTGTTGGGATTAAAGGCATTCACACCATTGCCCAACCTGCCTCAGCCTTTCTACACTGAGATTATAGCTGTGTGTCTCCTCACCCAGATCTGCTTCCCTTTTTGAAGAGTAAATGGGTGCTGGGGGAGGTGGCTTAGTCTGAAGTGCGGTGAAAGCGCGACCGTCAGAGTTCAGATCCCCAACACCCATGGAAAAGCCATGTCTGTAAGCCAGGCCTCAGAAGTGATGCAGAGATCTTGAAACACTTGGGCCAGCTAACCTAATCTAATAACGAGTTCTAGGTGTAGTGAGGGACCCTAGGGGTTGAAGGCTGAAGAGATGGCTCAGCAGTTAAGAGAGCATACTGTTCTTACAAAGGACTGGAGTTCAGTTTCCAGCATCCATGGTGAGCTGCTCACAAGTGCCTGGAACTTCAGCTCTAGGGGACCCAACCACTCTATCCTCCATGGGCCTCTGCACTCCTGCACATATCTTGCCATATACACACATGCACAAAATTGAAAATAGTAAGAATGAGGTTTTTTGTTTGTTTGTTTGTTTGTTTTTTAAATTAGGTTATTGAGTTGGGAATGGTGGCACACACCTTAATCCCAGCACTCCAGAGTCAGAGGCAAGCAGATTTCTGTAATTTGAGGCTGACGTGGTCTCAGTCAGCCAGTTCCAGGCCAGCTTGGGCTACATAGTGAAACACTGACAAGGAAGGGAGGGAGGGAGGGAGGGAGGGAGGGAGGGAGGGAGGGAGGGAGGGAGGGAGGGAGGGAGGGAAGAAGGAAGGAAGGAAGGAAGGAAGGAAGGAAGGAAGGAAGGAAGGAAGGAAGGAAGGAAGGAAAGAAAGGAAGGTGTTGATCAACAGAGAAAGATACCAATACCAACCTCTGCCTTCTATGGGCACCTGCACACACATGTGCATACACCCACAGAAACATGTTTGTTTAACACACACACACACACACACACACACACACACACACACACACACAGAGTATTAGGCTTCAAAAAGCCTTTTAATGTTTGCATACCTTCCTATAAAGAAAGGCCAAACTTTAGGGTGGCTGACTTAATTTTCTTCACTTTCCCTCTGCCTGTCGCAGTCTCAAAGGCTGGCTTTTCAATTCTTTCAGTTCTTCTTTCAGCAGCAAACTCCTGCTTGTGTCAAAGCCTTTGCACACGGGTTCAGCTCAGAGCAGCGCCTCTCACTCCCACCCCCACACTGGACAATCTCTTCTTCTGCGCACTTAGTTTCATTGACACTTGAATTTTCCAGTTGTTTTTGTTTGTTTTAGAGATGGGATTTCACTCTGTAGCCCTTGCTGACCTGGAACTCACTATGTCAACCAGGCTGGCCTCAAACGCAGAGATCTGCCTGCCTCTGCTTTCCAAGTACTGGGATAAAAGGTGTGTGCCACCACACCTGGCCCAGTCTGTACTTTTTAAACTTATTTATTTGAGTGTGTTGGAGCTGGGGGTTGCGTGTGGAAGTCAGAGTATAGCTTGGGGAGTCAGTTCTCTCCTTCCACCTGGGTCCTGGGGATCAAACTCAGGTTGTTAAACTTGGGAGTAAATGTCAGAAGTCTGTATGTCACCCTTAGAAAAGGGCCGTGATAAATCTCTATAATGCTGCAATTTCAGTGTATATGCTGTCACGGTGAGTAGTTGGTCTGTTTTTACCTCTCCTGTAAATCTTTCAACGATCCCCATCACTGCGCTTTTCCTCCTCTCCTTGTGAGATTGCTGGACTGCTCTCTACTTGATCAGGGCCAAGGATGCAGCTCAATCAGTAAAGTGCTTGCCTAGCATGCATGAAATCCTGGGCCCTGCTCCCAGCATTGCACGAACTGGTGTGTGCCTGTATTCCCAGCACTTGGGAGGTGGAGTCAGGAGGATCAGAAAGTCAAGGACATCTTCAGGTACATAGTGGGTCTGTGCTACATTTTTTTCTGTTTTTGAGATGGAATCTCATTGTATAACCCTGGCTGACCTTAAACTAACAGCAATCTACTTGCCTCTGCCTCCCAAGGGCTGAAATTAAAAGCATGGGTCACTATGCCCACACTTTACATGGGCTTGGGGTCAGCCAGTGCTATATTAGGTCTGCCCCCCCCCCAAAAAAAAGAAAGAAAGAAAGAAAGAAAGAAAGAAAGAAAGAAAGAAAGAAAGAAAACACACACACACCATACTTGCCTAACTCAGCCAAGCTCCAGGAGGGCAGAGGCCATGTATTTTGTCTACAGATGTATATGGTGAACACAGAAGTCTGACTAGGAACTTTAAGTGATTTTCACAACAGAAGCCTCCATGTTCCATGAGTGGGGTTTTTGTTTCTAATAAATTGAGATTTCTCTTTCACAGTCTGCAACCTGAGATACAGGGCAGGAACAGCTTAGAAGTTTTAATGTCTTTGTTCACTCACCTGAGTGGGGGCTCCTAGGGGCTCCTACTGTCCGGGAGAGGCCGTGTCCAGAGCAGGGAAAAAGGCTATGTGTGGGGGCGGGTATTGTCAAGCTGGAGTTCTGTAAAGGAGGATGTGGGGTGCTTACAGAATGAAAAGTCGAGGAAGCTCAAAAGGGGAACTGAACGGAGGGGTTGGGGGTGGGGAGCCGTTTAAAAGAGGCAGGACAGGATGGCCTTTTCAGCTGCTGCTTACCTTCTGTTTTCCACATCTGCTGTAACCAGATGGTGTGAAGCTATCTCTCCATCCCGCTGAGCCAATGTGATTAAAGCACCCAGTCTTTGGTCCCTGTCTGGTGGAGACCAAATTGCCCTGTAGCAATAGCAATTAACTATTTCTCCTCTCCCCTCCCCTCACTCACTGGGAAACTTTATCTTTGATCCCTTAGTGGATTATACAGATATCCTCTTTAAATATTGACCAGAGATTTCCCCTAATCCCTAAGGCTTTCTCCCGACAGCTACCATACTGAGAGGTTTCTCTAAAAAATACCTTTCTCCCCCACATAGATTTAATAATTTTACAATTTTAAGAACAATTTCATTAAAAGGTGGAAGAAATAAAACCTGGAGTTCCTTTATTCTGTCATTTTTTTCTTTTTAAAAAAGAATTTATTTTTATTTTATAAGCGATTTGCCAGTGTATGTGAGTGTGGTACACATGCATGCCCTGGTGCCTGTGGAGGCCAAAAAAGGCTGCTAGATCCTCTGGAACTGGAGGTATGGACAGTTGTGGACACTGGAAACTGAATTCAGGAATTATACAGGAGTTGGGGGCTGAAGAGATGGCTCAGTGGTTAAGAGCACTGACTGCTCTTCCCGAGGACCTGGGTTCAATTCCCAGCACCCACATGGCAGCTCACAACTGTCTGAAAATACAGGGGATCTGACAACTTCACACCAATGCACATAAAATAAAGTTTATAAAAAAAAAGAATTATACAGGAGCAACAAATACTCCTAATCATTAAGCCATCTCTCCAGTCTCTCAATATATATATATACAATACATACATATCAGATGTATATATACACATGCATGTATACATATCCACACATATATGTATACGTGTGTGTGTGTGTGTGTATTGAAACAGGAGTCTATGTAGGTCTATGTAGTCCTGGCTGTCCTGGAACTTGCTATGTAGAGGAAAGTGGCCAGGAACTCACAGAGGTCCACCTGCCTCTACTTCCCAGTGCTGGGATTAAAGGTGTGCACTACCATGCCTGGCCTGTCTTGATAAAGTTATAAACACAAGGACACAGACTCAAACGTTAATAATATATTATTTAAAGACTATAATTACAGCCGGGTGGTGGTGGTGCATGTCTTTAACCTCAAGCACTCAGGAGGCAGAGACAGTTGGAACTCTGAATTTGAGGCCAGCCTGGTCAACAGATTGAGTCCCTGGACAGCCAGGGCTACAAAGAGAAACTCTTGTCTTAAAAAAAAATTACACACACACACACACACACACACACACACACACCTTACAAAATAAATAAATAAAACACAGAGAAGCAGAGGTCTGACCTACATAGTGAGTTCCAGGACAGCTGGACTATGTAGTGAAACCCTGTCTCAAAAACCAGAAAAAGAAAGAACCACAAATCTGTATCATTCTAAAGCGTATACAAATTAAACTACAGAAGTTATAAAAGTTAATAAAACAATAGTAAAGTGAAAAAGCTTGCTGAGCAAACTTCATAACCTGGGTTAGACAGCGACCCCTCCCCCCAACATGGCCAACGTGTGGTCCTTACACACACACACACACACACACACACACACACACACACACACACACACACTTAAATGCAAATTTGTAAAGAAGGATTTGAAAAGTTAATGAAAGGAGCCCAGCATGGCAGTTTAAGCCTGTAATTTCTGCACTTTGGAGGCAGACGCAGGAGGATCAGGAATTCAAGGTCATCCTTGGCTACTTATTGAGCTTTAAACAGATTGGGATAGATTATATCCTGTTTTAACAAAGGAACAAAAAAAAATAGTTGATACAATAAAACTGTCATTGTGACGTTTGAACGGTTTAAAACCATCAACAATTAGGCAGAAAAGTACTGGATCTTTGCCACAGCGCATCCTGTATCACCATTCATCTTCACAATTTTGTTTGTCCTTCTTTTCTTCAACCACGGTGTCACCTGATGTTCACATATTCTTCACCCACACAAAACATGCACGTGAACATTCATACCAGTATTATAGCATGCGTGTAGAAACCACCCAAGCGTTCATCAACAGATGAGGTGGCTGGAATAGTATTTCTTCAGAAAAAGGAATGAAGTCCTAGATAGCAAAACAGTCACTAAGTGGAGCTGGCAGAGGTCCCTCGGCCTCGGAAGAATTGACAGCAGTGCGGATTTGGCCACATTGCCTTCCCGGGTCCACGGAATCCTGATTGGCTGAGCTCAGCGAGAGGCGGGGCGAGGCTCAGCGGGGCGGGAGGAAGCCTAGTCTCGCGAGGTCTCGTTGGTTCCGCATTTCGGCTCTCCGAAGTGTGGGCGGCTGCTCCGGTGGCTCTGCAGTCAGTCCTGGTTCGCGGCGGCTGGACCCCAGTTCCAAGGCCGGGCCGTGAAGCTTTGGCGGCCGTACTTAGCCGCGGACCGCCCTCCGCTTCCCGGTGCCCGCGGCGGCTCCGAGTGTGACTGGGGCGGGGGCCGCGGCCCCTCGGGCTAGCGAGGATGAGCTTCCTCTTGTGAGTGGGCCGGGCCGGGGCGGGGCGGGTGTGGGTCGGCGGCGGGGCCCTACTGAGGGCCCGGCGGAGGGTGCCGAGAGGAGGGCGGCGTCGGACGTGTGGCTGCACCCGGCCCGCCGCGTCGGAAAACGTGCGGTGCCTCTGTGGCTAGACGAGGCTAAGAAAGTGCGTGCAGATCCTCATGGTTTTACACAGGTTTACATTTGAGAAGCTGGGCTCTGGCGCCGTGTTTGGGTTTTTTTCCTCTCCATTTCAGGCAGGCCTTGAACTTGGCCTCCTCCTGCCTCAGCCTTCCAAGTAGCTAAGATTACAGTCTAGGCCCCCCAAGACAGGCCTGCTTTAAATATGGGTCTTCTTTGAGAGGGGGCTCACTATGTAGCCCAAGTTGGCCTGAAACTCATCACGTTGTCCAGGCTGGCCTCGAATTCTGAGTTCCACCAGCCTCTGTCTCCTTGGTGCTGGGTGGGATTAAAAGTGGACGCTTTAATCTCAGCCCCAAATGTGAATCGGTTTTTTTTTCTCTTTTTAAAGGTTTTTATTTTTTTGGCAACTTCATAGATAAGTTTTTTTTCATTATATCCTCCCCTCTGCTCCAGCCCCTCCAGTGTCCGCTCATCTCCCTTTCAAATTCATGTTCTCTTCTACGTTGTTTTATATGTGTGTTTGTATGTACATACACATATCTGTGTGCACACACATACTCACACATATACCTATTGAATCCAGTTAGTGTTGCCTGTATGTACTTGGGTGGCCTCTTGATCATGGGCAGTCTGTTTGAGCTCTTCAACTAGATGAGGTAAAGGTAAGTCTTTATTTATAACTTAAGCTGATTGGTGCCTTAGATTTGGGGGGGGGTTGTTTGTTTCTTTTTGCATTCTTTGACTATTATGAACAACGCTGCTGTGAACATTTGGTTACAGGTTTATGGGTGTGTGTGTGTGTGTGTGTGTGTGTGTGTGTGTGTGTGTGTGTGATGCTCTCTCCTGGGTATTAAGAGTGAATTGTTGGGCTGGAGAGATGGCTCAGCAGTTAAGAGCGCTGGCTGCACTTCCAGAGTACCCAGGTTCAATTCCCAGCACCCACATGGCAGCTCACAACTGTCTGTAAGCCTGAAAGCTCTAGTTCAGGGCATCTGACACCCTCACACAGACATACATGCAGGCAATACACCGAGTACATAAAATAAATGAAAAGAAAGGAGTAAACTGTTCCACGTTAGCCTTTTGAGGCACTGCCGAGTTTTAAATTCTTGTACTACATTTTATGGCCCTACCTCACTGTATGAGTTTTCAAAATTCTCTGATTTATATCTGTCTGGCAGTTGTCTTTTTGTTATACTCGAGTGAAGTCTCTTGATTTACATTCTCCCAGTGACCAATGTTGAACATCACTGTGTGTGTTTTCAGGCTATTTATGGATGAATGAAGTTTTTTGTATCCTTTTCCTATTTTAAAATCAGATTGGTTTTATTTTGTTAACACCTGTCAACTGTACAGTACATTACAACTGTAATGGATTTCTTTGTGACATTTCCGTGTGTGTATATATGGTACAGTAGTTGTATCCATCTGCCTTTTTGGTTTAAGTTGTGTAAGAATTCTTTATGTATTTTGGATATGAATGTCTTATCACATCTATAACTTAAAAATGGTTTCTTTCCATCCTCTGGATTATTTAACTGTCTTCATGCCTTCATTTGAACCATAACTATTTTTTTTAAGGATTTAATTCTTTGAGACTGGGTCTCACTATGTAGCTCTGGCTGTCCTGGAACTCACTCTGTAGACCAGGATGGACTCAAAGAGATCTGTCTCCCTCTCCCTCTAGAGTGTTGTATACCATTCTGCCCAGTTTAAGATTTATTTTTCCTTTTTGTGTATGTTTTGCCTGCATGTATGTCTGTGTATCAAGTGCATCTAGTACTGGTGGATGCCAGAGGAAGGCATCAGATCCTCTTGTGGAATATAGTAGCTGCGAGCTCTACATCTGAACCGCAGCAAGAGAGGGACTGGGGCTGGTTTAGGCTTTTGAAACCCTAAAGCCTACCCCCAGTGACACACTTCCTCCAACAAGGCCACACCTCCTAATCCTTTTCAATAGTGCCACTCCCTAAACATTTACATATGAACCTATGGTGGTCATCCTTACTCAAACCATCACACTCTTGTCTCCTCCTCACTAAATTAGTAGTACTTTACATTGTTCAGATGCCATATAAACCTCTCACTTCGCATGTATCAATGTTTTTAGTTGACTTTATTCATTTCTTCACAGTATTCTTCCCAAGAATTAGACTGAAGCTCTCAGCACTTCTTAGAGTGGGATTACAGATGTACAAGGATGCCTGATTTGTTATGTGGGTGCTAGGATCCAAACTCTTGTCTATAGTTGTTCAGCAAGTGCTGTTAACTAGAGTCATCTATCCAGTCTGTGTTCTTGCTGTTGTAAGTGGGAAAAGTGTGTGTGTGTGTGTGTGTGTGTGTGTGTGTGTGTGTTCATGATGCCAATGCTGGAACCCAGGGCCGCTGAATTTTGGGCATTTGACACTGCTGTATTCTTTCACCATTTCACCATCATTGTCCTCTCTTCCAGCTTGGCCTTTTCCAGGGAGCAATTTTTACTGATCAACTTATTATTCCAATATTTACTTATTTGTGTGTAGATGTGCAAAAGCATTACATGCTCTTAACTACTTAGCCATCTTAGCCCCCAATAGAGCCAGCCATTTATATGCCAGGAATGCCAGTCTGCTTCTATTCCTAAATATTCACACATTTTTACTTTTAACCCAACAGCAGCAGCCGCTCTTCGAAAACATTCAAACCAAAGAAGAATATTCCTGAAGGCTCCCATCAGTATGAACTCTTAAAACATGCAGAAGCCACTCTGGGAAGTGGCAATCTGAGGCAAGCTGTCATGTTGCCGGAGGGCGAGGACCTCAATGAATGGATTGCTGTTAACAGTAAGTTTGTAAGGACGTTAAACTTGTTGATTGTAGAGTTTGCTAAAATCATGTTTAATGAATTATCTTAGGTATAACTATTGTAAGATAACAACTCTGTTATCTTATAAAAAAACATGAATAGAAATACATCTAGACTTTACTTGTTAAAGTCCTTGCTTGTGGTTGAGTGGAGAGACTTGAAGAGAAATGCTGAGTGCTTTAGGCTGCTTCCTGGGGAGAATACTGTGAAGAAATGAGTAAGGTCAACTAAAAATATGCATGCAAAGTGGGAGGCTTATATGTTATTTGAACAATGTAAAGTACTACTTATTTAGGGAAACCCCTACTTTTAATTTTATTCAAATTATCAAGTTGGGCCTGGAAAAATGTGTCTGTGGTTAAGCGTGCATGCTATTCTTGCAGAGGACCCAGTTTGTTTCCCAGACCCACATAAGGCAGGTCATGCCTGCCTGTAACTCCAGCTCCAGCAGATCCATGAGTCTCTCTGGCCTCTGCAGACACTTGGACACACATGCATATACCCATAAACAGATACAAATGCATATAATTTAAAATATTTTCAATTAAACCTCAATTACATTATTCTGAAGGCATGTGTTGGCCTCTTGCAGTTTTAGATTTTTCTCTGAAGCTTAACCGCTCTAAATCATCTACTCAAGCCTTTTGTCTCTGGCCATCGAGATGGTTCAGTTGGTGAAGATACTTGTTGCCAGCCTCTGTTCTGTCTCTGAAATCCACACATTGGAAGATGAGAATTGATTTCTGGAGATTGTCCTCTGAGCTTCATATATATGGACATACACTCATATTCGAGTATGTGCACACAATAAATAAATAAAATGTAAAATATTATTAAAAAAAACTTTTGTTCCCAGAGTCCCTTCATTCTCTTAAAAATTACTGGAGGACTGGAGAGGTGGCTCAGTGTCTAAGAGTTAATACTGCTCTTATAGAGGACCAGAGTTTAGTTCCCAGCATCCAAATCAGGCGTCTCTGTAACTTCAACTCCTAGAGGGGCCAGCATTTCTGGTCTTCACCGGCACCTCAACTCTCTCCCTCCTAGTAAAAATAGATCTTAAAAACCCATTACCGAGCATGTCAAACAACTTTTAATTATGTATAGTGTATCTAATGTTACTGTTTGGGAAATTTAAACTGAGAAAAATGAAAATACTTTTAAATTCATATAAAAATAACCCTACCCCATGTTAACAAATACTTTTATTTAAAAAAAATAATTTTCGGGGGCTGGAGAGATGGCTCAGTGGTTAAGAGCATTGCCTGCTCTTCCAAAGGTCTTGAGTTCAATTCCCAGCAACCATATGGTGACTCACAACCATCTGTAATGAGATCTGGTGCCCTCTCTGGCCTGCAGGCACACGTGTAGGCAGATATTGAATGCATAATAAATGAATAAATATTTTTTAAAAGAAAACAGAAAAAAATAATTTTCTTTACTTAATTTTTTTTTTCTTTTGGTTTTTCGAGACAGGGTTTCGCTGTAGTTTTAGAGCCTGTCTTGGAACTAGCTCTTGTAGACCAGGCTGGCCTCGAACTCAAAGAGATCCACCTGCCTCTGCCTCCTGAGTGCTGGGTTTAAAGGTGTGCGCCACCACCGCCTGGCTCTTTAATTATTTTTAAAAAACTTAGTTTCATTGAGAAATATGACATTGCTTATGTCTTTGAGAGTTTTCCATATTGTTTGACTTAATAATCAGCTAGGTCCTCGTGTCTCTTTTTTATCCACTCTCTTATGACATAGTGGAGACCCTGCAGACCCCCCTACACCCTCCTGAGGAGGAGAATGAAAGGAGCAGTTGGAACCTTTCTGGGCTTTTCATACCCATGAAATGTTACCATCTGGCTTACTCTTCTTCAGTGAGAATATTGAGGTTAGGCCTAATGTTGCTGTCTTTAAAATATAATTAAGATGCCGGACATGGTGGCATATACCTTTAATCCCAGCCCATGGGAGGCAGAGGCAGACTGATTTTCGGACTGCTGAGGTTCAGGACACCAGGGCTACACAGAGAAACTTTGTCTTGAAGAAGATGATGATGATAAAAATATAAGTAAAATGTAACGAAGAGGATGTTTGTAAGTTAAGGAGTTTTTATCAAGTTTTTATGAAACAGACTTTTTTTTTCTTAATCCATTTTTGTAGAAACTATGAAAGCCCTAATCATTGTTTTTTTTTTTTTTTTCAAGTATTCCTTTAGACAGAATCATGGCATTTTGAAAAACTTTCCGAGTCTTAATAATTCTCTTCAACCTAATCAAGTTTGCCACTCATTCCGCTCACTAGATCTAGTGGAAGTTCCTTTGGAATGTCCTCTGTGATTGCTGCAGTCCTTCCAGATGTTACCTTTTCTCTGAACTTCCAACACTGTTGGCATGTGGGTCCCATCTTCTTTTAAACTCTTCTGTTAATACGACCCAGACTAGGTCCTTGATTTCGGATCCTTTTTGAGTGGCCAGATGCTGATGCTGAAGTAATATATTCCAGTGGCTTATTAGTTAACCACTAAGTTAAAATCAGCTTCAGTATTTTGCTTAGTTAGTTGGACATGGTAGTATGCTCCAATAATCCCATTATTTGCTTGGGAAACTAAGGCAGGAGAATTGCATGAGCCCAGGAGTTCCAGACTAGCCTGGACAATATAGATCTCATTTCCAAAAAGGAAATAGTGTCCATATTCCTTCAGTTGAGAGGTATGTTTGATGTGTCATGGTTTACATAGACTCTTAACACAGTTATGGCATTGTCTTTGCAGCTGTGGATTTCTTCAATCAGATCAACATGTTGTATGGAACCATTACAGAATTCTGCACTGAGGCAAGCTGCCCAGTCATGTCCGCAGGTCCCAGGTATGTATCTAGCCTGGTACAGGGACTTTTGAATTACTTTCTTTTATAATTGATAAACATTAAATAATAAAGATTGTTCTTACCTGTGTCTTCGTATACAGATAATTCAGTTTGTGAATTCTCGACTACTCAGCAATGGCTATTATTGTAACACTTTAGTATATGAATACTCAGTTTTTAATATTTATAATTGTATTGTTCTGTTGTAGGAGTAAATGCATAGAAATTTGAGTCAATGGCTGAGAGAATAAAGGCGCTTGCTGCCAAGACTGCCTAAAAGATGTTCTCGCATGTACTGTATGTGTATGCCTACACAGATAAATGTAATTTTAAAAGAAATGTGACTTAGGTTCATCCGGAAAGTCTGTTTTTTTTGTTTGTTTGTTTATTTGTTTGTTTTTAAATTTAATTTAAATTTAGTTTCTTACAAGAATTTCTAGGTGGTCTTTTAATATTTGCTCATTTTTCCTGGTACCTCTTTAGAATTAATGAAAGTAGCTGCACACCCAGAAGTAAGTATTTGTCTTAAAGATACTGGGTTAAAAATAGGCTGATATTTTCCTATAACTTCTTAAAGTCTCATAGAATTTCTATGGACAGAATGTTAACCTGCTTTGATTACAGGTTGTACATGTTAAGATTTAACAACTGTCAGTAACACATTGTTGTTTTCTGCAGGTATGAATACCATTGGGCAGATGGCACTAATATTAAAAAGCCAATCAAATGTTCTGCACCAAAATACATTGACTATTTGATGACTTGGGTTCAGGATCAGCTTGATGACGAGACCCTTTTCCCTTCGAAGATTGGTAAGTTATCACTGTAGAACTGTCTTTCTTTCTGAATAATGGCTGTAATCTTTAAATGCTCTGACTTTAAATCAGTTTAATAGAGAAAGCCACACTCTCCCAAAAGCTTGTACCTTTGTTTATCCCCACTGCATGCCTACTTGTGTTTCTTCACACCAGTTGATACTTATTTTTTTAATCTCTTCCAATTTGATTAAATTGGATATATTTTAATTATTTTGTGTGTGTGGTGTGAGTACCATGATATATATGTGCAGGTCAGACAACTTCTTGGATTTGATCCTTCCAGCATTACATGTTTTTTTTAGTTTGTTTTGAAACGGGATCTTATCATTTAGTCTTGGCTGTCCTGGCACTCGCTCTATAGACCAAGCTGGCCTCAAACTCACCTGCCTGCCTCTGCCTTCTGAGTGCTGAGATTAAAGGCATGCATCATTGTGTTCAGCCTTTGTGGATTTTGATGATCCAACTCAGGTTGATAGGCTTTCATGGCAAACACCTTACCTACCCACTGAGCCATCTCACTGGCCCTAAACTTTTGTTTTAATGCCCATTTAAAAATACTGATGATGGGGCCAGCAATACCAAGCTTGGTGACCTGAGCTTGATCCCTGAGACCCACATAGTGGAAGGGAGTTGTCCTCTGACCCCAACATGTGCCTTACATGTTGTGCTCATGCACACACAGTTATTAATGAGATGAATACTTGTTTTTTTTCTGTTCTGTTTTTGTCCTCTGTCTCTTGTAGATAGTTGGTCTGATGTAAGCTGTACGTTCCCTGGAGCATCTTTGGTCTTATTTTAGAGTGTTTTGCAATATACACCTCACTTTTTTTTTTTCTCATTTTCTTTAAAACGTGCGTGGTTTTGTTGTTGCTTTTTGTGGTGCTAGGATTGAAGCCCGGGCCTAATGTGTGCGCGAGGCATATAACTGGTTCCTGAGCTCTGCTCACAACTCCAAATTGCATTTTAACAGTGAGAACGGTTTTCTTTATTTCTAGGTAATGGCATTGCTTATGTTTTATTTACTAATTAAGTCTTTGGGCTGTTAGGGTTTTTATCTGAATGCTGCTTAAATTTTTTTCCAGACAAAAGTTAGCCAGTTTGTTCCGCTTTGATGAGTGTCTTTCCTTCCTCAGTTAAATCACGTATAGAGTAAGTTGCCATGTTTTGGGACCTTGCAAACCTTGTGGAAATTGTATAGTTTCAGATCACCTTACAGGGCTAGCTTCCTATATTCTTCATATTTGTTCTGTTTGTTTGTCATAAAAATACAGAAACATTTTCTCAAAGTATAAATAAATGTTAGCTGGGCATGGTGTACACCTTTAATCCCAGCACTCCAGAGACTGTCATAGGCAGATCTCTCTGAGTTCCAGGTCAGCCAGGGCTGTATAGTGAGACCCTGTCTCCAACAACAACAACAAAAAAGTCTAAATAGAGGCACTTCTGGGAGAAACATTTAAATCAATTTTTTAAAAAAACCCAACATTTATTTGTCTATTATTTGTCTATTCTCTATGCCCTAGTGTGACTGTGAGCTTGTATAGCACTGTAAGGGTGTGAGGTCAGAGAACAGCTTGGGAGGTCAGTTCTCACCTTCTACCCAGAGAGTCCTGGAGATTGAACTCCTGTCACCAGGCTTGGCAGCAGGTACCTTTACCCAACAGCCAGTCTGCTGGCTGATCAAGTTTCTGTACTTAGACTGGTGTTGAGGAAAATGGTGGAGCATGCCTGCCATTCCAACTCTCCAGAGGCTGAGACAGGAGGATTGCTGGGAGTTCAAGGCTAGCTTGTGCTACAGAGTGAGACTTTGTTTCAAAGAAATAAAAAAGCTGTTGGACTTGGCTTGCTTTTAGCAGTCTTCTATTGAACCTTGTATTTCTTTCCTCACAGATACTTTATTATATATTGGCTCTACTGGATTGTGTTCTATTAAATTCAGTTTAGAAAGTACTTAGATTAAAACAGCTTTCGTCTTTACTCAGTTAAGCTTCATTTGATTTAATTTTTTGAGGCAAGATCTCTTTTAGCTCGGTTTGACCTTAAATTCACTATGTAGCTGAGAATGACCTTGTATATTGGGTCCTTCCATCTCTACCTCACTGAGGTTATAAAATCTCACCACCATACCTCCAAAGTCCTCCTTTTTTTCAGCTTCTCTTTCTACTGTAATAATTCTAGACTCCTCCCCCTGCCTCCTCCCTATTAGGCTATTATCAGTGTTGTAATTTTTGCTAATTGTTTCAGCTTATTGGTTAGAACTGTTCTTTTTTCCTTATTTTTTTTGTTTGTTTGTTTTTTGTTTTTTTTGAGACAGGGTTTCGCTGTAGTTTTTGGTGCCTGTCCTGGAACTAGCTCTTGTAGACCAGGCTAGCCTTGAACTCACAGAGAATCGCCTACCTCTTCCTCCTGAGTGCTGGAATTAAAGACGTGTGCCACCACCGCCTGGCCCCCTTTTCCTTTTTCTTTATATTTATATATTTATTTATTATATATATAATATTCTTTCTGCGTGTATGTCTGCAGGCCAGAAGAGGGCACCAGATCTCATTTCAGAGCAGCATATCTAAGTCATTAGCAAGATAGAAATTTTAAGGAAAAAGATGCTTGATTTTAAAACCTGCCCTTTTAGAATTTCATATTAGGGTTTTATCCAGAGAAACAGCTCGTAAGCTCCAGTGTAATGTTTGCACTATGTTTAACTAAGACTAGGGGCTGAGAATATAACAAAAATAAGCAAAATTTATTAAATATCAAGCTTTCAAGGGCTGGCTAAAGAAAAGAGAAAGTAAAGATGCATGGGAGGAATGCTGTAAATAGCCTCCGTTTTCTGAGAGGCTGAAAGGTGTTTGTTTAGAATGTTTCTGAGGAACTGGTGTTTGAAGGTGATTTGTCAAACTTGGAGCTCCCTTTGGAGTCCATGGCCTCTCACAGATCACCTAGCTCTGCCTGGAGTTAGAGACAAGCAGCACGTGCTCAGCAGGTACACGCCTTCTCAGTGCGTCCTGGTGTTGCTTATGTAGCCGGTGCCGGCTTGGGCAGTCTCCCGTCCCTTTTTAAAGGACTTTGGTTTGTCAGCCAAGCTTGTCAGGAGTGTAGCTAGTTGCCCCTTGGCCCCACCCCTCCTCACACCACCTTTCTCTCAAGAGGTGTTTCTTTTTTCTGAGAAGGGATGAGGTCCCGGTCTTCTGTTTCAGGAAGGATCACTCCTTTTGGGCCTGGGAAAATGAAGACCTACTTTTACTTTCCAGAATACTGTAGAGGATGAGATGCTCTCTTACTGACTTGAGGGCTATGTGCCTTTTATTTTGTTTAGAAAATTTTTTATTTCTAATTTTTTTTCCTGTTACAAATGACAAAAGTGATGTTTATAATCAAAGTGCTTTCTCTTGTTGCATTTCATCTTAGGGAGAAACTGGTATTAAACAGCTAACATGTTAATTTGAATTGTGATCAGCAGTCTCTATACCTGTGTCTTCTGTTGTAGGCAATCAGTGTGGAGTATGAATACTCAGGTTGGGGTTTGCTTTGCTTGTAGTACTCTGAAGTAGACTTGGCAGTGCTTGAGCTTACATGCTGCAGTGCTCACGCGGTGTCAAGACTCACGGCCATCCCACTCGATGAAAGACTGACAGGCGTGCATTCAATTGCAGGTGTCCCATTTCCCAAAAACTTTATGTCTGTGGCAAAGACGATTCTGAAGCGACTCTTCAGGGTGTACGCCCATATTTACCACCAGCACTTTGACTCCGTGATGCAGCTGCAAGAGGAGGCCCACCTCAACACCTCCTTTAAGCACTTTATTTTCTTTGTTCAGGTAGGTGAGCCATATTGATCTCGGGGCCTTGGACTTGGATAACTTAGCCAGAACACTGTGTCTTACTCATAGATGTCGACCATCTAAGTGCAAACTTGGTTCTGTTCCCAGTTTTGTTTTCTTCTCTACACTGTTTCATTCTTTCATGAAACAGTATAGAAGGGCTGTGTCTCTGGGCTGGAGAGATGACTCAGCAGTTAAGAACACACACAGTTATTGCAGAGGACCTGAGCTCAGTTTCCAGAACCCATATCAGGAGGCTCACAGCTACCTGTATGGGATCCAGTATCCTTGTCTAGCTTCTACAGGCATGTGCGCCCAAGTGGTGCAATAAACTCTCAGTGGCTCACAGATAGACCTAAAATAAGTAACTAAAGCTTTAAAAAAGAAAGGCGGCATCCTACTTGGGTCCAGCTGCCTCGGCTTGGTCTTCCATGTTTGTGGCCTCTTGCGTATGAGCACTAATTCAGAATTAGAAATTTAAAAGGTCAAAGCATTATTTGAAAAAGATACTAAAGAATTTTCAAAGCATGATGTCATATCTCTGTAATCCCAGCCAGATCTCATTCCAAAAAACCAGAAAAGAGAACTGGAGAGACAAATGAGTCAGCAGTAAAGAACACTTCCTGCACTTGCAGAGGGCCTGCGTTCATTTTCCAGCCCCTGTGTGGGGCTTTTAAAAAGCAGAAAATGAGAAAAGGACTCCGTTTTAGAGCTAGGCAATTCTGTATATAAAATAATTTTACAGCCAGGCAGTGGTGGCACAGGCATTTAATCCCAGCACTCGGGAGGCAGAGGCGGGTCTCTATGAGTTCGAAGCCAGCCTGGTCTACAGAGCTAGTTCTAGGATGGCTCCAAAGCTACAGAGAAACCAAAATTTTTTTCTTACATTTTCTTCTTCTCTTTTCCAGGAGTTTAACCTGATTGATAGGCGTGAATTGGCACCACTTCAGGAATTAATTGAGAAGCTTGGATCTAAAGACAGATAAATATTTCTTCTAGAATACAGTTACCCTCTTGCTCTATCTACTGTTAGCACTCTCTCATTGCTGTCTGGTATGGACTAGTGATACTGACCATAAGAAAACAGGATCAAAAGACCCATTGCAGAGAAAATTGTCCCAAAGGTAGGTTGGCCGGATAGCTTCAGTACAAGATCTATGGCACAGCCAAATTGGAGCTGCTGTGTGGCCACCCTGTCCTGCTAGTGTCCTCTGTTGTAACCTTACGACTAACCTGTAGTTTGTTGCTGATCTTTTGTTCATGAAAGTGATTGAGTTTTTTCGTGTGATTGCATAATGGACATTAAGGATTTCAGAACAAATTTATTCATACAGATCAGTTTTGCTTCATTTTGCAAATTGCAATGGTGTTCCATTTCTAAATTCTAGCATCTAGAGCTTCTGTTTCCTCTTAGATAGCCTTGTGTCTGTGTGCTGGTGTTATTTTTAGCCAGGCATAATGGTGCATGCCTGTTACCTGACACTGGAGGCAGAGGTAGGTAGGCACATTGGAGAGTAGCCTGGGCTACATGATGCACTTGTGGCTGAAAAAATACTTTGTTCTGCAAAATCCACAAGGCTTAAACCACAGGCATATATGACATGGGATTAACCAAAGTTATTTTAAGTGACCTAAAACTTTTTTGGAATTGAATCCTTGTCTGTCTAGATGAGGGTGAATAACAGAAGTAGTCTTTGTGTCTTCTGATGGCAGCCTTGCAGGTTCTCCTTTTAAAACTCTTCACTTAGATTTTGGCAAAGATCAAGAAACTTCCAAAAAACTGTGACAGACTCAGGCCTTAAAGCCACTATCTTCATTGATTTGTGAGGCCTTGCAGTTCTGGAGGGGATAATAGAAGAAAAGTATTTAGAATACTTGATTATTTGCTAAATGATTCCATGTTTTTATTACAACTTGAAACTTACATTTATATGTAGAAATGCAGACTTTATAGCAATAAGCTTGACTTGTGCTTGTGACTGCAGAAGGTCTCCCTGCTGCCTGTGAGAGGGGGAGCTGGAGACCCAGCCAGGGGAGTGAGTGAACAGCCGTGCTTCATCTGTTACTACACAAAGGCTGCATTGAGCTCTTGGGGTCTCTCCTACTTTGTCTTTTGACAATTCCTTATGCTATCAGAATAAAAGACCCCTTTACTGAGGAAGGTGCCTGCTTTCGTTTGGTCCTCAGATCTAGTCAGTTCTGGCTGCCTCCTCAGGTATACATGGCATCCTAAGTATCCTGGACACCTGCCCGATGGCCAGTGCTGTGGTTTATCAGTGTTCGGTGTGTCAGAACTGGGACTGTTCAGTGCTTACTGACCGCCTAAATGGCATGGCTTTATAAAGGTTAGAGTTGATGAGGCCTTTGTTACCTTTGACTCCACAAAACTGTACAAGAAAGAATTCCTTAGAAACTCAAATTTTTTGTTAGTTTAGTTGTTGGTTGTGTTTGTTTGTTTGTTTGTTTGTTTTTTGAGATAGGGTTTCTCTGTAGCTTTGGAGCTTATCCTGGAACTCACTCTGTAGACCAGACTGGCCTTGAACTCACAGAAATGGTCTGTCTCTGCCTCCCAAATGCTGGGATTAAAGGCGTGCACCACTACTGCCTGGCAGAAACCCCAGTTTTAATAACTAACTTTTAGTATGTTCTTAAGTATGCTTAAAATTTTCAAGGAACTGTTTGTTTTATTTTTGCTGAAACTACACATCACCATTAGAGGAATTCTAGGCAGGATTATGGTTCGGAAACAATTTCCTAACCCAGGTGCATGCAGAGATCCAGATGTCAGCTGTTCTGCTCTGCAGACAGGAAGCAGGCTTCTAGATGCCACCAAGAAAGCATCACCCCTCAACCACAGTCTCCATTTACTTTGATTTGCTTAAGTGAAATTCTCTTTCTTAACCAGGGCTCAATCATTTCTATGATACCAGGCACCGTCAAATCAAAGATTTCAGTGACAGAAATGCCCTCCCTGTGACTGACTCTAGATGAGCAGACGCTAAGATAAGGCATATGGGACAGAACAGCAAACCCTTGCTGGTGGTTTGGAGCCTGAGCGTCTCCTTGTGTGTCCCCTGGCCTTGTTTTCCTTCTGTCTTTTTAAATGAAAACAGTACCAAGCTCCCAAACTGACTTGCCTTAACCAGCAGTGTGTACACATTATGCTGTTTGCTCACCTCTGAGGCAGAGCATGGCAGGAGGGTGCCTTTATAACATCAGAAACAATCAGTCCGTCCTGGTTTATGTACCTACTACCTGCTTCCCTCCTCCACCCTCACCCCAGTAGGAGGACTCAGCTGTCTCATCTGTTCTGCTCCCTAGACTTGGTTTCAGTGGCTTCCAATTGCCTGGTGAACCCCACCTTACCCTGTGGTGCTTTAACTTCCAGGACTTTACAAAACTTGGACAATGATAGAAGGATTAGAGAAACTAGTCATACTTCATTGCTATCCAGTTTTTGTGTTGACGGCCACTATAGTGTTGCTCTGCTGACGGAATAAAGTGACCTAGCAGCAGCCAGGTAGCCAAGGGTTTTTCACCCTGGCCTGCCGAGCTCTAGTTCACACGACTGCTCACTGGAGAACTGCAGGTCTGTGTTCTTCATGACATGCAGCAAAGGCCGGGTATCGTCCTGGTGGTGAGGTTTCCTGTGTGTACTCTTGGCTTCTCTCTAAGCCCTACGATCATACAGTAGTAGAGCTTCTCAGACATGAAGCCATTACCTCAGAAGCATAAACAATTCAAGCCTGAAGAGTGTGGGCCGTACAAGTGTTTCTAGTCGTGGTTCCAGGTCTCCTCTGCTCTCAGTGGGAGCTACCCCATGTCAGGACGGAGCCCTGGCCTGAACATGAGCTGCTGAGCACCTTCCTCCCGAGGTCAGTGGGAGTTGTGGCAAAGAAGGAAAGGAAGGAGTCTTGGTCTTCCTGTTTTTATATTCAGTTTTGATGCTGGCTCTGAGGGGCTTTGGAACACAGATGGCAACAGTAATTTTACTGAGGCAGCTGCAGGGAGTTTGAGTTTTCTCATCAGAATGTATCAAGTAAAGCCAAACGGATGGCCAGTGTGCTACGGGCTGCTTATAGAACATTCTGTGTTGGTCTGCATCAGAAATTATTTGCATAAGGTAGTCTTGGTTACCATCTTAAAAAAAAAAAACTCATGGGAAAAAATTATGTTGTATTTTTAAACCTTTAGGGCTTTATTCTATTTTTCTAAGTCGTTAACTGTACTTTTTTAAAAAGTATTTTGTATCTACTTTTGTAACTTCATCAGAATAAACTATATTGAAAGCAAAAATGACTTTAAGTGTGTTAGCATGTTTTCATTTAAATGTGGAAATGAGATCTTTGCAGGTTCTGTGGATTTTGATTAGAGTTTAAATTTGGAGGGTTATCTTTGCAAACCATATAGTATCTAATTTCCTAAAACTTAGGAAGGAGAAGTTCCTAAATGAAACCAAATAGAATACCAAAGCCTTATTCCAAAGAACAAATCCCTCTTACTAGTACAGATCCATTCCAGAGAGAAGTGAGCAGTCTCCATCTTGGGATGCTCATGGGACTCCAGATCTTATGTACATTCCTGGGAAACAGGATGGAGGCTGGATTCACTAATTTTATTGTCTTGAAGTCAAGTACTCCTGTATCCTTAAAACCTTCCCCAGCCCAAACAACCACTTATCATTGTAGAAGAATTACCAACAAGCTCAATGTATTAGTCAGGAGGGTTCTTTAGAACAGGGGTTTTCAACCTGTGGGTGTCACAAACTCTTGGAGGGCAAACGACCCTTCTACAGGGGTTGTCCAAAACCCATTGGAAAACACAGATGTTTACATTACTTTTAATGACAGTAGCAAAATTCGTTATGAAGTAGCAGCAAAAACAATTGTTACAGTTATGAAGTAGCAGCAAAAATAATTGTTACAGTTATGAAGTAGCAACAAAAATAAACCATAGTTGGGGGACACCACAACACAAGGAAACCTCTATTAAAGGATTGTAGCACTAGGGAGTGTAAGAACCACTGCTTTAGAGGAACAGATTTGGGAGAATTAGAATGGCTTACAGACTGGTCCAGCTAGTTCAACAATGTCTGTCTATCAATAGAAGGTCCAAGAATACAGTAGTTGTTAAGTCCACAAGACTGGATGTCTCAGCTGCTCTCTTCAGTATAAACCAGAATCTCAAAGTAGGCTCTAATGCCAGTGAAGGAATGGACTTGCCGTCAAGAGCAAGAAAGCAATCCTGCTTCCAACAGAAGCTGTGCCCCAGATTAATGGTGAACCCTCCACCTCAAAAGATCTGGATTAAAAGTGGGTCTTCTCACTTCAAATGACTTAAAAAGTCCTTCACATGTGTTCTTGGTTGGTTCGTTAGTTAATTTCATGTGTAGTCAAGTAGACAAGCATAGCCGTTGCACTCAGTTTTAGAAAAACTACAGGTGCATTTTGGGTCGGTCTGAAAACTGGTTTTGGACTTTTTGAGTAGAGTTGGAAACTTCCTAAGTGATCACATATCCTTAATCTTGTATAAGATGCAGGCAAACTCTTAAATCAGCATTATACATTTATTGGCATGGCCTTATTTTGCAACCCCAATTAGCTTCAGACTTGAAGTCTTGCGCTGTGGCTTCTTAAGTGCTATGTGCCTACCTCATTTTTGGTGAGTTTTTGTTTGTTTCAGTAGGCATGAAAATGATCACAAAGGCCATTGAGATAGCCCAGTAGATAAGGTGTTTGCTGCCAAGCCTGCAACCTGAGTTTCATCTCTGGAACCGTCATAGTGGATGGAGAGAACCAGCTCCAGAAATCTGTTCTTTTATCTTCACATGTATGCTGTGGCATGTGCATGCCCCCCATAATTAAATAAATTTAATGATCATTTTAAAATTACATATAACCTTAAAAAAAAACTTGAAGTGATCACCAAAATGTGTGTCAGAGTATTAAACAGCTGAGTCTTTGGAAGCTATTTGAAGCTTCAGAAGAGTAGAAATAACCCAGACAAGAGTCAGGAAGGCCAGAGCTAGACTTTGAAGCCTCATAGCCAGAAACAAGCCATGCATCCTTAACATTGTCCAGTATCAAGATTTTCCAGTTCGGGGGCTGGAGAGATGGCTCGGCGGTTAAGAGCATTGCCAGCTCTTCCAAAGGTCCTGAGTTCAATTCCCAGCAACCACATAGTGGCTCACAACCATCTGTAATGAGGTCTTGTGCCCTCTTCTGGCCTGGGACAGAATATTGTATACTAAATAAATAATTTTTAAAAAAAAAAAAAAAGATTTTCCAGTTAGAAGCAACCTCAATGCCCCTTGGTTGGCAGATCCTAGGTCATACCACTCTGTTTTGACTTCGAAGGGACTGGGAGGACATTGTAGGGCTTTACTCAGAAGGAAAGCTTAGCACTTGGGTAAGGCAGTCTGGGGAGGTAGGAGATGCGAGCCAGGAAATTGTCAGTCTTTTCTACAAAGGTTCAGGTAAGGTTAGGAAGCTGGTGTACAGCTACTTGAATCCCCCTGCTGAAAGGGTTTTCTGTGTAGTTCTGGCTGTTCTGGATCTCGCTGTATAATCTAGGCTGGCCTCAAACAGATTTACCTGATTTGTCGCCCAACTGCTGAAATTAAAGGCGTGTGCCCCCACCGCCTGGCTGTAGAATTGAATCTTTTAAGAACTGATTCGGGGTGCTAGGAGGTTCCTCTATAAAATGCCTGTTACTAAAAATCATCTCAGTGAAGTAAGAACAGAAGATGCTTCCCAAGAGACCCTAACTGAGGAGGCCCCGTGGTGAAGTGGCGCAGGCTTATAACCCTGAACAAGAGGGTCAGAAATCCAAGCTCATCTTCAGCGATATAATAAATTTGAGGCCAGCTTGGACCCTAGGAGATCCTGTCTCAACAATAAACAAAACACATAGAGTGATTAGACCCAAAGTAAACAAAGGTGAAAGAACCTCAAGTTTAGAGCAGAAAGGCTCGGCTATTTTCTGGACCCAAAGGTGGTTTTAAAAAATGAAGAGGCTAGAGAGATGGTCCAGTGCACTGGCTGTTCCTGCAGAGGACCAGAGCTTGATTCCCAGCACCCACATGGGAGTCCGTACCCATCTGTAACTCTAGTTCCAGGGGATCTGACACTTTCTTCTGGCCTTGGACACTGTATGCACATGCTATTTAGACATACATGCAGGTAAAACAGACACAAAATATAAAAATTTTAAGAAGGTTCAAGTTGCAGACAGTACTGATGTGGCTTGGATGAAGGAACATCTCAACAAAACAAACCAAAATGTGTGACCAAAAGCCCGGCAGGCCTGTGCAGGACAATTTGGGTGCCATGTCCTGCAGTTTAGATTCCAGCTGGATGAGTAGGTAAGGGTGAAGTCGTGCAAGGTGATTTCCTTTGTGTGATGGGGAGTCTGAAGGATTTGAGACATTTTTCTCTCAAACAGCTTGGACATCCTCTTGGAAGCTGAAGGTAAGGAGTGCACAGTGGAGCACCAACAGTTCTCAGTCATAGTTATGTGTGTGATTGTTCTGTGGAACAGGATTGACAAGCAAAGGTGCCAATGTAAATGATGGAGGTAAGTCT
This sequence comes from Myodes glareolus, assembly GCF_982192425.1. Classification (NCBI taxonomy): domain Eukaryota; kingdom Metazoa; phylum Chordata; class Mammalia; order Rodentia; family Cricetidae; genus Myodes; species Myodes glareolus. The sequence continues at coordinate 28,568,976 of NC_142031.1, read as the reverse complement.
GACCTTAACGTAGGGCACTTAGCTTCAAGTGGCAAACTTGTCTGCACTGAATTCAGTACTCATTTCCAGCAGCTCGGAGAGAGTCCCCTGCCTCCTCCTCAGAACCACGTCTGTATCTGCTCCATTGCCAGACATCTCTGCCTGTTTGGTTGCAAAGCTGGTTGCTGGTGATGCTAGGCTTTCTACAAGCTTAGCAGTACATTGGAAAACCATAATTTCTTTAATTCCAGCCAAATCCAGGGACCATATCTCACTGGTCTGGTTCACCATCTTGTTAGCCAGTCCCTGCACATCTGAACACGTGGTTTGACTAGCAAAGGGGCCACTATACAGCTAGAAAGCATTTTAGACAGTTTTAATTGTATTCTTGGCATAAAAGAAACTTGAAAGTTAATAAGTCACCCTTGATTACACTGACCATATGTTTTAAGGAATCAAGCAGAAAATTCTGTGTCTCAGGTAATCCAGAGATGAGGGCTAGAACACAGGAGTCAACATTGGAATGAACATTTTTGTTTTGAGGCAGGGTTTCTCTATTGTCTGACTGTCCTAGAGCTTGCTATGTAGACCAGGCAGGCCTTGAACTAACAGATCTAACTACCTCTGGCTCCCGACTGTTGGGATTAAAGGTGCTCCACCATACCCGGCCTATAAATGAGCCTGCTTTTAGTTGATCAATTGAAAGAACAAATCCAGGTCTAATCCACACGGGAAGAACTGACTGCAGAGAGGAGCACAGTGACAAAGTCCTGCAGGCTACACCAGATTTGAGGTTGCAGATCACCACCCAAGAGATGGGGCTTAGTGGAGCGTCAATTTTCATTCTCTGACAGTGTACAAGTTACTTTGCGGGTGATTATTTATCCCTCATGGTGTGTGCTTCTAATCCTACCTATTCTGATGTTTTTTTTGTTTTGAGCCAAGGTGAGCGACTGGAGGAGAGCAGGGGGCCCTGCAGTGGAGGAAGCTGGTCTGGGATGGAGGGTGTGCCCAGGCCTGCAGGTACGGCGGTTCCGGATGCCGACCACGGGGCAGGCGCGGCCTCCGGGCGGCAGGGGGCGGGCTCGCCCAGGGCTGCGACTCCAGGCGGAGTGCCGGAGTCTTTCCGCCTGCACAGTGACCTCGGGCTGCGGGCTGCGTCGCCGGGCATGGCGGCATGGGGCCCGGCGTCCGCTGCGCCTCTGCTCCGAGGGAGCCACGGGGTGAGCCGGCGGGGGAGCTCGGGTGGCTTTTGTCTGGCTGGGGACGTGGGGCAGGACCAGGGCCCTTCCCTGCTCTCATTCATTCTCTCCTGACCTCTCTGAATCGCACTGGGGGTGCTGGGAGGGTACCCGGGCTCAGGTGGATCGGGGACAGTCCCATAAACCGTCACAGTATAGCGAACCTGGGAAAGAAACGCTGCCTTCTGTAGCGGAAAACCATAGATGTTGTGGCCCCGAGTCCAGGCGTTGGTGCTGGGCACTCAGGATGAGTCTGCGCCCTGCAGTTGCACACAGAGCAGGCCTCTGACCTTCACCCTCTTTAGCCTGCAGCCTGGAGTGGGAGCCCAGCCTACAGCAGCTCTCCTAATCCTCCCACCCTCTGTTGGTTTTTGAGACAGGGTCTTGCATTATAGCCCTGGTTAGCCTAGAACTTGTGCCATTCCTCCTGACTCCTGGAGTAACGTCCTAAGCCACGGTGCCTAGTCTTTCTCCCCTATCTGACTCGTCTTTAGCTTTACCTCATCCATCATTCTCCTCCCGTGCCTGATGGTCTCAAATCTGCCTCCCATGCTGAGGAGTTGTGTTGCTCCCAGGACTGTCATCCAGAGCAAGTCACCAGGGAAATTGTCAGTCTGTAGACGATGGCTGTGCTAGGATGCCGGGCTCCTCTGAGGAGGCTGCAGTGACAGCCACTGTGTGTCTTAGTGACCTTACATGCTGCGTGCCATCCAGCTATGCCACCGTGGCCGCTCCTGCCTCAGGAGCAGTTGCATCCAGGCTCACAGCCTTGGTTTTGTTCCTTCGTGCAGCACACAGACCATCAAACTCCAGACTTTCATCCGGCCTCCATTCCAGCCATCTCTTAGGCTTCTTGGCCTACGTCCAGCGGCCAAGCCTCTCATTTGCTCACTCACTGCTTCAGGGTCTGTCTTGGGGTCAGCTCAGGGATGCTGTTGTAGATGGGCAGGCTCTATCTCGGCCTTGTGAGACTAGCTGATAGCAAGCTGGGCAGAAGGCTGGTAGAGTGCTCACAAGGATGATCCGAGTTCAGCCCCCAGGACCCATGTGAGGTGGTAAGAGGGCTCCCTGCTTTCGCTGAGGACCCCAACTGTTTCCAGTCTCCATGTCAAGCAACTCACAGCTGCCTATAACTCTAGCTCCAGGGATCTGGTACTCTCATCTAGCCTCTGAAGCGCCACATTCATGTGCACAAACTCTTACACACACACACAAACAATTCAAAGTAAAAATTTGAAAACACAAGCCAGGTGTGAGGGCACACACGTGTGATCCCACTGCTGGGGAGATGAGACAGGGAGCTCCCTGGAGCTTGCCTGCCAGCCTACCCTACTTGATGAACTCCAAGCCAGCAAGGGACTGTCTCCAAATACAAGGTGATGTGGCTGAGAATGACAGCTGTGTTTGTCCTCTGACCCCCCCAGTGCACATACAACTGCATACACGTAAACATACCACAGAGACCCAGGATGCAGCCCTAGAAGTCTAGAATAGCACCCTGCTCTGGACCTTGTGGTGAGACTGAGAGGTGACTGGATACCACCTATAAGCCCAGCGCTCCCTGCCCCACCCAGCAGGGGCCATGGCTGTACCACCTCACGGTCCCACAGACCCCCCCCCTTTGTATGTCATAGCTCCCTCTGCTGCACTGTGTACATCGGATGTTTGCCTCCCAGACTGAGGGGGAGCTCAAGGTGACCCAGGTTCTCAAAGAGAAGTTTCCTCGAGCCGCAGCTATCAAAGTCACGGACATCTCAGGTGAGGCTTTCTCCCACCGATGCCATGGGGCTTTGCTGGGGATTTTGAGTTTTTAGCCGGGGAGAGGCTGAGGTCAAAAGGCTGGGAGGAGGGAACCTGCCATAGTGACTTGTCCGTTTGTGTTGCTATGGGCCAGAGATAGGGATGGAGATGGGAACTTAGAAACGTCAGAGGGAAGCCATAAAGACAGAGGCCTGGATGAGAAAACTCTGGGTTACCAGGCTAGCCCTGCTCAGATGAGGTCTCTCTTGCTGATCACCAAGCCTGCCCCTCTAGAGGCACCAAGAGCTCAGGATAGTCTCTCATTTTTGAGATGGACTTGTAATCCGCCCACTCCAATTCTTCTGACACCGTACAGTGGAGAGCTAGAATGGGCCCAAGGTGGGTTTTGTCAGTTACCCTACTTTATACTTTATCCAAGAGTCAAGCCCAAAGCATTAAAAGGAAACAGGAGAACCTGAGGCAGAATCAAGACCCAGGGCAGACTCTCCAAGCCCAAGCTGGTCCTTTTCTCCTCAGGCCACTGCTGCGCCTGGCTGGCTGGCTGTCAGGACCAGGCTGGAGGTGCAGCTTCTGCACCAGAAGCAGAGGGAAGATGGGGGCCTTATCCAGACACGCCCAGAGAGGGACACAGGTGCAGGCAGCTAGATAGGGCATGGCTCTGCATGGCCACTGCAAGGAGGGCTCTCCGACCTCCCTGAAAGCTTGCTTGCGCAGGCAGAAATAGCTTTTCTTGGGCTGGAGATGCAGCTCAGTTGGCAGAGCGCTGGCCTAGTGTGTACACAGGCCAGCTTTGAGTCCCAGAAACGTAAAATTGAGCAAGTGTGCTGTGCTGGCTCGTCATCCCAGCATCCTTGATTATGTGGAGGGGTTGAGGTCAGACCGTTTGAGACCCTGACTTAGAAAACAAAACACAAAGAAGTGTATTTTATTATATGTCAGGAGAGGGCCCTGAGAGCGTTCATTGGTGTAAGAAAATATAGATGACTGAGCTGGAAGTGGTCGGTTACATCATGTCCAGTCGGGAAGGGGGGAAGGGGAGGAGATGGAGAGGGATGAAGTGGGAAGGAGGGAGGGAGGGGCTGCTGGCACTTAGCTCTCTTTTCCTTTAGTCCAGGTATCCAGTTTAGGGGTGGGCGATCCCAATCTAGAAATTTCCTCATAGACATGCCCAGAGGTTTGTCTCCTAAGTGATACTAGATTCTGTCAAGCTGATAGTCACTGCCAGCCATCACTGGAGGAGCTGCACATACAATCGGATGAAACCTTAGAGTATTTCTGTACTTTTTAACAGGAAGGTGGAAGGTGGAATACTGAAATTGATCCTCCCACCATCTCCCATGGCTTACTAAGAGAGAATGTTCTACCTCCCAATGCTTCCCAGGCCTTGGGCCTCCTCTTTTCTGCCCACACTCGACAGTGTGGGTAGCAGAGAGGCCAGGAGTGAATGTCAGATGGGAAACTGTGCTCTTACTTAACTGTGTTAGCTGAATGCTGCTAGGACCGTTCTTCCTGGGGACAGCCTGCTACCATCTGTTGTAACTGAAATGCCTTTGACTTTGTCTGTTCAGGAGGCTGCGGGGCGATGTACGAGATTAAAATTGAGTCTGAAGAGTTTAAAGAGAAGAGGACCGTCCAGCAGCACCAGATGGTCAATCAGGTCAGTGGCTGCTGACGGTCCTTGTCCCTCTGGCCTTCAGCATCTGAGCGCACAGCAGAGGGCATGGTGGCTATCACTGTCGGTTCCAGGGCACAGCAGGGCAGCCATTAGAATGTGGTCAGGAGGACAGGACTTGAAGCCCTAGAAACAAAAAACCAGAGACTCAATAGGTTGAGATTTTGAGCAAATGTAAATTCATTCAAAATTGGAAATAAGCCACCCAACAGTTATTTTTCAGCCTCTTTGATGATAATACTAACAATGTTTGCTGTTTCTTTGGTTTGGGCTTTTGTTATGGTTTTAAAGAGAGTCTCATGAAGCCCAGGCTAGACCCAAACTCATTATGTAGGCAAGGATGGTCTTCTGCTTCTAATTCTCCTGCCTCCACCTCCCAAGTGCTGAGCGTATGTACGCCTGGCTTATGAAGTCTGGGGACCAAGCTGAGGCACCCTTAGTGAGAATCTACCTACTAAGCTGCATCCTTCGCCTAGTTTGGGTATTTTTAAAGACTAGGTCTCATGTAGTCCAGGCTGGTCTCGAACTTACTATACAGCCGAGGGTGACTTTGAACTTGCGATCCTTCTGCCTTCACCTCCAGGTGCACATCACCATGCCTAGTTTGAGGTGGTGAAGGTGGAACCTAGGGCTTCACGCATGTTGGGCAAATGCTCTGCCCATTGCTGTACAGCTTCAGCCTTGTTAGGGATTTTTGAGGCGTGTCCCTCTGACGCTGGCTTGTGTGGACTCTGATCTCTAGCCGCCACCTCCGGAGCAGGGTTAGAGACATGCTCCACTGTGCCTGGCCCGCTAAGTGTTCTCTGCTCTCACAGGGCTAAATGACACGCTTTTGTAGATTTTGGTTTGTGTTCCTTAGTAGGAACCTGTACCAGCGCTGACTCTGGGCCTCTGTCTCAGAAGCCACCCCTTTGGACAGCTGTGTCTGGCGTCACTCAGAGGTCTTAGGTGCTGTCAGCTGCTTTAGCTTTTGAAAAGCGGAGTTCTGGCCATCAACCCCTTTTATCTTGGGTTCACACGTGCTTTGCAGTCATTTGAGGGTCTTCCTTCCCTCTGGCTGTCCTGATTGGACCTCTGGCCTAGTTCCCTTCTGCATCCAACTCAAAAGCTGCTTCCCATCCTCCTGGCTGGGCCCCAGGACCCCTCCATTTTTCTGACTCCTTTTTAAAATTGTGTATTCTACAGGACTTTTAGGGTTGGGGCACAGTGCTGCAGCACCTATGTGGTTAAAGTAGAACTTGCCTTCCACCGTGAGAGTCCTCGAGATTTGAACCTAGGAAGTCTGGCTTGCCAAGCACCTTTACCCGTTGGGTCATCTCACCTACATTTCAACACCTTCTTCCTGGTAGTTCTGACTTGTGTCCTGACACGTCTACGTGCGCCCCTGACACGGCAGCCCTTTGGCATTCTCAGAGCCCCTCCAGATACAGTCAGCTCTGTGTGGGTTCCAGGCTTAGAACACAGGTAGCTAGGACAGGCAAGACCTGGCTGGGGGCTTTCCCCACAGCTTGTTGGACGTGGGTTTTCCTGTGGGACTTGTGTTTCTTCTCAAGCACATATGCCACCTGGTGTTGACCTGCATGCTGTTGACCTGCATGCATCCCTTGGCCTGCAGCTACAGTTGCCACTTTCTCGGTTGTGACCCCGAGTAAGTTATTAGCCTCCCTGTGCCCACACAGTCTGAGAACACATGGTAAGCCCTTCTTAAATGTACCATGTACTCTAGGCTAGCTAGCTTCCAGGCATTCTGTCTTCCCCTCCCATACCACTGTGGGAATGCCAGGGTTACAGATGTGTGCCACATTGGCCCTTTTACCTAGGTTCTGGGGAATAAAATTCAAATTGTCAGGCTCGCTTTGCAAGTGCTCTTACTTGGCGAGCCATCTTCCTGACCCTCACGGTGACATTGCTGCTACCCTTGAGTTCTTTCTCGTGGCTTTCTTCTTCATTATCATTCCTCACTTTTCCCTCGGCCTCCTCAAGACCCAGTGTACCATTGTGTGCACAGCCATGCTCAAACATGCTTATCCAAGGTACAGCTTTTTATTTTTTTCAAGACAGGGTTTCTCTATATAGCCTTGGCTGTCCTAGTACTCACTATGTAGCCCAGGCTGGCCTCAAACTCAGAGATCTGATCGCCTCTGCCTCCCAAGCGCTGGTAGTAAAGGCATGTGCCACAACCACTGGCTTTCAAGCTGAGTCAAAATACCCATGGTATTTTGGGGATTTTGTTGTTGTGGTTTGTTTGTTTGTTTGTTTGTTTGTTTGTTTTTTGAGACAGGGTTTCTTTGTGTAGTCTTGGCTGTCCTGGAACTCGCTCTGTAGACCAGGCTGGCCTTGAACTCAGAGACCTGCCTGCCTCTGCTTCCTGAGTGCTGGGATTAAAGGTGTGCGCCATTACTGCCCAGCTTGTATTCTTTCTTTCTTTCTTTCTTTCTTTCTTTCTTTCTTTCTTTCTTTCTTTCTTTCTTTCTTTCTTTCTTTCTTTCTTTCTTTCTTTCTTTCTTTCTTTTTGAGGCAGTGTCTCATAGTTCAGGCTGGCCTTGAATTCACTATGTGACTGAGAACAAAATTGAACTTCTTTTATTTTTATTTGTTGCTAAGCACTGGGAATTGAACACAGTACATTATCTGCAGCCCCATGATTGATCCTCCCACACTTATGTTCCTTTAGTCAAGTCCCGCCCCTCCCACCAGAGCCTGCTTGTCAGTGATTCCTCTATGGCTGTAACAGGTGACAGGTGACACTGACGTGGGTTGAGGGGCCTTGGGAGGCTTCACAGACCTCAGGGGAAGGTGCCAGGAAGAGGAAGTGTGCACACCACAAAGCCGCAAAGCTTCCAGGATCCAAAACCCCTCCTCCGGAAGGTATGACTGGACTCCCACCTGGCTGGCACTAGCCCAGCTGCAGAGACAGAAGTAGCCACTAGAGGGCATCCTGGGTCTGCAGCAAGCAGAGGAAACGGGCCAGACTGTGTGTATGAGGCTTTTTCCAGGGTCCTTTCTGTTGGCAGAGTTGAGGCTTCCATTGACTATAGAGTTGGCCTGGGTAGAGCCAGTTAGGAGCACGACTGAAACCAGCTGTATCCAGGACCACAGAACATCTGGGTCCATATCCTGACCTACTTACTCACTTGCTGACTTTGGGGCAGGGGTACTCAGTTTTGTTTTAACTCCACAACCCTGGTGTGTGTCTGTGTGTGTGCTGTCGTTATTCTCTCTCTCTCTCTCTCTCTCTCTCTCTCTCTCTCTCTCTCTCTCTCTGTGTGTGTGTGTGTGTGTGTGTGTGTGTGCGCGCGCGCGTGCGCGCGCGCGCGCGCGCGCGCTGTAGGTTCAGGGTCTTCCTATATTGCTGGGCTGGACTTGAACTCTTGAGCTCAACTTACCACGCTCCCTTACCCTGGTGCTGGGCTATAGGTATGTAGCACCACAGCAAACATAGGTGGAATTGTTGTTACTGTTTTCTTCGGGCAGGGCTTCTCTTTGTAGTTTTGGCTGTCCTGGCTGTAGACCAGGCTCAGGCTGGCCTTGAACTCACAGAAATCTACCTGCCTCTGCCTCCTGAGTGCTGGGATTAAAGCCATGTGCTGCCACCGCCTGGCTACAAACTTAAATATTACGGAATAAAAACAATTGTAAAGGGAGCTAGGTGTGGTGGTGTGCACCTCTATGTAGCATGAGTAGTAAAAACCCAGAGACAGATGTTGGGGTTCAACCCGAAGACCAGAAAAGCAAAGCAGCCAGCCCACTGGCTCCTACCTCTACCTCGGTCCAAAAATGGTGATTCTGCCTCCAGGAATCCTCAGAATTAGAGGACCCTGATCTACAGTACCGAGTTCCAGGCCAGCCAGGGCTATACAGTGAGACCCGGCTACTGGGAAGGGGCTGAGAGGGGCTTGTGCGCAAGTGGGAGGACTTGGGTTTGGATTCCCAGAGCTTGGGTGAAACTAGACACTGGTATCACAGACCTCTGACCACACTCGGCATCACCATCAGCGCCCGGAGGCAGAAGCAGGGAACCCCTGGAGTAAGTGGGATAGTTGACTGGCAAAACAGCACGCTCCACTTTAGTGAGACACTCTGCCTTTATCTGTAAAACAGACAGCAGTCAAATACTCCATTTCAGCCTCCGACCTCCAAATACATGGACACAGTGCACATACACACATGTACACCTACACACATGCAAGCATGCACACATACACACACCACACAAACATAGGCAAAAAATGTTTTGAAGGAAAAAATTGCTTAACAAAACATGTGTAAAGTATCCTTCAGACAGAGCTGTGTAGAACACTCTGTAGCCGTTGTAAAGGTACAAGAACTGACTGACATCTCTTCCTCAGGCACTGAAAGAAGAGATTAAGGGGATGCACGGCCTTCGGATATTTACCTCTGTCCCCAAGTGCTGACGGCGCCCCAGTCACTCCAGTCACGCGGCTGCTGATGCTTGAAACCCTGAGTGCACTTCGCCACAGTGATCCTCCAGAAAAATCCCTGCCAAAAAAAAAAAGTATCTATTTTTGTTCATAGACATTTATGTATTATAATTATAGGAGGTATGTTATCTATTTAGAAGTTAATTAAAGACCACAGATACCTATTGCTCACAACAGGCCTGAGTCATGCTTCAGGCCCCTTCCAGAAGCTGCATCCTCCTTTCGCGGGTTCTCTGCAGAGTTCATCCTGCTACTGGACATGGAGTCTCACTGTGTAGCCAGGCTAGCTTGAACTAACGAACAGAGATGTGCCTGACTCTGCCTCTCTGCTGCTTGGAAGAAAGGTGTGTCACCACACCTGACCTAGATCTCATGGTTCTATAAAGAAGTTTAAAATTTTTCCCTCCCCTACTTCTCCAAGAATGATAAGGAACCCCTAGTTTCTCATACCCTGGAGAGGAGCTGAGGAATAGCGAGCCTCGCCAGGGTTTGAAGGTCCCTGTCCTCTGCATCAGGCGGGAGGTGAGTTAGCCAGGAACTGTGCTGCTTAGCCAGCCACACACGCTCACCCTGCGCTCTGGGAAGCTGGGACATCCATTCTGGGTGCCAGGGCTCTGAAGTCTGGTGTTCTGCATGGAAGTTCTAGTGGTCGTTGTCACCAGTGTCCCTGGATCCACAGTGGTGAGCAGAGGGTGCAGCAGGGTGACCGGCACCTGCCCCAGGACCTGCCTCATCTTGGCCTTTCACATTCAGTGACCAATTCTGTGCCTTTGCTCTGAATTCTGACTGGTTCATCAAAGTATGGTCAGTGCCTGCTGCAAGCATGGGGGATCTCTGCAGGATTCGTCAGCCCCTTCCGTGTGGCTTCTGCCTTCCTGCCCAGCCCCCACATCCCTTCTGAATATCTTTTCTCTTTCTTCCTTTCTCTCTCTCTCTCTCTCTCTCTCTCTCTCTCTCTCTCTCTCTCTCGACAGGGTCTTTCCACAAAGCTTTGGCTGTTCTGAAACTTACTATGTACACCAGGCTAGCCTTGAACTCAAAGATCCACCTGCCTCTGCTTCTGGAGTGATGGGATCAAAGACATATGTGCCACCACACCTGCCAGTAGCTTTCGTTTGAAAATCCTAATGTGGCATGTGTGCATGTACACACAGTGCCACATGTGGCGTGTGCACACATACACATGGTGCCACATGTCATGTGTGTGCGTGTACACATGGTGCCACAGTGCACACTGGAGGTCAGAGGAAACTTCCTATGTTGCTTCTTCCTTCCATTGAGTCCTGGGTACTGAACCAGGCCTGGTGACAAGCACTTTTACCAGCCGGGCATCTTCCTTGCTGAGACTACAGGTGCTCTGGGCATCTGAATTCGAGTTCTTATGTGTGTGTGTGTGGCACATAAGAATGTATCTTCCAAAATTTAGACCAGAGTGTGAAGAACCGTCTGGGCCCCAGCTTTGGAGGGATCTGCCGTGGCCCGCTTCCAGCACACCCCTACCCATGGGAGCAAGGTGTCTGTTAGTGACAGGGCCTGTGCCAGTTTGCGAAGTCGTCCATAGCCAGCTCCAGGATCTACTGTGGGCTAACTGTAACAGGGAAGAGCAGCTTGAGGTCACTTAGGGTGTGGCTGGGGAGTTCGGCAACATGAAGGCGACTTGGATTTTGCAGCACCTGCAACTTCAGCTCTGGCACACAGCCACAGAGCACCACGCGGCACCAGGGGACCAGGGCAAGACACAGTTTTGTACAGCCTTGGTACTGGCAGTCACACTTGAGGCCAGGCAGCTGAGCAAAGGTCTCAGAGGGAAGGCCTGCATTGGTGTCTGATGTCTGGACACTGTGATCTAAAGTTCACGCTCGAAAACCATGTGATTGGGTCCTCAGACAACTGCCAGACCCGGGAGGCAGCTCAGCTGCACAAGCGCAGTTGGCCTCGCTGGTCCTGATGGTCTGAGACCTGAGCTAGATCCCCGCAGCCCACATGTGGAGGAAGAGAACTCTTAGAAGTTGGCCACTAACCTCTATACACTCAGCATGGCACACATCTCTCCCAGTCTCTCCCCACCAAATATAAAAGGAAGAAAAAAAAAAGGAAAAAATGTCAAAAAGCCTGTCATGATTTCTATCCATGCCTTTGGGCCACATTTAGAGCAATCCTGGGTACATGTGGCCCATGGGCTGTGGGTTGCATATGTCTGGTAGGCTGCATTGCGAAGGGATTGTCTTGGGGGTGATCAGAAGACTGCAGGTGCCTGGGACCCCCAGGACCAGAGGGTTTTGGGGAAATATAGTCCTTCAGAGAAGTCAGTGAGGACCAGGTTCCTAGCCTGCCTGAAGAAAGCCCTGTGGAGAAGCAAGAGCAGAAGGGAGTGGATGGTGTCTAAGCTGAAGCCACAGTCATCTCTAGCTGCAGAAGTGTGGCAGACATGGGATAGACAGTAGAACCCGCCAGCTCTGCATGAGAAGCTACAGGGGTGGGGTGGGGTGAGCCACGAGACACCTCCCTGAGCTGCTACACATGGTACAAACCAGGAGTGAGGGAGGTGACGCTGGAGCAGAGATGAGCATCGGGGATGAAGGTGGCATGGAGGGTGGAGGTGGGCACTCCTAGGGCAGGGCGTGTCTGCACAACTGCCCAAGGTGCGGGTGGCACTGAACATCTGCAGCTGCACAAGCCCCTCCTGTCTTATCTGGCGTTCTGGAGATGCGGACAGGCACACCACTGGTGGGGGTTGAACCCCTCTTCCGGTCTCCTCCAGGATGCTGAAGGTCTCCCTCATCTGTGAGGCGACTGACAGTTCTTCAAGGTTAAGCAGTCTGCAGGGCCAGCAGTAAAGCTTTTAAAATAAGATTTTATCAATTCTTTGAGAACTCCATACTCACCGCCCTCACCCAGCTCCTCTACCCACTCAACTTCGTGTTTCCTTCCCGTCAAGTGCGGCTTCTGCTGCCCACCCACGACCCTTGGGAGTGCGGCCGTGGCTTTAAAGACGGCGGACCCCCCTCCCGGCGGCTACAGAGGCCAGAGCTCCTCAGAGTGGCGGGATTTTGTGCCGACTTCCCCGCCCATGCGGGCTTTTGTCTGGCTTGAGACTCTATGGTCTTGTGCGTGCTGTCACAACCGCCACTGAGTTCTGTGTGTAATTGCTCGCCCGCTGTCTGGAAAATCCCATGTCCTCGAAGTCACCCACCACTTCTGGGTCTTCCACTCGCACAACGACCCCTGATGCGTGTGTGTGCGTGTGCTACGTACACCCCATTTCAGGACAGCCCTCTTCAGTTTCTTACTCCCTGCATGTTGACCATATGAGGGTTATGAGGGTTTTTGTTTTTAAGAAGTTGTTGGCCAGCAGGGTTCCCTCAGCCCCTAAGCATCATAGGCTACTGTCAATACTCTGTTATCCTGTGCACTTAATGGTAAAACCTTAATGCTTAAGACAGCACATACTTAAATCCACAATATGGAAAAATCGAACTGTACTCACCTGGAAGCTTCATCGCAACTGGCTAGCTTTCATAGTCTACTAGCGACGCTCCTGGAGGAGAGCAGTCACCCAGCTGTGATTAACTAGTAGTCCGCCAAGATCTACCCACTGGGCATCAGTGGTGAGAGTATCATGGGAGTAACCAACCATTTTCTGATTGGTTCTAAGGGTCAATCCATTAGATAGAACCCATGCCTGGCACTGCGAATGGGGCCAAGAACTTGGATCTAGATAGGGCATAAGCCCCAAGGGAGAGAACCTAATATTGTTATTCTGCTAAGTAGATATAGTACTAAAATGACTCCTAACGACTACTTTAGCCATAGATCACAACATCTCTAAACCCTCATCAGAGGAGCTGCTTTTGCAGTGTGTGTGTGTGCGCACGCACACACACACACACACATGTGCACACGTGCATGCGTGCATGTACATAGATACTCACAGAGGCCAGAAGAAAACACAAGATCTTTTGGAGCTGGAGTTACAGACGCTGCCTGATGTGGGCGCTAAGAACTGAACACTCAAGTTCCCTGAATGAACAGTAAGCGTTCTTAATTGCTGTCACCTCTCCAGTCCTACCAGCAGCAGAACTTCCAATAAAGTTGTGGACCAAGTAGTGTGGCTAGGTAGGAGTGAAGACAAAATGAAGATCAGGAAGACCAGGAAGATGGGTTAAATGACACTTAGCCGAACTTCAAATGAAATTGGGAGCAGAAAAACAAAACCAAAAAAAGGTGTGCTGTGGGCGGGGAGGGGGGCACTGGAGAGATGGATCAGTGGTTGATACTGGCTGCTCTCAGAGGGGCTTAATTCCCAGCATGCACATGGTGGCTCACAACCACCTGTAGTCCCAGGGAATCCAACACTCTCTTCTGCCCTCTGAGGGTACCAGGCATATGGTGCATAGATATAAACAGGACCTTGGACAGTGTGTCTGAGCATTTCTAGAAGGTTCTTCTGCAAAAATCACCGAGCTCTAGTTTGCTGGGTGGCTGGACATTTTGGGTAGAGGAAATGGAAGAGTGTAGGGCAGAGCTTCCTGCCCACTTCTCCTTCTCTCTCAGCTCTGTGTCCCCCAAACCCAGCCACTGCCGGAACTGCAGCCTGGACCAAAGGCATCCCTTTGTCCAGGGACAGCAGAAGCTGGGCCCAGCCTTGCATCTCACTACTCAGCTGTGTCAGAGTCTTCAGAACCCACCAGCGTGTGGCGGTGCTTAGCGGCTCTAAGGTGGCAGTGCAGAATCCAAAATGACCAGAAGGGGGAAAGCAGAGAAAAGCTGACCAAGGCCACCCCAGAGCTCTGATCTCCATTTGCCAGCTATGGTCTGTGAACTCCATCTACTCAGATGATAAGCCCAGGCAGGGTGAGAGCAGGTCCCTCACTGCTCTGAGGCAGGCTTCATCTGGGTGTCTATAATACATACGGAACGGCAAGACCACAGGGTACCTTTACGTCACAATTTAGTTCTGGCTCAAGGAGAGAGAGAGGGGAAAAAAAAGAGTTCACACAGAATTTGAGTGCAAAAAATAAATATAAAATTTATTAAAACACCCACAATATTTTAAAGATGCCAGGAGTAATACAGTTCACAAACCCAGTTGTTTGTGTAAATTATAATAAAATACAAATCAAAAAAGGATACATACTTGCAATTTCTAGGCACCCTAAATTAAATTTACTGAAACACTGGGGGAGAAGGAAAGGGAAAGGAAGGCGGTAGCTCAGGAGACAAACCAATAAAGTGGAAGGAAAATATTAACAAAAAGGTAAAAATTATACAAAATAAAATTATCAGCATAAATTTACTGTACTAAGATATCTACAGTTTAATAATACACATCCTATTGCCTTGAGACATTGCAAAAACCTACCATTCATCCATCAACCCCAGATAAACTTCATTTCAAGTAGCCACAGTTTACAAAGTCAAGACGGAATATTCAAGTATGGTTGTTAAGTTCACCTCCATTGGAAGCCAGGTAACCAAACAGGAATTCAAAGAGATAAGAAATAAAACACATCCAAAAGCTACAAGGGTTCTAGATCAAGTCTAAAGCATTAGTATGCTGAGATAGCCGGTCCTTGCTTCTTTAAACACAAGAAAAGAAATGACACCACTCCTGTCTGTCTTCCCCCCTCAAAAGAAAACAAACAAACAAACAAACCTGCATTGGAATCAAGAAAATTTGGGATGTCCAGATGAGCCAATTAGTATCTGAAGTCCCCATATGAAGAGTGAGGGTTCCCCCTGAACGGTGGGCAGTCAGAGCGAGGAGAGCATGGACGACACCCAACAGAAAGCATCCCTGATATCAGAACAGAGGCAAACGAGGAGCAGGCCAAACAGCTCACTGATCCTTAGGCACACAGTCCAGAGCCCGGCTTTATGCCGCTTCTCTCTGCTCAGGTGAGAAGCCTATTGCTTTGCCCTTTCAGGCAGCGCTGCCAGGAAGGCAGCGCTTCTGTGAAGACGGGCGCAAGTGGAGCTGCGAGCCTGGGTTGGGTTATGCACTGCCAATGTGTTATATTTTGGTCCAGGGTATGTGGTGAAGCTTGCCTGGTAGGGACAGCAGATAAAACCAGGTGTGGGGGTTTTCAAATGACAGCAACCGTGACAGAAAGCGCGATGAGATGGGCAAAGTGGATTCACATTTTATTCAAAAGCAAAACTAAAGTATGAAAACAATCCAACCACACTCCTTCCCTTGGGCATTCTGCCATTTACTGCTGAAGAATGAGCAGAGAGAATGATCTCAGCTGCGTCAAGGTCAAGGAAGTCATTTAATAATGGACAACCTTCGGGTGTCATACCCTCGCGGACTCTAAGTTGTCACAATGTCCTGTTTTTGAGGTATTTTAAAAAAAAATTGTGACAGCGAATGATATAAAAATGGAGCTTCCTGTCGAGTTCTTAAGATTTACATCAGCTTATGTGGACACAGGAGAAGTTTAGCACCAACTAAAAGCAGCCGTGGTGGCATCGAGGGACAATGAAAGCACCTGCCTTTAGTCTCAGCACCAGGAGCTATCAGTGAGTGGCAAGAACCGAAGGCTTGCCCATCCTGTCCCCACTGGGGCCAGGTGAAGATATTCCCCCTGGACCTTAGCCTGTCCCCTCTGGGGTTAGCACCCTGGGCCACAGGAGAATACCTGCCATACTGGAAGAGGCAGGGGCCCTGACTCTCCTTCCTAAAAACCACCACCCCCTTTCTAATATGGCCTGAGAAGATAGCACAAACCCCTAGAGCCCACCCAGGCAGGCAGGCCACTGCCGTCCTTATAAGGAGCAAGCTCCTTTCTCTGTGTGCCTAGCTTTGGCCACCAAGGGAAACAACAACAACAAAAAGCAAAAACAAACAAACAAAACCAACAAAGCCAGAACACTGCTCCGAACCGACACAGCGCAGTAAACAGAGGTCTACAAAGACAGCACCCAAAGAGAAGGAAAGAAAAGCCGAGAGACGGAGCCCACCTTGTTTTTGGTTGGTTGTGGTTTCAAACGTTGATAGCACCTCAGGGAGACAAGATCAGGGACAGTCACATTGAAACACCATAGCACCATTTATTAGACTATTTCAATTCATAAAAATGCTTTCCAAGTCCAGAAAACACACTTCAGTAACGAAAGGAAGGAGATTGGTTGAGGCACATCAGGGTACGTCAGTGTTCCACCAGTTCGGCCTTGCTTGGACACCTCGAGGCAGCCAGGAACATCTCCTAACTCTGTGACCACCCTCACACACCCACTGCCATCAGCTGCGAAGCAACAGAGTGCTGCTACTCCTGTTCTTCCACCTAGCACCCAAATCCCTAGCCCTGCAAACTGCTGTTTCCCCAAGAGCAGGTGGAGGACCAGAGGAGGCAGAAGCCCTTCCCATGCACCAGGGCCACCTCGGTGAAGAGACAAAGCAGCACCTGGGAGGGCTAGGGGTCAGGTGTGTAGGCTCTGCTAAAAACCAGACCCCCAAACTGAACCCTCCAATCCGTGCGCCACCCTCAGCGGAGCTACTGACAGGTGGCTTCTCCAGCAAGCACCGGTTATTCTGTGAGAACCTGCTGCAGAGTGATTTTTATTACAAAAGAAAACCTCTTGGGATAGAGCTTCCCAAGTCCTCTTGCACACAGCAGTCAGGGAGAACAGAACAAAGCAAAGCAAAACATGGGGGGGGGGCACCAAACGCTGCATGTGGACTGTGGCCATGGACGGGCACACTGGGAGCGGACGTCAACGTCATCATCTCCCTTGCTATAATGGTACTCTTAAAACTCGCTCACGCTGTCAGGTTCTTGAGTTGCAATGGCTTTATTTTTTTTTTCTTCTCATGATAAAAATGTCTTGTCAATCATCTTCAGGACTTAAAAAATGATAGTGCCAGTAAAAAATAAAAATTTTGATTTTTCTCTTTAAGAAGCCTTCAGCAGCAAGGGGTGGGGGATATAGAACTGTGCATAGTTACGTCTTAAATACACATCTAAAGCATGCTCATTTCAATGACAGATTTGAGGTAGGTTATACATGTAGTGTGTGAAAGTCAGCACGGGCTCAAGCACAGCCACAGCACTGAGCCCCAAAACAGCGCTCGCTATGACCCGAAAGGCCAACGTAGAACGCCTTTGCCTCACCTCACGGCAGCCTGTTTCCTGGCCTAGGGCTTACGAACCAAGGCTGTGCAGGCTTGGGGATGGACGTCACATGCTTTTTAGCTTGTACTGGTTTCTCCATTCATCTAATGGCTTTGCTACCAAAGGGTGAGGAGGGTTGGAGCATACTGAATACACGTCAGAGAGATCCACACACTGCCGACATCAGAATCACCTGGACCACACTTGGGACCTTGCAAGCCAACAGCCAACCTGGGGCTTCCACGGGCCGTATACACGGTCACATTCTCCAAATGCTTTGTAAAATATCATATTTAAGATTATTTAAAATGAAGTTTTTCAAGGCACCCCCGCATCTACCTAAGCACGGAGTCAGATGAGACCTGCGTAAAAGCACTGATGCAATTTCAGCAAAATAGCATTTAAAGGACCCAACTTTCCCTCAAAACTAGAAAATTAGCATGCGCCTTAGAGACTCTGACTCCTTTAGCTTGTCAAACAGGAGGTCAGAGGCTTTCCTATAAATCTGAATTCTGAATAATTCTAAATCCTGATAAGCTCTTGGGTATTTATTTCAAAAGCAATAATATTTCATTTTTCTGTCCTGTAAAATAATTGCAACTTTACAGAATATGGTAAAGGTGGATTGACAAAGCACGTTAATACGCAGCTACTATTTACAGTTTCTCCCACAATTCCATGTTAAAATGTACTTTTTATTTTTTTTTTCAAGTTGCTGTTTAAATCTAGGCAAAAGTGCTTAAAAAAATCTTTCACTATTTACAGTTAAAACCAGACCACAAAAATGCTCAGGACACCTTTTAGCCACTCTCTGCCAGTGCTTCCGAAGGGCTACAGTCAACACCCAGCCGCTCGGCTCTCAGCTCTGGCACAAGGCACCGCGAAGCTTGGGGACTCGGACTCGCCTTCGGCATCGCCATGGGACTGCTACGCTCCATCTATGAAGACCACACCTGGCTAGAACTACTTGATGACCGCTGTCTCAGGGATCGGCCGTCACTCTGTGTGTGTCCTGATGAAGCCCCCCCCGCTCACCACACACATTCACACAAGCAGCTGGGTAACATGGCTAACAGCATCAGAAAATGAACACTCCATAAATTCTGACGTGCTGCAGACCAGCACCACTTCCGCCTGTCAGGCCCAACCTCTCTCGACAACATCACAGAAATTAAAGCACCAACGCTCTCGTTTCAAAGATCTAAATGAATGCACCAGGATTTTAGAATGGGTGTGTTACATGGGAGGTGGAAGAGGAAGGAAAAGAGAAAGATCCAATGGAGAACTGGCCTCCTCAGAGGAGGAAAGCATTAGCAACCTGTTGAAAACGCCTGACCCTTGCACTTTAAATGAAGTGTAGGCCATGCCCTGCGAGGGCTGGGACGACTGCACCATTGTCCCATGTGAAGATCCAGGAATAAGGACGATGAGTGACCTGCCATCACACTGGCTTGCTGAGCTCTGGCAGGATGTCACCTGCCCTGAGAGTCAGAAAAGTCCCAGCACAAAACTACAGCACCAGGCTCAGCACCGTACAGCACCGCACGGCACCGCACAGCACCATACAGCACTGCACGGTACGGCACCACACAGCACCAGGCTCCAGCACCGCACTGCACCATACAGCACCGTACAGCACCAGGCTCCAGCACCACACAGCACCACACAGCACCGTACAGCACCAGGCTCCAGCACCACACAGTACCACACAGCACCGCACAGCACCGCACAGGACCAGCACTGCACAGCACAGCACCAGGTTCCAGCACCACACAGCACTGCACAGCACTGTACAGCACCAGGCTCCAGCACCACACAGCACCACACAGCACTGTACAGCACCAGGCTCCAGCACCACACAGCACCACACAGCACCACACAGCACCGCACAGCACCGCACAGCACCGCACGGCACCACACAGCACCGCACAGCACCACACAGCACCGCACGGCACCACACAGCACCGCACAGCACGCTGGCTCTTCACAGCTTGGGTTCAACTTCTTGTTTTCAAAGATACAGTAGCCCTTTTTCAGTATCAACAAACTTTGGGGCGATTTTGTAAAAAAAAAACTGCCACTAAGCTTCCTTCAGCCCGGTACTCACTGGCTTTATCAATGAGATGGGAAGGGCTCCTGGGAGCCGCTCGACTCCTGCTCCAGCGTGAGGTGCTGCCTAGCGAACCAGGACATCATATGACTTGATAAATAACGGACAGAGAGGATTCAGTGTGGAGACTAGCAAGCTTGAAGCTGTCTACTTCCAACCTGGTTTCTGGGGACAACAAACACCAGCATCTCCAGGCCGGGCCCCCAGATGTCTACAGCTTCTCCCATTCCACAGAGGGGAACAGGGTGGTCCCAAAGGCTCCCCAGCCTGTGGGAAGGAGGGATAGACCAGGGCTACATGCTAACCTTGGTTTGTGGGGGGCAGATAGCTGGGAGAACCTGCAGCTTCCAGGAGACTGGGCTCACCCAGCAGGAAGCACTGACGGCCTTTCCTGCCCATCTGTAACCATTACTATTGTCGCTTTAAAAAAAAAAACCCAATAAATACACATTTTAAATGGAATTTAAAACTACGCTCCTTTGTGAAAGGACACTATAAACTTTCTTTCCATTATTGTGATATACAAGGATAAAGTTTTAAAAACAAAGAGAAATTAAAAGCCCCTCAAAACAAGGGGAAAAATAAAAACAATGTGGAGATATAAATATTAAGATCACGAAAAAAAAAAATCACCCGACAGCCGTAGTTTCTTCTTCAAAGTGCTGGGGAAGTAGGGGAGGGAGGGGCGGGTCAGTTCTGAGGTTTGGACCATAAATACATATACATGATAGGCATATCCATATATGTAGATATAGAGAGACTTCTGCACCCCCAACCCGCCCCCGGGCATGAGGGCAAAAGCACCACAGAGGCAGCTCGGGCCGGGCCCGACGCTGAGGTACGCTGGCTCCTGGCACCTAGATCCAGCGGCTGTAGGGGCCAGTGACCTTTGTGTAGGCGTAAGAGGACACGGTGACCGCTGAGTCTGTGGGCATGGCCAGCGCCTGCCGGGTGGGGACAGCCCCCTTCTTTTCTTTGTGCTGGGGCTCAGCCACCATAGCACCCCCCCATTTGCGCTTCTTCCCATAGAGCTTGGCCTCCTGCTGGCCCAGGCCGAGGCGCGCAGCCTCCTCCTGCCGCTGTCGCGCCCGCTCTGCCAGCTGCTTCATCTTGGCCTCCCAGAGCGCCAGCCCATGGTTGGGCTGGTTGAGGTTCTTGTGCTGGTAGAAGACCAGCGAGATGCGGGTGGGGTGGCAGCGGTTGGGTTTCTTGAGTGGTGTGGTGGCATGAAGCTCTCGCCGGGCACACTCGATGAGGATGGAGCAGTGGGCAGGGGCCACAGCCACTCCGCCAATGTTCTCATCCAGGAAGTTGTGTTCGCTGTCTGACCACAGCTCCTCCTCTTCCTCTTCCGCTCCTGGGCCGCTTTTCTCTTCCTTCACCCCCTTGCTTGGGGGCTCTTCAGTTGTCCCCTCCTCCAGGCTGAATGGATCCCACAGCTTTTCCTCTGACTTCAGGGCCCCAAATAGCTTCTCACTGGAGCCCAAGGGCATGCCAAAGGCCTGCCAGGCTTTGTCCAGCTGGCTGGCCCCTGGAGTGGGAATCCTTCCCTCCTCTACTTTCACAGGATTCCACAACTTGTCTTGGAACCCAGGACCACCTTTCAGGGCAGAGCTGAAATCCCCTGCTCCAACCCCCCATGGCTTCTCAGTCAGGCTGGAACCAGTCAAGGCCGAAGTGCTGTTCCCAAACTTGCAGGGGCTCCAGGGTTTGCCTCGAAGCCGTCCTCCCGGATGGGGCGCTGACTGCTGGCCTTCGCCAGTGAACAGTCCCCACTGGCTATCTGGGAAGTGTGAAGGGGTCAGACAGCTGGCCCCATAAGAATTGAGCTTGTCTGGAACAATGGTGGGGCTTTCCCCAGAAGGGTACACTCCCCAGTTGCCACCCACACTGTTAGTCCTCTTGGGGGACATGCTTGGGCCTCCTGAGTACTGTCCCCACAGATGACTGGGTCCCCCATTCTGAGATGCCTCGGGCAAGGGTGTTCTGACCATCTTACCCGAGTCTCTGGGCACAGACTCAGCCTGGGTCAGAGGGTCTACTGGCTCTTGCTTGATGGATCTGTTGTAGCAACTGGAGCTCTGAGCAAAGGGAGAGGGGTCCCTGGATGCTGGGTGGAGCTGGGGGACCTTGGGTAGCAGATATTCCTTGGGGCCTGGGTAAGCAGGCTGCTGGTGGTGAGGGGTGGGGTGGTGGGTATCCGTGGAAACAGCCTGGCCCAGCAGCTCGGCAAACTCAGCACCACCGTAGGCCGGGTTCAGGCTGTTATGTAGAGCATGGAGGTCTGGCTTCTTCTCAAAACTGCTCCCACTGCCCCCGTGTCCCCAGGTACTGGGACCTAGGAACTGGGAGGGGAAGACAGGATTGCTAGATGGAAAGCCATAGTAGCCGAAGGAGGGAAGTGTGTACTTGGAGTGGAAGCCGTTGACGGAGGCCAGGCCGGGCTGTGCATAGCGCGAGTGATAGGAATACACACTGCTCATGCTGTAGGGGTCGGAGGGCCGGCAGCTGCCTAGCACCGAGTAGCTCTCCACCACCGCATTGCCGCTGTACTTGAAGGAGCTGAAGTGGTTTTGAGGCTCCACTTTGATGGAGGGCTTCAGGCTTTGCTGTGATAATCCGCCTTTCAGAGACAGGCCTGGGGAAGGCAGAAGGCAAGGTAGGAAAGGGGGCAGACACCACAGCCCGGCAAGGTCTAGGTACAAAGGACAGGGCTAGAAGCTCCTTCCTTGCCTGAGAGCTGTTCTCTCTGCAGAGCCAGGATGGATGAGGTGCTGAGGAGCGTTCAAGCCCAGCTGGGACTTGCTCCCTGGGAACCCCCCCCAAAAAAAAACTTCAAGGTGAAGAGAGACAGCTTGTGGAGAGGCCATGTCCTCCCTGCCATCACTCTGACTGACCCCAGAAAACGCCTTAGCTTCAACTGAAGCTCACCTTCCCAAGTGTGGGCTTAGGGTCACAGCGAGGACTCCTGTCAGGGAGGAGTGGGCGCTCGGACACTCACAGCCACTTCCTATCGTGGACCCTGAAATAACGGCCTTCTCCCCGGACAGTGGGCGCTCACTGGAGAAGCCAAATGCTGGGCCTGGTGCTTTATAAGACACCTTTCTGATGGACAGAGTGAAACGCCTCAGGACCTCCCCTCCTAAGTGGCCAGAGTGACGTGAGGGGGAGGTGATACCCCTTGAGGACAGGGCCCATACCTGTGCTACAGTACCCCCTTGCTTACCTGGGTCAGCGGTGACGCCAGCCAACTCCAGAGCCTCCTGCTTGATCTTCTCTGGTGTGCTCAGCTTCTCCTTCTGCAGTTTTTTCTTCTCGGCTGCTGCCTTCCTGGCTTCTAGCTGCCGCTGGCGGCAAGACTTGGCAGGCTCAGGCAGACGCCGGACCTCTCTAGGGAATGCGGTGAGCACCTGGATGGCCCCGCTGCTCACCTTGGCATTCTGGTTCTCCTCACTGCCAAACTCATCCGTGCTGGCCATCTTGTACAGGGGTAGTACATGCAGCTGCTCATCCTCGGGGATCTGGCCCACGCAGCGATTGTCTTCCTTGGTCAGGGTGCAGACCTGCCCCACAGGGAGAGAAGACGGAACTGGAGTCCATGCTTGGAGAGAGGGGTCTGGGCTTACAACCATGTGACCTCCACAAAGTCCTACCACCAGTCATCCACCTTGTCCCACCGCACTCTCCTGACCACTAAGGTTCTAAAACTTACAGCACAGCCTGGGAGGCAGCTTTCAGAGGCTCAATTACTCGTTATCTCTTATACCGCAGTGCGGCTCACCTGGGACCAGGGCACCTGCTCTGCCCGTAGTCCATTGCGGTACTGTGCCACATTAAGGGGCAATACCTTCTCCCTGAATCCTGACCACTCAGCTCCTTTGCCTCTAAGGTAACCTTTCTTTTTTATTAAAAATGACCTCAGAAAAAAATAATTGTAAGCCGGGCGTGGTGGCACACGCCCTTCATCCCAACACCTGGGAGGCAGAAGGTAGATTTCAGTGAGTTCAAGGCCAGCCTAGTCTACAAAATGAGTTCTAGGACAGCCAGAGCTGCTACACAAAGAAACCCAGAGCTGCTACACAAAGAAACCCTGTCTCAAAATTTAAAAAAATAAAAATGTAAACATTACTTACACATGCACATGCATGCATATAATACTTTTAGGTAACTAAAGAGGATATTAAGCATAAGTTTAAAAAAATTTTTAGTATAGCACAAATATTTCTTGCACATGAATCTTCTAATATAATTTATCTTTTTTTTTTGAGACTGGGTCTTACCATGTAGCCCTGGCTGGAACTTGCTCTGTACACTAGGCTGACCTGGAACTCAAGAGAAATCCATTCATCTCCGTCTCTGAAGCACTGGACAAAAGGTATGTACCATCATGTCTGGCCTCTCTTTTTTTTTAAGACAAGACTTCACACGGTGGCCCTAGTTGGCCTTGAGTTCGCTGTATAAAACAGGCTGGCCTTCATCTTCCTCTTCTGCCTCCAGAGTGCTGGGATCACAGGCATGTGTGACTATGGAATACATGCACTCAGACAGCCCTGCCGCTTGCTGCCAGACTGCCCTGCACCTGTCCTCATCCACCTGACTGTGGTTCGGTCTTCCAGATCGCTGCCTCCACTCCAGCTGTTATTAAAACATCTGGTTGGTTTCTAGTGCTCAACAAGGTTTGTTTACCCCAAGTCTGTTTACAGTCTAGTCTTGTACTCTCTTGTTTTCTGTGTTCTGGCTTTGGCATTTAGGGCTATGACCCAGAGAGACTGCCTGTCAGAGCCAGTGAGCTCCAGAAGGCAGCAAGGGTTCTGAAAATACACCTTTGATGTATGAATGCTAGACCTGTCCCAATTGCTTTATAGCAGGCCAAATCTCGTCCTGCCCCAAATCACCTTCAGTGCACACGGAGACCATAGCTTCTACTGCCCAGAGCATCTGAGGCTGTAAACACCCCTCCTGAACTTGCTCAGTGGTACCCTGCCTTGCCTTCCTGCTGAATGCAGGCTCTAGTTTCTCTCAAGACTCTGCATCTCCTGATCCAGAGAAGCGCCTGGCGTCTCTTCTTTCTGCGGGGTCTAGTGGAGGGGGGGCTGTAACATTCATCATCCATCCACCTCATTTCCTCTTGTATATTTAGGCAGGTTTCAACACATTTCTCTGTCTTCCTTTGTTCTGTGAGTTTTGTGCCTTGTGGCCATTTTTAAAACAAATATTCTATTTTTATAATTTATAAAGTCATCTTTATATATTCATGCTATCTTCCTTGATCACAGAGTCTGCCTCAGTTGAACATCATGTACCACTATGAGCAATCCAGTGGCCACCCAGATACCTGCTCTGTGGCACGTATGCCCAACTACACATGCTTCCACACACACACCACTGTTGTTTTGGGACCAACTTTGTTTAGTCAGAGATAACTTGAGCTGTCCATTTTGTATTGCTCTTTCCGTTTTCACTGTGATGTTTTATGTGCCGAACAGAAGCTTCAGACGGTCACCGTGCTGACTCCGTGACTGCTCAGGTCCCACTTTGGTGTCACTCTCCCCAGCTTGGTTCCTCCCAAAGCACAAGTCAGTCTCAGACTGCCTTCCAGGGACCTGACTTCTGCCTATATTCCAGCTTCAACTGGCCCTCAGTCTTGTGCCCTCCCCCTTCCCTAACACCGCAGGCAATCAACAACAGAGCAAAAGTAAATACAACACAGGGGACGGCTTTACAGGAGCCGCCCCTGTCCCTAACCTAAGAACCCTTATGACTGTCAGCCACCACAATCATGATTAAAAAAGAAGCAAAGGACATAGATGGGGTACCCTCAAAAAAGAGATTAAAAGGGGCAAGAGAAAGCGGGCAAGCCTTTCTGCCTCTTCAGTGTCTAAGTGTGTAAGAGGCACACCTCACTGAAGCAGATGGATACTAGAGAGACCGACGGGATTTGGTGTCGCAGGAAGCAGAGACTAAAAGCTTGTGACCATCGCTGTACACTGGGGCCTCCAGCACAGAGCTGCAGGGCCTCCTTGTGCACATGGGTGGGAACTGTGTGCAATCAATCACCAAGTGGCCATCTGTGGGGGAACTGCTTAAATAGCTGACATCAGAGCTACACATTTAATACCACTAGTTAGGAAAAGCATGCCCTGGGACAGCAGGGAGACATGCTGTGGCCCCGTGTATGTGGAGTTTTATATAGCTATACATGGCCGCGTTCACACACAGCTGTCTGAAGGGATGGCCACCAAATGCTGACTGTTGCTTTCTTTATAAGATTTCAGACAAGTTTTCTGTTTATTTGTTTGGTTTTTTGAGACAGGGTTTCTCTGAGTTTAGCCCTGGCTGTCCTGGAACTCACTCTGTAAACCATGCTGGCCTCGAATTCACAGAGATCTGCCTGCCGCTGCCTCCCATGTGCTGGGATGAAGGACATGCTCTACCACAATCCAGCAACTTGGTTTTTCTTTTAAATTATTATTATTTTTTATTTATAAGTATATTTGTGCCCATGTGAATATATGCCACAGGTATCACAAAAGCCAAAAGAGGGCATCAGATTCCCTGGAGCTGGAGTTACAGGTGGCTGTAGAGAAACAAACTGGGGGTATCTGAAAGGGCAGCAAGTTCTCTTAGCAGCTGAGTCATTTCTCCAAGTCCCAACTCTGAAAGATTTTATCCCGAGGGCATGGGGCTCAGGGCCTAATGCTATTGCTGTGCAAGCTGGAAGAGCTGGGTTTGGACCCACATTAAAAATCCAAGCATAAGTGGGTCTCATCTTACTGGCCACCAGCCTAACTGCCCAGCTCCAAGTACCAACGAGAGACTCTGACTTAAGAATAAGACTATAACCCCCAAGGGCAGACAGCCTCTGAGGGACACAGGAGGCTGACCTCTGGCCTCCATGCACTCACGTGCATATGCATGCCCTGCTGCCCCCATGTGCAGACCCACTGGCATGCACACATACAAATTTTAAGACATGAAAACTTTTAGAAAGTTTGCAACTGATAGTTAATCTTTAAGTATTAAAGATGCAGGTGCTCCTTCCTGCTTCCCAGGGCCCCATCCTCCAGCTCTCCTTATCCTGGAGAGCCCACCCTTCCTAGCATTTCAGGTCTGAGCCTCCAGTCTTCTCTCTAGCCTCCCCAAATTCTGCAGCCCAGCGAAAAAGTAAGCACGGCACCAGCACCATTCCCTTGACGGGGTCCCCACCTCAGTCAGTCTTGAGTGTCCCTCTTCTCCAGCACACTCACACCTCTGGGGATCCACTCCCACTCTCCAAGTCCTCTCTCTCCTGCCTGCTCTATAGACAACCAGTGTAGCCTGGCAGGCATTGCAAGGAAGACTCTTCCGTGTCTCATCCGCAAACCTCATCTCTGAGTAAATGCACACGTAGGCTCTGGTTCCTGACACAACTCCTGTTACCGGTACACTTCTGTTGCGAGGGTTTTCTTCAAGGAGGGGCAGGAGCAGGCCATCTAGCCAACACTAGCCAGGACTCTGAGAATCCAGTTCTACATCCTTCCCTACACTTCCCTACAATGAGCAAACCCATAGCTGGCTTCCTCCCCTGGACCCAGGCTTCCTTACCACTGTGCACCCATTGTAGAGGTTATGTTGGTCCTTGTGGGCGTGGGCACAGAAGTCCATGCAGGCTGTGACCCCTGAGAAGGGCCGCCCTTCCTTCAGCCCCAGTCGGCAGTCGATCGCCACTTCCTCATTGGTCACCTGTGTGAAGGCCAAGAATAGTGTTCAGGAGGCCTAAGTGACTAGTTCCGAAGCTGTACCTGGGATCTAGGTCTCAGTGAAAAGCAGGTTGAGGTTCACAGCTGCCTTGCGATTCTGGGCCATGAGAGGAAGCTTTTTCAGTTGAGACGCCCGGAACCTGAAGGAATCACTCTCTCCTAGGTTAGCTCAAGTGTGCTTGCCTAGGTGGAGAGGAACTCAAACCTCTGCTGAGGATGCCAGGCCAGAGGCGCCAGGGGACCACCAGGGAGAGGGGAACTAGGTGCAGGCTGTATAAACAAGCACACAATGGCTCTAGGAGACCGCCAGGCTGGGCTCTCCCGCTTCCCAGCATCAGGGAACCTGAGTCTGTGACAGACAAAGATCCAGGCTCCTGTACCTGATTCTGATAGGCCTGGGGGGCAAGCCGCTTGTACAGGGGAGCAACTTCCGTGGCCAAGTCCTGGAAGCTGTTCCGGAGCACTTCCTCCTGCAGAGAGAACAGGTAGGTTCATTCAGAGCTGCAAACTACCTGGCAAACTTCCTGCCAGGAGTGAGCCCCACCAGAATCACTGCTGGGCAGCACCAGGCAGGCAGGAAGCCAAGAACCCGCAGAGATTCAGAGTATGCCTCTGCTGTGTCCATTTTAAAGCTGCGGATACTGAGGCTCACTGCGGGAAGGTGCAGTCACCCTGATGGCCTCGCTACTATGTCAGTCACATGCAGCCTACTGAGCCCAACACAAGACAAGACAAGACAGCAGGCCCTTGCTCTCGGAGCTGAATCCTGTGGGTCACAGGGGTGGATGCTTGTTAGAGGAAAGGGAAGGGGAAAATGACAGGACTATGCTAGAGACGCACAGCTGGCCTGGCCCACACACAGCCTGTCACCAGTCAGGAGTCAGACAAACAAATCCGAAGATCTGGCTCCTACAGTCTTCTGAAATGCAAGTTAGTGATGACCTGGGTCCCTCAGTGGCTCCATGTGGTTCCTGTACTAGACAGAAAAAGGCCTGCAGTATCAAGGAAGGTCCACAGGATGACCGCTTGTACCAAGTAGTGACCACTCTCTTACGTGAAGCAGCTGGCATCTCTGTCGTCTCTCTGGCCTTACACAATAGCCACTGGGGCTCGCAGGGAAGCAAGGCCATGAGCATGAACATGGAGCACGTACGAAGGAAGCGCAGGCAAGCACACAGCACAGAGTGTGGCTGACAGCGGGGCTCAGTCGTCAGTCAGTGCAACCAATGTGATACCGCATCAGGGCCTGGCCACCTGGCCTGCTCTGGCTGCTGTCCGGATGCTGCCACCAGCACAGCAGGGCCAAAGGAACACAGCTTCAAGGTGAGGCTCACGAGCTGGGGAAGCACCAGCCTGGGGAGGAACCCCACATAGGTCTGAACAAGTCACTCTCCTGTCTGTGAAGCAAAGTACCACTGCCTGGGCAAATGTGTGGTCCTGGGGTAACTGGGATATGTGTGAACCTAGCACACAAGTGCTCAGGGCATGGTGGTGACAGACCAGCGATGGTTTGTGGAGAAACTGAGCCATTATCTTTTTATTCCTGACAAGTCTTAGGCCCTGGAGTTCTCTAACCTACCGAAGCAGCCACATTTACCCTTTCAGAAGAAGGGGGTCTTAGCTTACAAAGAGCTATCAAATTAGAGTCTATTTTAAGTTTACAAAATTATCTAAAAGTTTTGGGAGAGGGCCAGGCAGTGGTGGCGTATGCCTTTAATTGAGAGGCAGAGGCAGGAGGATCTCTGTGAGTTCGAGGCCAGCCTGGTTTATAGGAGCTAGTTCCAGGACAGGCTCCAAAACTACAGAAAAACCCCGTCTTGAAAACCAAAACAAACTAACAAATAAAAAAACCAAACCAAACAAACAAACAAAAGTTTTTTGGGAAAAGGCTCTGAATTTGGGGAAAAAAGATTTATATATGTGTGTGTGTGTGTGTGTGTGTGTGTGTGTGTGTGTGTGTGTGTGTGTGTTTATGGCATGGGCATGCAGTCGCCTGCAGAAACCACAAGAGGGTGTTTTGTCCCCTGGAGCTGGAGTTCAGTGGCTGGGACACGAATGCAGGACATCTGGAAGAGTGCCTGCATGGTGCTCCTAACCATCTCTCTAACCCCTAAAAGCGGTTCATTTTTCTTGTGAAGGACAAAGCCAGGAAGATGTGTACATGGGCTATAGAGCACAGAAGAGGTGCCCAGTGGATGTCCCTGTCCTCAGGGGAGTGGGAGGTCCTCCTGGCACTAGGATCTTCAAGCTCTGGAAGGCCAAGACTGGCATCAGGATGCCTGCCTGTACTCTAACAGAGGAGCCAGTCCCCTGACTCCTTCCACAGGAGCACAAGCGGAAGGGAGGGGAGCAGAGGTGAGAAGACAGTGTGGTCATTCTGAGACCACCACTTGCTATGACCATGGCAGCATAGAGCACAGAAAATATGGCAGGGGAGAGATGGCCTCAGCTGACACTCAGAGATCTCCTTGACGGAAGCTGCAGTAGAGACCCAGAGGCCCTTGTTCTGTTGTGATGGGGATAAGAGAAAGGCCCAGGAAGGGAGACCAGGGTGGGAAGTCAGAGAGAGGCCCTCATTATATCTCTGTGACTGTATATGTGGGCGACCACCCAGTGCACCAGGATAGGCTCCCAGCACGGAGACAAGAGAGGACTAGATATGGGGCTGGGGATTTAGCTCAGTGGTAGAGCGCTTGTCTAGCAAACACAAGGCCCTGGGTTAAGTTCTCAGCTCGAGAGAAAAAAAGAAAAAGAAAAAAAAAAAGACAAAATAAGAAATTAGGGTCTAGAATTCTGCATGGTGCCCAAAATGTCTGCTCAGCCCAGTGGAGGATGGGATACTTCACCAAGCCCAATAATGATTCAGAGAGGAAGGTTCTTCTTCCTCTTATAATTCCTACACCCTAAAAAATGTCCCACGAAGAAATGGCCAGATCACATTCAGATGCAAGATCTGCATTTTTGTCAGAAGTATTCAGAATAATTTTTTCAAAGCTGCTGTTAAGTGGCAAGAGTCTGAGGTAAGGTAAGGCTGCTGAGAAATCCCAAGTCAAGCAAGGAAGCATTTCCGCCCATCTGTACTGTGGCATGTCAGTCCTAGCTCTGCAGAGCTGGTGAGGGTGCAGGAGGGAAGGGTGAGGGGGGCCTGCTCTGTGCCCAGCACAGCTTTCCTCACCTCCTTGGGATTGTCCCCTGTGAGGCGGAACTTGCGTGGCGTCTTGCTCCGAGCATATTTGCAGCCATTGAAGTACATGCTCCAGGAACAACCGAAGGAGAAGGAGGCACCACAGGTGTTGGGGTCTTTGCCTTGGCAAGCGCAGGTCCGGCTGCAATGCACAAGACAGGCCAGGCATACAAATGTGATCTCTCTTTGCTGACACTGCCCTGCCCCTGCAGGGCCCCTGGTATCCACTAGCCTCTGATGACAAGGACTCCTCTTTCTACCCCACGACTCTTCCAAGTTTCCCAACACAGGTTATCTCTGAACACTAATGCTCGGTGAAATAAGACTGTTCAGAAGGTCATGTGATGCTGAATCTATCAGTGACATTCTTGCAGAGGCAAACTTAAAGAGACGGGAAAGACACATGGTTGTTGAGGGCTGGAGGAAGGGTTGTAGGTGAAGGGCACAGGGGAGACATGTGTGCTTGCACATGTAGACACATGTGTATGTGTGGGCATCAAAGGACAACCTGCAGGAGTCATTCTCTCCTTCTACCATTCCTGGGGAATGAACTCAGGCTGTCAGGCTTGGCAATTGCCTAAACCCACTGAGCCATCTCATGGACCCCTATTGTTAACCCTGACTGGGCTATGTGACTATGGATAGTTACTAAAACCTTCCGAACTGATGGGGGTAATGGAGCACAGCTTTAATCCCAGTACTCCAGAGGCAGAGGCAGGCAGATCTCCCCGAGTTCAAAGCTAGCCTAGTCTACATAGCTAGTTCCAGGCCAGCCAAGGTTACAATAGCAAGACCTTGTCTCATCAAAAATAAAACAAAACACTCCAAACTATATACCTAAAGAATAACTTTACTGAAACTAAATACATCCCAATGAAAGGATAGGAAAAAATCCAACAGAGATAGGTTAATGCTGATCTGGGTTCAGAACCCAGGGCTGCCCAGCATTCTAGTACCCACTACCCAGGATCCTGTGATCCCATCATCCACCCACTGCCACTCCAACACATACTCATCATTGAGGCCACATCTCCGGCTGGTAGGGTTCCCGTATTTCCGGAGGGTATCGGTGAGCTCCTGGTAGAGGGTGTCTCCAAGGCTGCGAGGGATGCCCTCCCAGGCCAGGATCAAGATGATAATCACGGCGTTCTGACAATGGTGGCCTGCCCGATGCCGCACCAGGCACAGTAGCTTCTCCTCCAGTGTGTGTCTTCGGATCACCTGCAGAGATACAGGACTGAGCTTTACCCTTCAGGAGCCCCGCAGCTCTGCATGGTATGTGCCCCTCACTACCCCACAGACCGGAGCTGTGGGTCTTTAGGACAGTACCATTAGGGAAGAAGAAACACAAAATTTTAAAACAGCAAGATAGAAACTGATTACGATAAAGTCTAAGATATTTGTGACCACTGGGTGGCGGTGGCACATGCTTTGAATCCCAGCACTTAAATCTCTGAGTTCAAGGCCAGCCTGGTCTCAGAGTGAGTTCCAGGACAGCCAGGGCTACACAGATACAGTCTCAAAAAACCAAGACGTTAGTGACCAACATAAACTTAAAAGTAAAAATAAATGTGTAAACCTGTGAGCCAGAAATATAGTGAAGAGTTGTATGATGTCCCAGAGCGTTTGCAGAGAAAGTACTGCACATCTGTGTGTGTTTACACTCGGGGTATAACACTAGAGAAAACAGTCTGAGGTTCCTCAAAAAGTTATGTATGGTATCAACGTACAACCCACAGTTCTGTGGGTGTGAAGGTCAGGTAAGGACCCGGCCTGCAGACAGATGCAGTCACACCTGCCACTGACGCTGTGCAGGTTACATGGAAATGAGTGGCGGGGTAGGCAGTACCAACAAGGAAAAGGGCCTGATACACAGTCGGGGCTTAGTGGGCATCTATTCATTGAAGCTGGGAAGGCTAGCTCTCCTTAACCACACTGGGAACCTCAACCTAGGGCAGCCAGCTTTTCCGGTTTGTAAGAAAAACTGGAAACAAAGAGTTTTACAAAGCCTGTGCTTTAAGACAGGATCTTACTATGTAGTCTTGAATTTACTTTGTAGACCGTGCTGGCCTTGAAAACACAGAGGTTTGTCTGCCTCTGCCTCCCAGATGGTGGGATTAAAGGTGTATGCCATTGTACCTTGCCAAAAACTTTTAAGAGTTTTCTTCATTTAAATACTGATGTGTATGAGCACAGAGCCACCAGAGGCCAAAAATGGCACTGGATCCCCTGTAAGTGTAGTGAAAGTCCTAACCTCTGAGCCATCTCAACAGCCCCCAAACTCCCTTTCAAAGTCACAAGTACCACACTTTATGTTACTATGGTAAATATGCATAATATAAAATCTACCACGTTTAGTGTACATTTTGGTGGCTTTCAGCTCTGGCATTCACAGGCTGCATGGCTACCGTTTCCTCTAGAACTTCTACTCCCAATAAAGCTAAGACTTTGTTCATAAAACAGCAATGCTTCAACTCTTCCCTTCTGATGCTCCCCTACCCGAGATCACCCTTCTACTTTTTTTTTTTAAATTAAAAAAAGTAAACATTTAGTGTGTCTGTGCATGCCCATGCAGGTCAGAGGATAACCTTTGGGAACCAGCTCTCTCCTGTCACCCAGTAAGATCTAGGGACAGAATTCACATTGCAAGGCTTATGTTCAAGAGCCTTTACCCACTGAGCCACCTTGCCAACCTCATGATTTGATTTTTATTTTTGGTATCACTGAGAATTGTACCTAAGGCTTGTGCATCCTAGGCAAGCACTCTGTTACTAAGCTGTATTCCCAGTCTTTCAGCATGGACTTTCTGCCCCTGTAACCCGGCTCTGAAGCACCCTCCTATATGTAGAATCATATGCAATCTATCCTTTGACAACTAGCAGTTCTTAGTTTCTGCAAACCTGACAGAATATTTTGCATTTTGCATGGTAAACGACATGCAGCCTGGATCATAAGGTCTTGGTCTAAGGCAGGGTCCTAATGACGTCATTCCCCACTTCCCTGCAAC
This sequence comes from Myodes glareolus, assembly GCF_982192425.1. NCBI lineage: Eukaryota > Metazoa > Chordata > Mammalia > Rodentia > Cricetidae > Myodes > Myodes glareolus. Next base: position 28,535,727 of record NC_142031.1, on the reverse strand, counting down.
AATCAACTATCATTTATTAAATTGTATCTTGGAGTTCAGGAGCACACAAAGAAGGCAGTGGGCCGAATGTTACTTCAGGACTCCTCATACGGTTGCCTGGGTCCTGGCAGCCCGTGGGAGGCCCATTGCGGGCACTGACATGTATCTGGAGAAGGTTGATATGACAGTTGTCCCCCGACCAGGGTTAAATCCAGGAGTATTGTCAAACTCTGCTCACTGTCTGTGGCTGATGTCACTTTCCAGGTACCTCTGAAGAGGTAATGTGAGTTCCTACCACATTAGACCTTTACCTGAAAGGGTCACCTCCCATGGGGTGGAGGCAACATGCTTCACACTTCCTTAAGAAGCACCAGGTTCTTTCATTGTGAAAAGTCCTACAACAACGCCTGGGAAATGCTGAAGATAAGGATGTGGTAATTTAAGTCCAGACAGCTGTTGTTTTCACTAAATGCAGAGATGCAGAGGCAAGGAGTTCCAGAGAAAAGATGGTTGAGTGTGCAGGCGACACCCAAGTCAGCCGCAAGGACATTCCTGCGGCCTTCCTGCCTTTGCATGTGGACCCTCCTCACAGGAAATGCTTCTACTGACTCCTTGGGCTGTGTTCCAGGCTAAGCCAGCCTCAACCCTCGTCCAGCCCCATCCCTCAAGACCTAGAGGAGGAGGAGCAGCACAGCCGTCTCTGGGTCAGCCTCGTGTTTCCAGGTCTCTGGGACCTTGCCTCCAGGGTGCCCAAGGCACTGAATATAGAGACTGTTTTCCACATGAACCAGCTACCCAGAGGCCAGCTTATTCTAAGCCAGTTCAGCAACAACAAGTACCCACAATTTCAAGGGCCCTGTGAGTGCCAGAAGGACAAGGCTGAGTGAACTGGGGTCTGTATCAGTGACATTCTCCCTGACAAGAAGCCCAGGCGGAAGCAAGCCTCATCTTAACACTATCTAGAGGCCTCGTCTTGTCCCTCAGCTTGGCTACATAGGTCAGTTTCCCCTGGCTCCCAGGTAGGAGACAAGAGTACCAGTCACTTAGACACACAGAAAAGAGGGACCAAACAAAATCCTTGAGGCAGGGTAACGGGTGGGATCCAAAAATGGGCTAGGTCAGCAACATCTCCAGCTCCTGCCTTCCTATATCCACAGCTCTTACCCAGAGGTCACACACAGGTCCTGACAGCACAGGGTGCCTGACGCTGGCATGTAAGTAGGACAAAGACAATCAGCTGCCATGGAGGGTCGTTGGTTCCAGGGCCCCATGCTGGTAAATATGTTTACTTCCTATTCACCGGCCCTGCACTGGCCATTGTGGGCCCAGGGGACAAGAAACACCCAGGCACAGCTTAGCTGGGGATCCAACACTCACCCACTTGGCAATGGGACAACCTCGAGAGCTCTTCCCCTCCTTCCCTGTGTAGATGACCTTCTCGATCCGGATAGCTTTCCCCTTTTCTCCATACCTAGAGAGGAGACACAAGCCACATCAGCATGGTAAATATGCAGAGAGTACGCAACTTAAGAGGCTGGGCTGCAGGGTGCTTTAGCCCGTGCTTCTGGCTACTGTGTGGGCAGAGAAAAGGCAGCAACTGCCCACAGTGTACCCAGGCTCCCAGGCCTGGCTTACAGGCCACTCCTTTTTTCTTGTCCAGCGCGTCTGTCTCTGTCCTCAGACAGAAGGACAGTTAGTTAGGCAGAATAGTACCCAACTCCTCCTGACCTTGAAGTTGCTTGAACCCACAGGCATTGCACCCAGCACACTGGTCAAGGCCTCCTGAGTTAACTATTTATAAATTCAATATACAAATAACAAAAGTGTGTGTGTTAAGGGTGCTTAATGGTCTCTTACAGCCACCCCAGCTAACCTCTGAATACAAGGATGCTGGGAGAGCGACCCTGCCAAACACAGATGCTGGCATACAGCAGACAAGGGCTCCCCCTAGTCCCCTGTATGTGCCTACTTCCTGGGACAACTATGGGGGGGGGGCAAGGCTGGTTCAAACACAGACTGACAATCAGACAGCCACTCTCTCGCTACATAACTGTAGCCACATTACTGAGCTTGTCAGGCCTCAGTCTTCTCATATGTAAACTGAATGTTGAGATAGCTTCTCCCAGGCTTGATAATGTATGTCAAGGATCTTAGCGTGCCGGAAGAATTCAGTAAACCTCTTTAACATAAAAATCATCTTTTTTTTACTAGCTCTTCAATAGCCTCTGGTGTGGGAGGTCCTTCTGTCTGTGTGTTGGTCTTATTGGTTAATGAGTAAAGGATTGGCTTGGCCTATTGCATGAGAGGAGAAGGGTGGAGTCGGAGAGATGCCATGGAGCCGCTGCTGGGGATAGACGTGCTGAAACTTCGCTGGTAGGATACGACCTCGTGATGATATACAGATTAATAGAATGGGTCAAATTAATATAAGAGTTAGTCAATAAGAAGTTAGAGCTAGTGGGCCAAGCAGTGATTTAATTAATACAGTTTCTGTGTGATTATTTCAAGTCTAAGCTAGCCGGGCGGCCGGGAACCAACACGCTCCCTTCTCCAACAATCCTCTGAAGACAAGGATCACTTGCCATTCTAGCCTGCAGACTCTCCCAGTCTGTCTGTACTAACAGATCTCCTGACAAGCTATGGGCATCTTTACTCATTCTGGACTTCACAAAGAGTGTTTCCAGCCATCTCTCTGTATGAAGGTGGCTAGAATTGAGACAAAGATGTCCTTCCTTTGAAGGGTATACTGAGGAAGTCCCTTTAGGATCGAGGGCCTTTAGCTCAGCATCAATTAACTTAGTAAATAAATTTTTAACACCTAGAAAGACAGATGACTAAAGCATTTTCTCTCTTTAATCAATTAACATGATGTTTTTTAAAGGACTGGTTTATTCTGTGTATGTGTGTGTTTGTATGAGTGTGCACACCTGTGAGAATACGGAAGTCAGAGAGGGCATCAGATCCCTTGCGGCTGGAATTATAGGCATTTGCAAGATGTCTGGCTTGCTCTGTAGGTGCTGACACCCAGACTCTGGTCCTTGGGATTGCGGAGCAAGTACTCTGCTAAGCCATCCTCTGGCACCGACATGGGCAGGCTTTTTAAATAGGCTAAGTAAAGTCCTGGTATTCTGTAGTGAGTTCAGTTTGATCATGACATTTAATAAGGCATAATGCTATCCCAATGACTGCAGCTTTATGACACCCCATTCTTCATCTCATCTGCTCCATTGTGATGATCACTGTGTACCCCAGGACCCAGTGCACAGGGGCACTGGTCTTGGATACAACTCAGTGGTACAAAAGTTGGCATGATTAGTTCCCATTAATCTATAATTTATCTAATACCTATGTCTATCTTGCCTTTAACAAAATGTCTTGTGGAAAAATCAGTGGTCAAAGTGCTTTCCCTACTCTGAACTGATGGTTTTCTTTCCTTCCTTCTTTTTTCTTTCTTTCCTTCCCTCCCTCTCTCCCTCTCCCCTCCCTCCCTCCCTTCCTCCCTCTTTCCTTCCTTCCTAGACAGAGTCTCACTATGTAGCCTAGGCTGGTCTAGGAACTCACAGTCCTCACGACCTTAAATTCCTAAGGGCTGGGGTTACAGGCATGCACCATGTTCTGCCAATACTTAGATGTAGTTTTCAAAAAGCTTCCTTGTTGCATTTCCCTCATGGAAAAAGAAACAGAGTTTCCTTTCAAACACTGAACTAAGTTGTCTATCTCTCTCAGATCTTAGGGGAGGGTGAGAAGCGCTTCACTGGCGAGGGCTGCCAGTGCCTTATACGAAGTGCTTGCAGACACCATTAAGCACCACTGGAGCTGGACCTGACAGCGCTGCCTTTGTTTGGTGCCTGGACAGGTCTCAGCTCAGCAGGCTTATCAGGACACGGCCCCCAAGGGCAGGCCTGGGACCCAGGTTTGCCTAGGGATCCCTGTCAGGAGACTAGCATAAGACTACCACAGCACTCTCACTGAGAGGGACTAGCATATTCCCCACAGAAGGGTGAGCTGAGGACACCGATGCCGGCACTGGTGCTGGCTTCCTGACCAGCTCCTTCCCCACCACCACCGTAGCTATAAGAAAGCACCTCAAAATTTTCACTGGAGACAAAAAGGGTGGGGGTGGGGGACTAAGTTGACTAACCAAGCTAAACTTTCTTGTTCTTTTTTTTTTTTTTTTTTAGAAAAAGGGGAAGTGATAGTATCACACGCCTTTAATTTCAGTATTTGGGAGGCAGAAGTAGGTGGATCTCCAAGTTCAAGGACAGTCCAGTCCACAAAGCAAGTTCCAGGACAGTCAGAGCTGTTACACAGAGAAATCCTGTTGAAAAAAACAAACGAAACCAGACCCAAAAAAAAGGTCATAAAGGGGCTGGAGAGATGGCTCAGAGGTTAAGAGCTGGCTGTTCTTCCAAAGAACCCAGGTCCAATTCCCAGCATCAATATGGCAGCTCATAACCTTAAGTCCAGTTCCAGGGCACCCGATGGACACTCTCATACAGACATATATGCAGGGAAAACACCAATACATACAAATTAAGATTTTTTTTTTAATTTAAAAACACGTGGGGGAAGGGAGTGTGCCATGGTATATGTGTGGAGGTCGGAGGATAACTTGTGGGAGTCAGTTTCTCTTTCACCCTGAGGGTTTTCAGATCACACCCAGGCTTGACAGCAAGGGCCTTGGCCTACTGAGTCATCTAGGCGGCCCCTTTTCCTCTCAGAACAGAACTTGATAACCGATTTCTGCTTTGGTTCTTTCTCTTTAAATGTCTTACTTCCTGGCTTACCATGAAGAGTGAAACTACCAGACTCTAAGTGAGTCTGCAAGGTCCAGCAGCTGGACATCAGCAAGAACAACTAACAACTCGGCCTATGGTTTTTGAAGGGTGGCTCCAGGCTCGTCAACAGAGGTCTCACTGGGAGTCAGGCAGGTACACAAGCCTCACAAGACTCAGCAGCTTTGGATTCCCGCTCAAATTTGAGATGCATTAAAGCTGGACTTCCCCAGGGTTTGCTCGAGCACGCTAATGAGATCAGTCCTCCTAAAGCTCAGAGGACCTGTGAGCAATGCAGGCTCTGCAGTGCCAGGCTGCAGAGGACCTTTCCTGGATAGAACTCAAGGCTCTGGGTAGTGGGCCATCTACAGTTGGAAGCTTGACTACTGACTCCAATTATCTACCCACACCAGGATCTGGGTATCCGGTAAGTATGATGCCCATAAATACATTGGGACATTTTAGAATTTGCTTTCAACTCCACCTCTCCCTCAGTTTTGTGCCCTACGAATAGCTAAAACACCAAGGTCTTCCTGATGTCAGAATACGCTTCCTCCCTGACTTTGGCTAAGCCCTGACAAAGCAGTCATACTACTAAGAAAAAGTGAAGAAAGAAATCCAAAGTCAGCTGGGACAGGCCACAAACTTGACACCCTCGTAAGAAATTCACCATTCATCCACTTCCCTCCTTGTTCCAGAATGAGAAGGCATCTATAAGACAATCTCAGTGAAGACAGGGAAAGATGAGCTGCTGGACAAAATGTGGTCACAGGGTTTGTGCTGTTTTTAAGAGCTGAGCCTGGAAGAATTTATCATATGAGAAAAAAGGCATTAATAGCAATACATAGGATTGTGTCAGCAAGATTCACGGGAGGCCTAAGCAGACTCCCACCACCGAAGATAAACCCTCAAATTCCTCCCAGGGTGGGGTGAGTGAATCTGGCTCTCAGCTCACAGGCAGGCAATATAGATGGAGGTACAACCTGCTCCATGACTCATGGAGTCCTTACAGTGAACACGTCAGGTGCTGAGGAAAATACAAGCATTCCCAGCTCTCCCAGGGTTCCTCCCTTGGATGGCTTTCTGAAGAATCTATAGCTGGCTGTTATTTTTAAAGCAGGGAGGCAAAAAAGACAATCTTAACACTATTACTTCCTTCAGAGTCACGCTGCCATGATGAAAATGACTTAGACTTAGACGTCTGGAAATCTTACAGGATTACTGACATCCGCACCCCCCAAAGGAGTACAACCAAGTAGCTGAGACTGACACCACACACTCTCTCGACTCAAACTTGAGCAAACAAAGCACTGCACCCCCTTACCAAAGCCACCAGCCAAGTCTGGAGTAGCGGACCAGACCCCAACACTTGAGAGGCGGAGGCAGGAGAACTGGGACATCAAGGACAGTGTCGGATGCACAGAGTTTAAGGTCTACCTGGGCTGCCTAAAACTCTGTCTCAAACAAACAAATAAAAACCAAAACAACAATAAAAAAACTACCACCACCATCACCAACAAAAAGTCATTGTCCAAATGTGGCCTGGTGTAGTCTGTCAGCTGTAGCAGGCCACATACAAACACACACGGATCTAAGTCTCTTGTCCTCAGGCAGGGCCCTTTAAATCAGGATTGCAGTGCGGGGGAGCTCTCTGATCAAATGGGCTCCTCTGATGGCTATTTTGAATAGAAATGTTTCCAGATGGCACAGGAAATGATTACTGCACATCAGTGACCTCTATCGAGCTCCGCTTAAGGCAGATTCTCCATCCCATTCCCCTGCTGCACTGACAGGCTTAGCCCAGCTCCCTTGGCACAGAAGACCTGGCTCCCATTCTCGTAAAAACTAAGACACTAAGCCTTCCACAAAACGGTATGCATATGCATCAGCAAATGTAGATCACCTGTACTTTTGCTTTATTTAAAATTCTAATGATTGGTTTTGAAATATCAGTGTGCGCGCACATATATATGCGCACACACAAACACACATACACACATACACACGCACACACACGACAAAGACTGCCACCCTTTTCTGTACACTTGAATCCCACGCTTCAATTTTTATGTCGGCTCAGTGTATGTCCATAGCATTCCTACAGTGTGTCCTTGTGCCATCTCTGTTTTGTAGAAAAGAAAACTGAGTCACACAACTGACCCAAGGGGGACTCAGTAGTGGGGTCAGGTGGGGCCCAGGCAGCGACAGCATCCACACTCTTAGCTACAGAGCTCCACACACAGTACTATTATCTGCTGTGGCCTGTGCAGATGTTAAAGGCTCTTTATCAGCAGGCATAGTGGTGCACGCTTTTAATCCCAGAACTCAGAAAGCACAGGTAGATGGATCTCTTGAGTTTGAAGACAGCCTGGTCTACATAGCGGATTCTAGGACAGCCTGGGTTACATAGAGAGATCCCGTCTTAAAACAACAACAACAACAAAACCCATAAATAAGTAAATAAAGTCTTTAAGTGGAAGAATAAAGAAAAAGGAGCTACTGACTTTAGAAACAATGTGGCCGAAACTGCACAAGAGTCCAGTCACAATGCCTCTCTACCATAATAGACTGGATCCCAACCTGTAAACTAGAATAAACATTTCATCTCCCCACCCCTAAAAAGATAAGGAAAAAGGGGAGCTGCTAAGTGACCCCACAGCCTTTGAGTACTAATACAAACTCATGATGTCCTCAACTACCAAAAAGCATCAAAAATTAAAAATCCACAGATGTAACTCAACTCAGTGTTTTTGTCTAAAGTGAACTAAAAACAAGCCACTTTTGTACCAACATGCACCCTACCCCGAGCACCCCAGAGTCTTTCAGGACCTCTTGGATAAATGTGCGTATGAAGTCAGAAAATTTCAAACAGGAAAATTCAGGAAAGACCTCATTTGTGAAGTAATTTTGGTGGGGGTGGGAAATCAAGGCAAGAAAAGTCAGCTGATGGGAACTTGAGCTCTAAGCACCCTTTGCAGGATGTCAGGAGCACAGGGAGCAGGGTAAGCAACGCTGTAGAAACGCTATCCAAGAAAACCAGGCTGCGGGAAACTAACTCCATAAGCCTAACACCACACAGCTGTGGTTTGTTTTTTTTTTTCAGGAACGAGGGAAGGGGTCAGGGCATATGGAGGGCATATCTACAGATGGGATGAAACCCGGACAGGAAGAGAGAGTCCCACACTGAACTTGCCACCGTCCAGATATGGGACTTCTCCCTAGTGCACCTAGCACAACCCTACAGCCTCAGGGGCTTAGCATCCACATTCCACCCGATAGGCCCCATTCTCCCTGGATGTGGGCGTCACTCACCGCTCCTCCATGAGTTCCCGGATAGAGGCTACTGTGGGGCCAGATCCCAGGTGAGTGTAATATGGGCCTTCATCTTTCTCCACTATTTGTTCTGCAGAAATACCAAGAGCAAGCATTATTTGGAGACAATTAAGGCAACACTAATTCAGAAAAAGGCAAACCACTAACAGGAAGTTAATAAGTATGTTACAAACAGCATATAGATATGTAAAAACTGTGTTCAGTCCCTATCAAGAAATACACAATAAAATTAAATTCACAATAAAACATACCACCAAACAGGAAAATTTAGAAATCTGATAAAATTCAAGCATCGTCAAGAGCATGGTCTAACCATCTGGAATTCAGCTCCCTATCAGTCAACAGAGTTGAGTTCTGTGCTACAGGACAGAGAGACTCTGCTTCTGCATACACACTCTGACCAGGAGTCAGCGAGCTATGGCAGACACACTACAGAAGGGAACCAAACACCAGGGTCACAGCAGCAGCATCCCCAAACATAGTGTCCATCAACAGATGAAGAAATAAGTGGTACATCCAGATCCACTCAGAAGAGCACTGCCCCAGGAAGGAGTGAGCTCTGTTGTAGCACTGGGGGTTGGACGCAGGACTTTAAACACACTGCGGTGGTCTGAATAAAAATGGCTCCCACAGGCCCATAGTGGAACGGCACTATTAGACGTGGCCTTGTCGGGGTAGGTGTGGCTTTGCTGGAGGATGCGTGTCACTAAAGCCAGGTCTAGTGTGGTCCTGCTGCCCGTGGATCCAGATATAGAACTCTCAGCTACCTCTCCAGCATCAGGTCTGCCTGGACTCAGCCATGCTTCCCATCATAATGGACTAAATCTCTGAAATGTAAGCCAACACCAATTAGATGTTTTCCTTTATAAGAGCAGCCATGGTCATGGTATCTCTTCAAAGCAATAAAACCCTACAACACATACTATACAAAAACTCTATCATTATTATTCCCAGCCCCCTTAAAGAAAATTAAGACTGTTTTTTTGAAGTTACCCTGGCTAGATTTGTGACTGAAATCCTCCTGTTTCAGTGCCTCCAGGCCCAGTAGGGGTGAAATTTTGGTACAGCTATCACATAGACCTTAGTAAAATACAGTAGACACAGTAGGTTTGGGGATACATGCCTGTAATCTCAGTATCTGAGAGATCAAGATTCAAGGGCAACCCGGCTACATAGCAAATTCAAGGCTACCCCAGGCTACAAGAGATCCAGTCTCAAAAACAAACAAAAGAGGCAAATTCACAAGCGAGGAGGTAAACCAGAAGTCTAAAGTAGAGGTCATCAAGGGCCAAGAAGAGTGGGAAGTGGGCAGTGACTTCAACAGGCATGGGTCTGTTTAGCTGACAGTTCTGCAGACAGCAGGGAAGACCGAACAATGCAGCATATGTATTTAATGACCTCAACGACATGCATGTCGACACACAGGACAGGGTTTCTCTGTGTCACCCTAGCTGTCCTGGAACTTGCACTGTACACCAGGGTGGCCTAGAACTCAGAGATCCATCTGCCTCTACCTCCTGACTGTGGGATTAAATGTAGGGCCACCACTGCCTGGCTATATGGTAACTTTGTTAGATATATTTCACCATGGTTTAAAAAGCAGAAATGGGGCTGGTGACTGGGTCAGTGGGTAAAGGTACTTGTCATGCAAGCCTGGAGACTTGAATCCCTCCCCAGGACCCAAACAGTGGAAAGAAAGAATTGATTCTTGCAAGTTCTGACCTTTGCAACCACACATTCCTCATCATAAAATGTAAAAAAAAAAAATTAAAAATAAATAGAAACGAAGGACTGGTACACCCTGACATTTATGAGGCTTGAAAACACTGCAATAGGAAAAGTCGCCACAAAGGCTCCATGGTGTATGAATCCATTCACGCAAACCGCCCCGTGGATCCACCTGTAACAGAAAGAGCGGCTGCTGCAAGGGAAATGATGAGGAGCAACTGCTTTACGGCATGGAGCTTCATTGGGGCAATGAAAACGTTAGAACTAGACAAGAACTGGCCATACATGTGTGTGTACTCACCACTTGCTGTGATATGGCTAATGTCATGCTAGGTGAAGTTTATCTGCTAAAAGAAAATGAACTATTGACCCATGAGTTTAGATGAATTTTTCAAAGTGAAAGAGTCAGACCCCAAGAGCAATAATCACTTGGACAAGTGTCCTGAATGGATACGTAAGGCTAACAGTCAGGTAAACTAACTGGGAGCCACACACACTGTAAGTTGTTAAGTTTGGCTCCTGTCAATGGAGACAACTATTCACAACAGAATGGAAACTGGTGGAAACCCACTGAGGAGGGTTTAGGAGACTAGTGAGGAGCGTACCAACATTAATCTCTAACTTTTAATGTGTGTAACTATGACAACATGAGAGTATGTTGAAGTGCATGAAATTAATAAAATTATAAACAAATAACATTTGCTGTATTTTAAACAAGTAAGAACTGGGGTCTGTGAGACAGAGCTCAACGGCTAAGGCACTTGGCATCAAGCTGGGTGACCTGAGTTTGATCCCTGGAACCCATGGGGTGAAAGAAAAGAACCAACTCCTAACAAACTGCCGCCTGACTTCCAAACACACAGACACACACACAGACACACACACAGAGACACACACACATGCTAAACACATAAAAAGTTTAGAATAAAACCATGCTGCGAACTAATTCCATAAAAAATTCTGGTCACATGCACCAAAACAAGTGTGAAAGGATTTCACAGTATTATGAGCAACAGTTAAAACTGGGAGCCACACACATGGGTGGAAAATCTGTGCGCAGCAGAACACGCTGAAGTCCAAACCCCAGTGTGGTGGCACTAAGAAGAGAGCTTCCAAAGAAGTAATTAGGCCACGGGAGCGGAACCTTGGGGCTAGGGAGAGGATCAGAGTTCAGCTACTACCATCCACACAAGCAGCACTGCCTCTAACTCTAGCCAGGGGGTATCCGCATGCGTGTGTGTTCACGTTCTGGTTCTTCTCTCTCTCCATGCACAGTTCTTACGAGACAGAGTCTGGGGAGGGGGCTGTGGGTAAAGCGCTCGCTGTGCAAACTTGAGTTAGGAGCTCAGATCCCAGCAACCACTAAGGAGTTGGGCATGGCCACTTCCCCAATTTAGGGAAGTGGGACCTTTAGTGTGTGTGCAAACAAACACACAAACAAACAAAAAACGGATCTTTTGCGTTCACCAGTCTAGCCACACTGATGACCTCCACATACACTGAATAGACATTGACTCAGAAAAGCGGAAATGCTGAAGTTACTGGATGCTGACTTCTAGTCTCCACACACATGCACATATACACTTACACACACACACACACACACACACACACACACACACACAAGACCCAGAAATCTTAATTCTGCTTGCTCCCTGCTCTGGACCAAGTGAGGACACATCAGGGAAGAGCTCATATCCCAGCTAGAAAAGGAGCTCTCACCAGTTACACGGCCTCTGTGCATCTCAGCCTTAGAATCTCCAGCTGCCAAACGGTGAGGAAGCTGGTTTAAGCTGTCCACTGTGCGGCATCTGTGTTGTAACAGCACACACTGACTAACACATGCTCACAGCCCAGCAACTGTAGAAAGGATGAATCACAGCTGGGGTGAGTCAAAAGCGCACCTGCCATCGTAGCCCCGCGGCCAGTGCACTGCCACAATACCACAAAGAGGGACTGAAGCCAAACACTGAACCAGTGAAACTAGACCACTCCATTTAAACATCCAAAGATAGGCGTCACTAAACCATGCTGCTTACAAAACCATCCAGAAGTGGCAAAATGAGACAGGACACTCAATGAATTCCAACCTCAGAAAACACCATTTTCAAGCTGGGCCTCGGTAGCACACACCTTTTATCCCAGCACTCCTTAGGCGGATGACAGATCTGAGTTCAAGGCCACCCTGGTCTACAAGAGCGAGTTCCAGGACAGTCAGGGCTACACAGAAAAATCCTGTCTCAAAAGACCAAAAGAAAGAAAGAAAATACCATTTTCAAGAGAAAAGGCAGTGATGTGGACATTCGTTTGATAAAATTTCATGGAACTTTAAATAAAGGTTTGTAAGCTGTCTTATGTCAAGAATTCATAAGTTTATAATGTTAAAAAAAATCAAAGCCTAAGAGGCTGGAGAGATGGTTCAGCAGTTAAAAGCACTGGCTGCTCTTCCCGAGACCTAGGTTCAGTTTCCGATACCCACATGGTGGCTCATAAACACCTGTAACTCCAAGTCTGATGCTCTCTTCTGGCCTCCAAGGGCACCAACCATACATGTGGTACAGATACACATGTAGGCAAAAACTCATCCACATAAAAACACAGAATTTTAAGAAGTCAAGTCCATACTCATTTTGTATAGAACATTACACTCTGTTATATGGTAGATACAAAACACGATACACAGTTGCTCCCTTTAAAGAGCAGATGGACAGACAAGTGCCCCACATGAGCTACCTTATGGCATGTCACATGGGGAAGGGATGAAATTTTCAATGCTTAAGTTTTGAACAACTGGGCAGATTTATTTGATTCATAGTTAGAAATAAAGCAACCCCTCCCCCATTCCCCCACTCTCCCCAACTCCCCACACCCCCCCAAAATCAGAGTTGAAGATGGCTCAGAATTTAAGAGCACTGGCTGCTCTTCCAGAGGACCAGTGTTCATGCCCAGCACCCTTGTCAGGCAGTTTACAACTGTCTGTAACTCCAGCTCCAGGGTATCCAATGTCCTCTCTGGCATCTGAGGCACCTCCCACACACATGAACGCACACACACACACACACACACACACACACACACTTTATAAATAAACTTTAAAAAAGTTGCGCGAGCGCTGAAAAAACAAGAAGCAAATAGAAAATTATTCAAACAGTTACAGAAGAGGAAAGGACTCAAACATGACAAAATCCACAAATCACTGATTTAAAACAAAAAGACTCTGACAACCAAAAGTCAACTGCAGACAAATATCATGCTGGGGAGAAATATCCAGAACAACACACTAATTTCCTAAATCTATCGAGCTCCACCACAGCTCCGTAAGGACAGAGTCGAGAGGGAAGAGAAGCGGGAGAGGATGGTTCTAAGAGAATCAGAAGTGGTTTGCACACATTGAAAGACATTTCTTTCCTTTTCGACGGGTCACTGACAAAGTCTCTGCTAAGTCACCGTACTGGAGAGGGCACAGGAACAGTGTAGGGAGCAACACAGCCAAGGCCTAAAACAGCAATTGCACAACTGGTCTGACCCAGCCATTGCAAACATTTCAAAGAATTTCTGTTTAGGAATTTGGTTGTATTTGCCTGTGTGCAAAAGCCAGGTGTGGTCACCTGCACTGTCGTCTCAGCACTCAGGAGGCCAAGGAAAATGTTTTGTGAGTTTGAGGCCAGCCTGGGCTACAGAGCAAGTTCCAGGTTACACAGTCATCTCAAATGAAGGACAGGAGTTAGGTTGGGGAAATGGGATGATACACAAATGCTCATATGAGAAATTATCAGAGGTAACCTACAGTCCCACCACCAAACACTGGACGTTACAGCACAGATCCTATGTTGGGATATTAAAGCAGCTGAGATTAGATTTATGTACAGGAGTTACTTCCAGGTATTTTAATGAAGGGCATATTTCCAATGTTATACATAACATATACATCTGTACATACAGAAGCATAAATGTATACGCAGGTCATTCCCAACACTAGGAACATAGTTAAAGCAAGTGTAAGTTGAATTCAGTCTTATCCTCCATTCTTGTTTTAAAGAGCTGTTAGCTATGGCTGAGTGAAGCCGAGCAGCTGCTCATTGACAGCTCTCTAGCCTAGAGCAAGTGTCTGTCCCAAAAGCACGTTTCTCCTACTCTAAAGCGTCCTTCCCATGCCACCAGCTACATTCCCCACACAGAAGTCTACTCAAGGCTCTTCCTGCTGACATTCTAGACAGAAGACAGAACATAATGTCAACAAGAATTCACATCACATCGGGCGGGCGGTGGTGGCGCACGCCTTTAATCCCAGCACTTGGGAGGCAGAGGCGGGTGGATCTTTGTGAGTTCGAGGCCAGCCTGGTCTACAAGAGCTAGCTCCAGGACAGGCTCCAAAGCCACAGAGAAACCCTGTCTCAAAAAACCAAAACAAAAGAAAAAAAAAAGAATTCACATCACCCCCACACCATTCAGCATGACCCCACCCCACCTCACCCCAGCCTCTAGCCACACAACTGCACTGTCCCTGAGTCCTTAAGTGTATTCTCATGGACTACAATGCCTTCGTTTCTTTTATATGTATTATATACATACATGGGCGTGCATTCACCTACATGTGCATGTGTGGATCACAAGTATAGTGGTATATTATTTGTTTTAATAAATAAACCTTGCCTGAAGGTCAGAGGGCAAAGCAGCCATACTAGAAGCCATACAAGTCAGGGAGTGGGGGCACACGCCTTTAATCCCCGGACTCCAGAGACAGAGGCAGATGGATCCCTTAGTTCAAGGCAACCCAACCCTGGGCCACACAAGATTGAATCTGTCTAAAAGAGAAACAGAGCTCACATAAAGGTGATCCCAGCACTTGGGATCACATGTCTTTAATCCCAGCAATAGGGAGGTGGAGACAGGAGTGATATGGCTGGGTAGAGGTAAGAGCCAGGGGCTGGCTGCTTTGCTTTTCTGATCTTCCGATTGAACCCCAATATCTGTCTCTGGGTTTTTATTAATTGTGCTACATTTGGCACCCAACGTTTGGAGTATGAATTCACGAAAAATTCGTGAATTTTTTTTTTTGCCTGTGGCTTTTCAGCTACCAGCACAGGCCAGAGTTACACACGGCCAGAGTCACGGCCCTACCAGTTGGTTTTTCCTTCTTTTGCTTCCTGACAGGCTCTGCTGGAACCCCATTCTTGGACTGCTGTTAAACTAGGTAGTGCCTTGAAATCCAGTCAGACTTTTATTGTTCAATGCAGCAGCAATAAGCCTCACATCTTCATCAACATCATAGGCAGATTTGATAAGAAAATTGAAAATTCTTAAAAGGAGGAGTTAGTTAAAAGAGAGTTTCTTTTCCCCTACATTAAAAAATGGAAAACACCATTACATTGGCGGGATTTGTGTCTCTGTATGATAATACGCTGAACACTTTGAAAATGGGAAGACTACATGGGAGGATAACTAATTTAGATTTAAGTAATGTCAGTTGTAAACATATCAGTTTTATCATTTTTGTTGCATCACTAAAAAGTCGATTAACCCAAGTGCTAAATACAGAATAGGTCACAGAAATGTTCAAATCAGGACAGAGGAACTGACAGAGGGGAACCAATTTCAGCATTGCATTATAAAAATAGAGAGGAACAGTCTAAGGTTGCCAAACAAACAACTAATAATCTTACAGGAACTGCCTGCAGAGCAACTGTTCAGGTTCTGTTACAGCTAACTGGGCTCCGATGCCAATGTTAGAGTTAAGGAGATTCAAGGAAGCAATAGTCTCACATGGCATGCATTCGCCTTTTGTGAAGCAAATGTTAAACTTGTGGTCAGTTTGTAAAAGAATTATCCCTAAAGACTGAATAGAATTGGTTACAGGTGTTTTAGAGCCTGGTCCACAATTAGAATGGAGTACCTGGTTCAGAGAAGAGGCTAAGACTATTGAACAGAGTAAAGTTAGAGGTAGGGAAATCTCCCAAGATCAACTTCTTGGAGAAGGAGATTACGCTGCTCTAGAAAGGCAAGCTGTATATGATGACCACACCCTGGATTTATGCCACACAGTAGCAGCTGGGAATGCTTGGGACCGAATAGGAGAAAACAGGAAAGGAAATCGAGCCATTTATAAAGTTATACAGGGCCCAAAGGAAGGAAGTCTTTATGTATTTCTTATAAAGATTGATGTCAGCAGTAAAGAGAATGATGCCAAACTCAAAAGCTAGACAAACTGAATCTCTGGCTTTTTGAAAATGCTAATTCTCAATGCAAAAGGATAATTAGGCTGTTAAAGGCAAGGTCAGCACCTTTGGAGGGATGGAACCAAGAAACAATTAATATTGAATTTCATGACCGTAATGGATAGGAGTGGTGATTTCTAGAGATCTGAAGAAAAATTGAAATGTCAAGTGTTTCAATTGTGGCAAACAAGATCACCTTAAAAGGGATTGTGAACAGGGTGTTCCTAGAAACAATGCTTTTTTCCTAAGCATAATCCATTTTGTAGAATTTGGAAAACTAAAATATATGCACCTCACCATTGATACCTATTCAGGTTTTCAATGGGAAACTGCTCTGAGTTTGGAAAAGACTGACTCAGTAAGCATACATTTGCTAGAAGTTAAGGCCATCAAGGGTATACCTGTACAAATAAAGACAGACATTACTCCAGCATATGTCTCTAAGAAAATGAAAAAGTTTTTTGCTTCTTAAAATATAAAGCATATTACAGGTATATCACACAATCCTACAGTGCAGGCAGTTATAGAAAGATGAAATTGAATTCTAAAGGATATGCTAAACAGAGAGGGATAATAAATACCCCAGAAATAGATTGCATAATGCTTTATTGACTTTGAATTTTCTAAATGATAACGAGAAAGGAACAAGAGCTGCAGAGAGGCATTGGATAGTAGAAAAAAAAACCTACAGAATTAAATCAGCCATTATACTCTCTAAACCCAAGCATACTTATTAAAGTGAAATTAAAAAATCTGTCTCATGTCAGAAGAGCCACTTGATATACAACAGAAGAAAAACAAATATTTAAGGACTATCATATTGCCACTAATCTCATAATCCTTTGGTTTTATATTAACTCTTTAATAGCTTTTATTAAGGTATAAAACTTATATGATAAATATGTGTGTGCATATATATAATATATATTTAAACTTTTTGCCATATTAATGGTAATATAGAGTACCAATTCTATAAGAAGGTTTCCTCTACCTCCCTCTACATGACCTCGGGTTTCAGTCTCTATCAGTTTTCTGCAGTGAACCATGAGCATGTCTAATAGTGACTTTTGAAGTTTCCAAAACAAGGATGATGAGGATCCCACTTTGATGATCCCTCCAGGTCTATGATAACATGACCAAGCTGAAAAACACCACCTAAAGACTGCCTTTGGATTACAAACTGCTCACAACAATTTCAAGGTTGCTAGCTAGGACGATCTAGCCTAACAGACTAGCCAGGACACAAGCCCTGCACTTGCCCATTACTCAGAGACTGAACAACATATGATAAAGCTACCTCTCCCAGGACTTGACAATTAACCCAAATTTTTCTTTTCAGGATCCCCTAAAGGTGCCATCACCCCCAGACAGCAGGAAGTAAATTTAAGAATATAACGCCCATGATGTAAAATTTCCCTTTGTATGCTATGAATGTTTTATTGCCATCGACTAATAAAGAAGCTGATTTTGGCCAATGGCTTAACAGAATATAGCCAGGCTAGAAAAGATATATAGAGTAGGCAGAGTCACAGAGAAGCCATGTAGCCATCACAAGAGACAGACACCCGATGGAACCTTACCCGTAGGCCACAAACATATGGCAATACACAGATTAACAGAAATGGGTTAATTTAAGATATAAGAGCTAGCCAATAAGAAGTGTGAGCTAATAGGCCAAACAGCATTGTAATACTACAGTTTCTGTGTGATTATTTTGGGTCTGGGTGGCCAGGAAATTAATGAGCAGTCTCTGACTACATGCCCACATTCCCAAGAGGTGGGGTGGGTAGTTTTTGGTTGTTCAATATGTTATGGATATTTGTCATTGTTTAGGGGGGGCTGGTTACAAGTTATTATTGATTATGGTCAAGAGGAAAGTTGAACAAAGGAGGTCAGATTCAGAGTTATTGTTTTGAAAAGAGGCAATATAGGTATGATAAAAGGGTAGATTATTGAATCTACTCTGAAAAGAAAAAAGGGAGGCTATAGATATGATAGGATAAAAAAGATTATTGGATCTACTTTTAAAAAGCAACTACTAGTTTTAAATGTTTTACATTGGATTGGACTTTTGTATATTGTATACATTTTGGGGAGGGGTTTTGAGACAGGGTTTCTCTGTAGCTTTGGTGGCTATCCTGGAACTAGCTCTTGTAGACCAGGCTGGCCTAGAACTCACAGAGATCCACCTTGCTCTGCCTCCCAAGTACTGGGATTAAAGGTATGTACCATCACCACCCGGCTGTATACAAATTTTATATATTGATACAGATTTGAGGTTAATTTTGTTAGAACATACTGTATATTTCTATACATATACAACTCATTTAAAAATGTAATGCAAATTTCTAGTCCTTGAAAATTATTATTACCAACTGTTTAGGATAATAATGAAATGCAGGTTAGTAGTTAATCACCTACTATAATTAAACTTGTAATCACATTAGGTATGTTTTCAAGGTCAAACAAAGATAGATTTTAGATAGACAGGTCATCTTCAAATGCTTCAGAGATCTACAGAATATAACATTTGAGATGTTTTAATAACATAGGTTCTTTTTTTTCTTCTTTTGTCATGTCTGCTCCTGGCAGCATCAATCTACATCAGAGAAGATAATGAGCATCGGAAAACTCTACACGGAGTTTACTTTCTTTGTGCCACCGGGCAAGAAAGTACCCTTGCCTCAACTGTTAGTATGCTGTCCTGATTGGACAAGCAAAACACAAAAGAAAGTGACTGTCGAACATTATCAAGACAAGGAGGGACAGCCTTTCAGAAGGTCCTACTTCACAGAAAAGTCTGTCAGATAGGCTGGCCCGTAGGGTGAAGATGGACACCCCAATGCTGCAGAGGAACTCTGGGTGACTGTCCAGGCAGCCAGCTGTTTCTGTCATTTCTCATATTTTTGAGGGAAGTCACTTGCTGGTACTTTCTGCATACTCATTTAATATTATTTCTTTTTGGGTCTCTGAGGGAGTTGAAGACTAGATAGTTAGAGTCTTCCTTGTTTATCAGATGCAGAAATCAAGTTATGATAGAAAGTAAATTAGGTATAAGACTTTGGACTCACCAAGATGGGATAGATAGGGAGTATTTTCTCTGAATTTTGTCAAATGCAAATGAACTAGACATCATTGATGTGTTTATTGCCTGTATATATTTATATAGTTTTTGTACTTATTGTATAGTTTTTCTTATATTAGTTATAGCTTTCTTTTTTATTTTTGACAACAAGGGGAAATACAGTGATATATTATTTGTGCTTTAATAAACAAAGCTTGCCTGAAGATCAGAGGGCAAAGCAGCCACACAGGTCAGGGAGTGGGGGCACATACCTTTAACCCCAGGCCTCGGGAGACAGAGGCATATGGATCTCTGTTAGTTCAAGTCAACCCTGGGCTACACAAGATTAAATCTGTCTAAAAGAGAAACAGAGTTCACAGAAAGATTCATGCCTTTAATCCCAGCAGTAGGGAGGTCGAGACAGGAGCGATATGGCTGGGTAGAGAGAGGAATATAGAGGGGAGGAAGACACAGGAATTCAGTGGAGTGTGGAGTCTTCAGGATTCGTGGTGACAGGATCTCCCATTTTTGGTCTGAGGTAGAGGTAAGAGCCAGGGGCTGGCTGCTTTGTTTTTCTGATCTTCAGGTTGAACCCCAATATATCTGTCTCTGGGTTTTTATTATTTGTGCTACAGACATGCATCAATACTGGGTGTCGATCATTTTCCACTTGTGTATGTGCCTGCTCACACATGTGAAGATACATTTGTGTTATGTGTGTAAAGGTCTGAGATGGACAACAAGCATCTTCCTTGATCCACCTCCACTTTATTCATTGAGGCAAAGTCTCAAAATTGAACCTAGACTTGGCCAATCCAGCTAGTCTGGTAGCCAGCTGCCCCAGGGTCCCTGGGAACCCTTCAGAGCATTAGAATTACAGGTAGGCTGTCATGCCCACCTGACATTTGTATGGTTTCTGGGGATCCAAATTTCAGTGCTTGTGCATGGCAGGCAGTTTACTCACTGAGCCAATCCCTAGACCTTCACTTTTTTTTTTTTTGAGACAAGATCTCTCATGAACCTGGATCTTACCATTTTGACTAAACTGGCTAGCCAATGACTACCTGTCTCCTCCACTACAGCAGTGGGGCTACAGATTTTTCATGTGGGTTCTGGGGACCTAAAGGTTGGCCCTCATGTTTACACAGCAAGCACTTTACCCACGGAGCCACTGTCTCAGCTCAGAAGTTCATCTGTAAGGCCTAGTTCATAGGCTGTGTGTCTCGTAAGGCCCTACTGGGCTTTCCCAGGTATCAAGGAAAGAAACCTTCCTATTATGTAACTGTTAATGATACAGAGAAGAACAAATATGGATCTGTGGACAGGAACCTGGGCAACGAAGATGGTTATGTTCCCAGCCTCTCTAATCCCTTTGCCTGTGTGTGTAAAATAAAGGCTTAGCCTGTATTTGGCACACAACAGGAACTCAATAGGCTGCTATTGTTCAGGCTCTGTCAACAACTGTGTGGCTGTGAACAAGTTACACAACCTTTACAAGCCTCAAAGCAATTAAATGATGGTTATACATTACAAAACAGTTGAGGATTAGATGAGTTGTCAGAAGGCACGGCCTCAACATTTCATGAATGGCTTCAACCACAGTTAAAACACGACTTACTCCAAATACGCCCTATTTTGAACCACACAAAAATAAAAGACGACAGAGGGTGCGTGGTAGAAGCCAGGAGAGAGCAGCATTGAGAACATGGGGGCTGGAATTAGTGGTCTGAACTCTCCTTATAGGTGCTAGCAGACAGCTGTACCATTGCATACAGAAAACAGAATGTGAGAATATGTCAGAACTTCTGAGCTTTGCTCCAGTTTCTGCTATGTAGAGAAAATTCAAAGTAATGAACTAACTACAGGGTCTTGCAAGGCCACTGAACACCAGGGTAGCTTTGAAAGCTACCTTCTGTCCCAGATCAGAAAACCTCAACTCATATGGTTTGCAGCAGAGAAAGGAGACATTCAAGGTGAAGCTGCAAACTGAAGCCTGGCAATTCCATCCCAAACCAACTCAATCTGGAAACCAGCTGGTCAGGTTTCTCTGGGAGGGCTGCCGAAACACAGCAAAGACACCCCAAAGCCAAGAAAAACCAACGCCACTTGTGGCAGCTGACAACACAGTACAGGTGTGTCTTAAAACACCATTTCTTTTTGAGAGTCCTCTTTTCCCGAGTATGTTTTCTTGCAGGGGGTGAACATTCTATGAAAAGAAATCTGACCCAATGCGTATGTTTAATTATGAAACTTGTGTATATACACATAAACCCCAACACTGCCTATTTCTTATTATGTAAACTATCTCATTTTATAGTTTTTGTTTTAAAATCTTATTTTGTGTGTGCACATATGTGCCATGGCACACATGTTGGTGTCAGAGGGCAACTTTGTATAGACTCTGCTCCCTGTTAACCTCTACATGGGTTCTGGAGGTCAAACTTAGGTTGACAGGCTTATACAATAAATTGAGCCATTTCACTAACCCAGTATTTGTTTTACAGAGCCACCATTACTTACGGCACTTTCGTAGGCTCCTGAGTTAGGAGTTAACATCACTAGTAGTAAGAGATACAACTATGAAAACCAGTTATGTGAAAAGCCTATACTTAATTTGAATTACAGATGTTTAATGTGTTACTCAGCTTTAACACAGCTATACACCTGAGATAACCAACTTACAACGAGAAAAGGTTTGTTCCAGCTCATGGTGCCAAAAGATTTTAGCCCATGGTCACTGGACTCTGATGGTTGGGCACGGATATCACAGTGGGAATGCGCGGCACAAGAGTTCTGTTCTTATGGCAGTTGGGAAGCAGAGAGGAGGAAGGCCAGGGTCCCAACATCCCCTTTCAGATGCTGTTGTATAACAGTTTCCTCTGTGATAGAAACATTCCATCCTGCGGGAAGCTCTCTTAGCAGCAAGGTAAGCGACTCAAATAGGAAAGTCCCCCAAATCAACCAGATTCACTAGGCCCCACCCTGCCAGGGTCTAAGCAATAAAACTTGAGAGTCCCTCTCCAAGGAGAAGAGTTGAAGCTATAATCACAAAGCTACAAAGAAGACTCCTGAGAGCAGAAGAGCTGCCCAGAAGCAGAGCAGAGTCACTCAGAAAGGACTCTCCAACTTGCTGGGCTGCCTGGGGCTCCGCTGTGTGTTCCAAGTTTCCCAGATCTTCCGAGCGGTCACCCATGCTGGGGTGGGCCTTGAATGCAGCTGTCTCTGAGTCAGCTCTCTTCCTGTAAGTGACCCCTCACCCATACTCCTGTAAGTAGCTCCAATAAAGTTAACTGGTTCACCAAGTTGGACTTTGGTGGTGTCCATACTTTGTTTTTTATTTGTGAGATCCCTATCTGGGATGAGCAGATGTGTGTGTTGCGTCTCCCTAGGAAAGTTCTGTCACATAACAAGTGCATACCCCCAACAGCCTAGCTTCCTTCCATTAGGGTCTACCTCCTAGCGGTTCCACTTTTCCCCAGTAGCGCTACAGGCTAGGAACACACGGACCCTCCAGGGGCATTCAAGAGCAAAACTACAGCAATTACTATGAACCTAGTATCTCCTCACTGAAACCTAGAAGCTGTGAACACTCCCAGCTCTTTATTTTAATTACCCTCATCCTCTAAAGGACCAGGAGGGCTCAGAGAAATGATCAGTTCAACAGCTAAGGTCAAGAAAGGACAGCATGTACTCTAAACATCTTGTATAGAGAGGAAAAAGTACAAGTTGAATGCCTAGAGGTTGGGCAAGGGGTGGGGGATGTCCAAAGAGCACTGGAGCTGGCCTGAAGGAGTTTCCAACCAGTCAAATTTGGGAGAAGCTGAGCACAAAAAAGGTAGCTGTAGCAAACACACACTAAACATAAACACTGGAAGAAAATGCGTAACTGGTAAGACAAGGACACGGGATGAAGAGGAACCTTTCCTTATAACCACGGAAAAATGTTTCATTGCCGTTCTTTGTACCATGTTTACATGCACCACAAAAGGGAAACCATGGGAACACCTTTACATCCTTCAAATTTGAGCTTGTCCCGAAAATGCTTTTAGACTTGTTTAAACAGACCCATCTACCAGTATATGCACTGAGAACAATGTGAGCTAAACAAACTGGTACTATTTTTCAAGACCATGTACACTGTGTCCACTTGTGTGTTGCTAAGCATCAAATGTATCTAGAAAAAACAATTTAATAGTGTTTGTGTATGCATATGTGTGTGCAAGAGAGAGAAAGAGACTGAGAGACTGATTATGAACGTCCAGGCAGGTACTGAAGGAGACCAGAAGGGGGCACTGGATCCCCTGACGCTAGAGTTATAGGCAGTTGTGAGCCATTCTACAAGGGTTCTGGGAAATTTAGGTCCCCTGGGAGAGCAGCAAGTGCTCTTAATTGCATACACAGTAACTTCTTATTTCAATACTGGGCCACAGCGCATCCTTTTTGAGGACATTAAACAGCGCTGAATTCCAGCACATGATATATACAATATTCATTTTTATTTTATTTTAAAGATGTATGAATATAAGTGCTTTGCTTGTTTGTAGATATGTATGTATGTATGTATGTATGTATGTGCACCATGTGCATGCAGAGTTCTACATGTAGAAGCCAGAAGAGGGCATCAGATACTTTGGAACTTGAGTTAAAAGATGGTTGTGAACTACATATAGATGGTGGGAACCAAACCTAGGTCTTCTGAAAGATCAACAGGTCTCTTAAGCACTGAGCCATTTCTCCAGTTCCAACAATATTCTTAAAAAGACAGTCCGAGGATAGCAGGAAATGCTAAAGTAAATGTTAAGTATGGATAGATAACGTAGAACGTGCCTGGCTGACACCATGCAGATGACATCATTGATAAAGCTCTCCCCCGACTTCAGAGGCGGTCTTCCAATTGATGCAACACGCATTAAGCCACTGTTTACACTCTGAAAATTTGTCATTAAAGAGGAAATTACAGGTCACCTTGGATTTCTGGTAAAAGTAACTAAATAAGGGCGAAATGCACTTTGGTGGGCTATGTAACACTTCATGTAAGATCTGCCCTCTTAAGATTTATTTGCAAGTACACAATTAACCACAAGTGCTATGCTGTAAGTAGCTTCCTAGAACTTAACAATGTTTGATAACTAACTTTATGTCCACTGGACAACTTCCCATTTCTCCACATCTCTGATAACCATCATTCTGTCTTCTAGTCTTGTAAGTTGGACTATGTTAGATACCTCACCTAAGTGAAACCATGTGTTTCATCCTGTGACTGGACTATTTCACTTAGAGAGAATGCTTTCTGAATCTGCTAACGTCCAGAAAAATGCCAGGAACTAAATACAAGACAGACAGAGTGACAAAATCATGATTCTGTCATTACCAATGAAAAATTAATCCACTCAAGGATCATGGGGACCTGGACAACTTTGTTCAGAATGCTTGTTGGATGCAAAAGGGAAGAAGTAACTTTACAATAGCAGTATCTGGCTCTCACCTCCTTCACCTGGTGAATTACATGGCATCACTAAGAGAGGGAACATTAGAACCTGAGGCAGGGGCAGTTTCACCACAAACTAAGCAAGTCCTTAGATCTAACTTTCAGGCCACAGAAAACCAGCATCCAGAAGCAGATTAATCAACAGAAACTCAGAGTGCAGGTTTGACAATGAAGGGTCAGCTAGCCCTGATCCCTTTGACAAATGCCACCTGCAGAATGGCACGACATGGCAGCCAGGATTATAGTACCTGGCAAAGAGCTGCAGCTGGAGCTCTCTGCAGATAATGATGTGCCACCGGGCTGCAGGAAACACCACTCTGCAAGGCTGAGATCACGTGCTATAGACAATATAACAATCAATAAATTAATCAGCAATCAATAAATGGTGCTTCCCACCTTTTAAACCTTATTAAACCTTATTAAACCTTAGCAAAATAAGGTTTAACAGCCTGCTTGGTACTACCATTCTGAACTTGCAGGTCATCAGGGGAGTTGATTCTATTTATAGCATATTTGGTCTTCTGACATTTGGTTTTTCATGTTCATTACTTTCTAATTTTCACTATTTCCTCTTCTTGTTTTATATTCCCCACCACGCTACCTCTAATGTGGATAATCTTTATCATGTTTTTGCTAACACTAACAGGACGTTTAGAGAGGAGGGAGTGGTGCCTCTCGAACTTATTCCATCTCCTGTACCATCTGCTTCTTGCTATTGTTTTTTTTTTTAAATTATGTATATAGTGTTCTGCCTGCAGGCCATAAGAGGGAACCAGATCTCATTATAGATGGTTGGGAGCCACCATGCAGGTGCTGGGAATTGAACTTAGGACCTCTGGAGGTCACCTCTCCAGCCCCTTGCTAGTGTTCTTGTGACTATACTTCCCTCTCTGGATTATAAGATGTTTAATATAAGCAGAGAGTGGCCCACGCCTTTGTTTCCAGCATCCAAGGGGTAGAGGTGCGGGGGAGGGCTGGGGAATTTCTGAATTCCAGGTCAGGTCAGCCTGGTCTACATTGCGATTTCCAGGCTAGCCAGGGATATGTTAGACTCTGCCAGGAAAGAAGGGAGTACGGGAGGGAGGGAGGGAGGGAGGGAGGAAGGAAGGAAAAAAGGAAAGGGGGAGAAAAGGAAAGAGGGAGAAAAGAAGAGGGAGAGAAAAGATGCTTAATATAGTAAATTCATTTCAATGAGTACCTTTTGTATTTTACTTATTTTGATGCTTTGTTTTCTGGGGCAGGGATTCATTTCATTTAGACTAAATTGGCCTCAATCTCAATCTGTAATCAAGGATGACCTTCAACCTACATTTCTGCCTTTATCTCCCAACCATAATACTATTTTCATTTCTACTTCATAATTTTAATTTTGCTACGGTTATGAATTGTAATAAAAATATCTGTGTTTTCAGATGGTCTTAGGCAACCCCTAGGAAAGGGTTGATTCCCCAAAGAGGTCGTGACCCACAGGTTGAGAACCATTTAGCATTTACTGACAGCCCCTTTCCCAGCAGTCCCGGAAAGTCTGCATTCCTGCAAGTTGGACAAGTCTTAATGAGACCTTTACACGCGTGAATGGTGACTTAGCCGAGCACTGATCTTGTTTACTCAAGAATATTTCAATACTCAGAGAACGGCAACAGATACATCCCACATAAAAACTTGCACTACTCAGTAAGAGAGAAGCGGGACAACAAACTCACAAGGGCCCTTTACCACAGAGGGCATATGGAAAAGCGCTAGGCCTCGTAAGTCATGAAGGGAATGTGCATAAAGGCACGAGATTCTGTCCTGTAACACAGTGACAAAGACGGCACCGCTCAGTGCTGTGAGTTTAAGTCACTACAGCCACTCTGGCTTGTGGATAGCAACACCTACAGCAAAACACAGCCTCAGCCCTAGGAATAAACTCAGAGATCCTCCTGCCTCTGACTCCCAAGTGCTGGGATAAAGGCGTGTGCCCAGAAATCTGCCCTCCATACTTCCTGTTGAGAGAAACTTCCAATTCTGAAAATGCCTCTGTGGAGCCCCCACACCAGGTGATCTTTCCTGTCATTCCCAATTTGGGGTTGTCCACACACCTGCCTTTGCTGTTTACTCTGAGACAGGGTCCCACTAAATTGTATAGGCTGGCCTTGACCTCACTCTAATCTGGGCAGACCTTGAACTTCTGCTCTTCCTACCTCAGGCAACAGTACTCAGGATTACAGGCCTGTGTCATTAGGCTCAATATTAAGCAATCTTTTGACAGGGAAGTCTATGCCCAAGGCATCTCACTTTCAGCTCCTCACACTGCTTTGCAATGGACACGGCAGAGCGAATAATTCTTTCAATCTGTATTGTGTGGCTGAGGTTTAGCAGCATCTGTGGCCTTTAGATGCTAGCGCTGTCACAGCTCAAAATGCCTTCGCTCAAGAGAAAGGCAAAGTAGTCCTCCTTCGCGGTAAGTCATGGTTCTAGACTCACTTGCCAGAAACAGAAGATTACCCTTATTTACTTGACCATGCTCAAACTCTTCCCTTAGAAATGAAGCCAGAGAAGACAGCTTCGGGGGCTGGAAAGGACAGGAGCAGAGCAGGCTCTGGTCGGGATAGTTCCAGGTGCTATGTCTGATGAAGCTAACGCCTATAAGTCTCTGCCTTAGTGCACTGAGGGCTGGGTCAGAAGCTCTGTCCTGGTGGCACAGTCCCCGGGGATTCTGGCTCATCTCACTCGGTTTCTAAGAGCCTCGCACTGAGGAGGACTTTTATCTGGAGTTTCAGTGAATATTACTCTCTGCACAATGGCCTCTGACACTGCCGGGTCTCACCTACAGAGCTGGCTCCGTCTGGCTTCCTTTGTTGCCAGGCAACCAGAGTTGAGCACCTAACCCACCAGATGCTGGAGGATGAAGTCCTACAAGTGAGCTCCCCACTTTGCCCAAGCATGCCTTCTCTGTGGGTGGTCTCTAGTTTCTAAGTATTGGGGTTCCTGAGGCCCCAGGATTGTTTCCCCAACGTCCAGTGCTGTGAGCACTGACTGTTGGCAGACAAACCCCGGAGGCTTAGGATTAGGGCTAGCATCAGTTTTTAGGTGAGGAAACTTTCTCCTTTCATCAGGTTTCAGAAAAGGAGTATTTTTGCTATCTGGATACTGAGTCACCAATTGTTTCCCTTTCGGTCCCATGTGACATTTCTTCCTTTTTCATCAAGGTAAAGAGAGAAATGACTCAACACTCTTCAGGAAAGTCCGCCTTCTCGCAGCGGACAGTGAGACGAGGTCTCTCTTTCTCTTTCTGAAATATATAGGTGCTCAGGAGCGCAACAGATTACTTTTGGGAGAATGCCTCCTACACGGCTCGAGATATTTTCCTTAACCCTAGGCACTTAATCTTAAACTCATTAAGACAGAAAGAAAGCTCTGTTCAACTCCTACCAGGCTGGGGGAGAAACGAAAGGGTTTTTTTTTTTTTTCCCATCTTTAGCCAGAGGCAAATGAAACCACTCAGAATAAAGAGGGGCCCTCAGTTTCTGAATGAGCTCCCCCTCCCCCTCCCTCTCTACACACACACTGCGGGGATCAGGACAAGCACTTGCCAAAGCCTGACAGGCCTGAACTAGATCCCCAAGACCTACATGACAGGGAGAGAGAGAAGCGACTACCACAAGCTGTCCTTGGACCTCCACATGCACACTGTGGCATGTGAACACACTCGCAAACAAATAGAAATGTAACAGACATAAGGTCTCCACCTTCCCAGTAGGGGAAGCCAAAAGCAGAATGCCCACAGACAGTGAGCACCACGTTCATGGCACTGGTACACAGACTGTGCACAGCCAGGCCCAGGCCACACTGGGTTTTATCTGTACAAGGCCTCAGCTTTTGTTTCGTTTTATTTTGAGACAGGCTTTCCCAGTAGCTATGGAGTCAGTCCTGGAACTTGCTCTGTAGACTAGGTTGACCTCAAGCTCACAGAAATCTGCCTGCCTCTACCTCCCGAAGTGCTGGTATAAAGGCATGCGCCACCACTGCCCGGCTAAGGCCTCAGCTTTTTAACGTAGTGTTATGGGCAGCATGAATATATAGTCACATAAGATCCATTTCCAAGAGTGTCCGCTAGCATGACACTTCCTGAGAGCTGTTTAAGTTCACAGTAGGGGGCAGGCAGACAATCAGGACCTGCCCTGCATCAGGATTACTGGATAGAATTTTTGTTGTTTTGTTTTGTTTTGGGAGACAGGGTTTCTCTGTGCAGACTCCTGGAACTTGCTTTGTAAACCAGGCTGGCCTCGAACTCAAGAGATCTGTCTGCCTCTGCTCCCCGAGTGCTGGGACTAAAGGCGTGCGCCACCACTGCACAGCTCTGGATGAAATTCTTAAACATGATCAGGTTGTCTGCTGCCGTCTGTGTTACTGGCAATACATCTAAGTACCTTTATATAATAGGTCCATTAACTGACCCAAGATAAAAAGTAAAGAGTTTATACCCATGCTGACCCATCTGTCAAGACAAAACACAAAGGTAGAATAAAGTTGGCTAGTTAACCCAAAAGTATTTGGGTACCTGCTAGCCTCAATGATTCAGAACTACAAGAGACAATTCTGCAATCAAGAAACACAGGCTTTAGCTGCAAAGGTACGCACACAGAACAGTCAGGGAACCATGACTTAGTACTGATGCTCACCACTCTTCAGGGTCTTTAGCCTGCCTTCTCCACTCCCTTACATATGACTTTCGCCTCCAGTGTGAGCCCTCTCCCCTAAACATTGGTCTTCTCTACTCCAGGCTTCTTTCTGCTCTACACATTCAGCCTGGAACCGACCACAACTGAAATTTCAACCACCATCAACTGCAGCAGAATCTTCAACTCATGGATCCGATCTTGCCCCCATCCCCCCACACGTCTGCAAGGCTGGCCTGTAATTCTCTACCATAGCCAGTTGCCCAGCCTGGAATCTCAGGGGTCACATCAACTGTTCCTCCTTTGCACTCCTACCGCGTGGCTGCTGCTGAAGTTCTATCCTTCCTCCCCCTCCTTCCTGCTCAGCAGTTTGGGTTTTTGTTTTGTTTTGTTTTATTTTGTTTTTTGTAGGGCAGGGGAGGCAGTTTTTCTACAGAGCCCTGGCTGTCCTGTAACCTGCTCTGTGGACCAGGCTGGCCTTGAACTCAGATCCGCCTGCCTCTGCCTTCCGAGTGCTGGAACTAAAGGCCCCCCCGCCCCCCCCCCAACTTCTGCTTGAGCTTGTAAACTGGTTTCTCTGCTTTCAGTATCATCATCCCTGCCCTGAAACCGCCCTCCTGACGCGCCCAGTTAGCACACATACCAGCCACACCAGAACTTGTCTTTCTCGCCTCCTTCCGCCACATTCTCACATGTTTCTGCAACCCTTTCACCTCCCTGTACTCACAGCCCCCATTTCCCATGCACCTCTGCTATCCCTGTTACCCCTCTACAGTCCTCTAAAACTCGATCGGACATCACCTCTGTCAGCAAGTTTTTACACCCTCTCACTCGGGAACAGATTTTCCACTTTTACCCAAATACTTTATTGTCTTAAATTTTTTTAAAAAGAATATCGCATCAAACTGAATGCAATGGAAGGGGACAAATTTTCTAATGTCACCCGGTAGACACCACAACTAGCCACGTGTGCTGAACAATGTCATTCTCTCCCCTAGACTTTCACCCGGCTCCAGACAATAGAGATGCCTTTCTTGTAGCTACTTCTCTAGGCAGGTAACAGACTTAACATGCAGCAGTTCTATGAAGTCTGCCCCATCTTTCCCTGACCCCTCACCATCTAACCTCCTGCCTGGACCCTGGGTTAGTCAGTTCCCACAGTTTGCTGTTGGCTACTCCTCGGGTACATTAAAAGCTAACACAGATGCTTCCTCACCTATGAAATAAGTAGGTCTCAAAGGATGCTTTTTCCACTGAGAGGTCATTTGGATTCATTCTCTGTCCTACTCTGTCTCCTCTGGGCATTTCTCCATTCCTGAGCATGGACACATGTAATCCCTGAAGTCCAGGGCCCTGTCCACCTCTGCCAAGTGTCACAGGATGATTAACGGCAAACAAGATCTCTCTAATGCAAACTTCAAAATATTAGGAATATTTCAAAATATTAGTAGTTATAGATCATACCACCTCTCAGAGAAAGCCAATGACTTCCACATTGTCTAGATCTGTTTTGAAATTTCATGGTTGCCTTTAATTTTAGTATCCAAGATTCAGAGAACAAACTTAGATGCACCCTATCCAAATACCCAAGAAAACCATAAGTTTTTATTTTTTTAAGACAGTCTTTCTACATGGCACCAACTAGCCTATAACTTCTTATGTTGCCCATGTTGGCCTCAAATTCCTGATTCTCCAATTTCAGTCTCCCAAGTGCTGGAATTACAGGTGCATGCCACCACATCTTACTCCATAATTCTCGCATATGGGCAATGTTCTTGCTATTCTGGTTATCCAGTGATGTTTGCACTGGCCTGAACTGCACACTTGTCATGAGTTAGTAAGAAACATGAACGGTAAGTTTCTTGTACTATGTTATAAGAGAT
Source organism: Myodes glareolus (assembly GCF_982192425.1). Lineage (NCBI taxonomy): Eukaryota > Metazoa > Chordata > Mammalia > Rodentia > Cricetidae > Myodes > Myodes glareolus. The sequence continues at coordinate 28,504,601 of NC_142031.1, read as the reverse complement.
GTCCTATTTTGGTTTTTTAAAAATGCTACGTATGAGTGTTTGTATCTATGTATGTGCACTGTGTATGCGTCCAGTACCCACAGAGGCCAGAAGAGGGAGTCAGATCCCCTGGAACTGGAGTTACAGATAGGTCTGAACTCTGTCTTGTGGGACTGGTAACTAAACCCCAGTCCCCTGTAAGAGTCAGTAAGTGCTCTTAAGCATATATGAGTGCTTAATGGACTCACCAGGTTTCACCTTACATTCCTGCAAACTTTTTTTTGTTTTGTTTTGTTTTGTTTTGTTTTGTTTTGTTTTTTGAGACAGGGTGTCTCTGTGTAACAGCTCTAGCTGTCCTGGAACTCGCTCTTGTAGACCAGGCTGGCCTTGAACTCACAGAGATCCTCATCCCTCTGCCTCCTGAGAGCTAGCACTAAAGGCATATGCCACCACTGCCCAGCTAAATTTCTTATATGAACCTGCAAATTCTGTCTATCAAGAGTTACATTTCTGGAACATGGGATGGTCCCCATCTGTCATGGATCTCAGAGTGAGCACTTTTGTTGAAAAACTTTCTCCTGAGCCTGAATTTCATAAACAGTCTGAAAATAACACTGGACGTCTTTTCCCAGCAGGAGCCTCAGGAACTGAAGACAAACCCCTTCATCCTGCAGCTCTGTTTGCTGTAGTTAGGGCTTTTCAATTAGTTTCAATCACAATACGGCATGGCAGGGAGCCTACAGACTTGGTGGTAAAGGTCTGCAGTTCAGGCCTGAGGACCCAGATTTGACCCCTGAAACCCATTTAAAGGGGAAAACCCAACTGCACAGAAACTGCTGACTTCCCCTGTATCATACACAAACATGACAATAACAAAGAGTATGGCACGGTTGGTGATTGAGAGCCCAAGTGCTTAAGTTCAAATCTCAACTCCGCCGTTTCTACGAAAAGTATTTAACCTGATTTTTGCTTCATCAGCTACCATGGAGCCACCTACAATGCTCACATCACCTAACTGTAGTGTGGGTTAAATGACGTCGTGATTGTGAAGTGCCTGGTCTGGTGTTCACGAAGGCTACTGTTGCTGTCAGCAGCTTCCTGCTCCAGGTCATCATCCTCCATCACTAACTTTACCTCCAGGGTGTATCTGAAGGTTAGAGACGCCCGAGCACTCCCAGCTAGTAAGTGATGAAGCTGGATTTCAGATTCTAAGACAGCCTTGACCGACCCTCAGAGCCATAAAACGAGATTTAACAATTAACATGTTTATTAAGTCCTAAGCAATAGGTAAGGGCATGGGGGGGGCACTACATTCAGGCAAGTGAGACAGACATACAAACACGTAAAGACAAGAGAAGGAATTCTCGTGATCTGAATATGCCTCTCTCCCCAAACAATGGGGATCAGGGAGCCTTCAGGGCCACACCTTATTACTCATATCTAACAAGAAGCAGAGATAGTAGGCTTGTTCAATCATCAAAGAAACCCGGGACCCAACTCTTTGTTCCAAGTGAATCCTGTCATGCCCCCCCCCCCGGTCTTGTACCCTGGAGTCTGGGGTAGCTGCAGTGCACAAGAGTCCAGACCCTCCTCCCTAATGGGAAAAGCACACTATGATTCACCTCATTCATTTACTGTGTGCACATTTTAACAAGTTAGGAAGAAGCCTTTGTGTATCACACAGGCACAAGAATACAATGTGTTTGTCAAGAACACTGCTGGGTCTGCTCTGTCAGTACCCGAGACGCATGTGTCATTCATGGACCTTTCCTGAGCAACAGGGCACAGGAGCAGAGCAGACCCCAGGCTGCCACTGCACCGAGGACCTTCTCCTCCTCTGACACTGTCTCATCCATGCAAGAGGTCCTAAGGCCCCCAAGGGCAAGGCCTACAAACCGATGAGCTTTTTAGCCCCTGACGTGGGGCATGGGGGGAACACACGACCCAGATCTAACCAAGTTAGAGCCCCTGATTTAGATGCTCCTTCCTGCTGCAGTCTCAGGCCTACAGAGCCAAGTAAACACTCCCCTCCAAGCCACCTGCCCTGAGTGAAGAATGCTGCTGTGGTCAAAACCCAAGACCTCTTCCTCTTCCAGGACCATCCATCCATCTGCTCCCTCCACCTCCCTCTCCCACTCCAGCACACACGTTTTCTTGCACAGCTTGTAGCGTTTTTCTGGATAGTCTCTCCTTACACCATAAACCAGAAGTCCTTTAAAAGCTTAAGATAACAGACATCACTTGCTTTCAAATCCCCAAGAACTACTACTTTCCCTGGGATCAAGGCCAACTCCTGACGTCTAGAAGAGCTGCTTTCTAGTGGATGGCCCTGCAGGGCTCTGCAAAGGCACCACCTGCAGGAAGTGACATCACCACAGAACCTAGAAAGAGTGACCTGGGAGATGGGCCTCTGGGCATGCTATGGGGGTGGTAGTCTCGGTCATATTAATTGAGGTGAAGGTCCAGCCCACTGTGGGTGGCGCCATTCCCTGGCTGACACCCGACGTTAACAGAAACAGGATCTGGGCAGCACACACATTCATCATTCTCTGCTTCCTGATTGCGGCTCCCACGTGACAAGCTGCTTCAAACTCCTCTCTTTCACTTCCCTGCCATGACAGGCTGCACCCTCAAACTGTGAGCCAAGATGAACCTGCTTGCCTTTAAATCGTTTCATTGTAGCAACAGGAAAGGAAGGAAGACACCTCCATGACAGCGGCCTTCAGTTTAGACTGATCCCAGTTTCCTTCAGGGTTTTGTCCACTTGCCTGTCAGCTCATTTCCCAGGACACAGCAGAGGCAGGTAACCCATCTGTCAAATGAAAGACCCTAGAAACCCAAGCCCACAGGCTGCTCTCCTGTCCTAACTCTCAAAGGAACTTACCGACACAATCGCAGGTGGGAAATTCAGCTTGGGCCCTCTTGGCAGGCGTGTCCAGAAGACTCTTGGTGGGCGTGTCCAGGTACTTCAGAGGCGATTCCAAGAAGCCGCTGAGGGTGGGTGTGAGTGGGTTCTCAGCCTTGGTGGGCGTGGCCTCCTGGCCGCCCTCCTCGGAATGAAAGCAGGTGGTGGAGAGCACAGTCACAGCCCCTGAAGACTCAATCTTGATCTTCTTGGGGGAGCGGGTGGCAAAAGGGCTCTCCGGAGCTGGGAGACATGTTGATTGGTTCTCAGGGTCTTGAATGGGCACCGAAGGAGGGCCCGGAAGCCCAAAGCTATCCCCAAATTCGGCTTCAAATTGTCGGATGAGCTCTTCCAGCTTGTCATCAGCAGGAGGAAGGGGGCCACCGGTGGAGCCTGGCTGTAGGGCTGTCATAGGGCTGGGGGACCTCATTTCCTGAGTAGGGGGCAGCAAGCTGTCCCCAGAGGGACTAGGTGCAAATAGCGCAAGAGAAGGTTCTGGGGGTAGAGGGGCAGCAGAGCTCTGGGAGGCAGCACCCTGGGAGGCGGGAGGCGGGACAGGGAGCTGGGCAGGTGGAGGTGCCTGCATGTCCTCTGAGGCTTGGGATTTTAGCCCTTCCAGAACTATCTGCCGGAGAGGCAGGAAGAGAGGCTGCATGTCCCGGGACCTGGATTTCTTGATCTGAATGGGCTTTCGGACACTGGGCTTGATCCCAGGGGTGGTTTTCTCAGCTCCCACAGGACCTCCAGCTGGGGTAGGGGGTTTCTTCTTCTTTTCCTTGGGTGGTTTGTCAGGAGGTCGTGGGGCCGGTGAGCCTGGTGGGGCCCACCAGCCAGGAGCCTGAGGCTCTGTGGGAGCAGGGCAGGAGGCATCATGGGCCTGCTCCAGGAACAAACTACGCTTATGGTGGAGGTGCTGCTGCAGCGCCGTCTGGGCCTTCTGGTGGGCGTCAGGCTCTGGGGAGGGCAGGGGAGCCTCCCTCTGGGAAAGAGGGGATGGTGCCGGGGCAGGGGAGGAAGAGGGGCCCTCAACCTTGACCTTGGGCTTGGTGGGCAGGGCCTCAGGCCGCTTGAATACTGACTGGATGTAATCACTGGCACTGCCCAATAGCTGCTCCAGTTCAGCCATAGGGTCAGGGCTTGGGCGGGGCGCAGGCCAGGAGTTCCGGGGTGTTGCTGGAGGGGTGTCAGTACCCCATGCTTCGGGAAACTCAGTTCTTGGAGTTGCTGGAGGAAAGGCTGGGCTATCGGGAGTAAAGGATGGATGTTCCTCTGGGGGAACCACAGGCCATGAGGGGGCCCGGAGGTAGGACTGGGGAGACCTGAAAGGGGCAGAAGGGGACAAGGCCTCAGGGAGTGGACAGGACGCCTGGGAGGTGGAATGGGAAGGCTGAGGGAGGGCAGAGGAGAGCTGTGTGAGGGCCTCGATGGCGATGGCTGTCTGCAGGCTGATGTTTTTTTCCTTGGCAATGCTCAAGGCGCTCTGAGACAGAGGCAGGCCCTCCAGGGGAGGTACCTGGGGGACCTCAGAGCTAAGGAGTGGTCTGGTATTTGGGGTTGGGAGGCCAGCCTCACCAGGAGGCAGAGCGCCTGGGAGTCTGGGCCGCTCCTGCCCTCCCTCCATGGCCACAGACTTGATCTTCCCCTCCAGCCACTCGAGGTAGTCTGGGCACTCTGGGCCATCGCAATTGCAGTTGGGTGGTTTCATGCCATGCCTCGCAAGGGCCAGGGCTGTCTGTAGCGTGTCGAGGTCTTCACTGCCCTCAGAACAGCTCTCAGGTCGGGCGCCCCTGCTGTTGTTCCCAGCCTCACGACTCATCTCACGGTTGAAGGTCTCATAGAGCCGGGTGCTAAGGGCCCCATAAGAGGACACAGCTTCGGCCACAGCCGAAAAGGCCACCAGATCATGGGCATCTTCCAAACGAGCAGTGTGAGCAGAGCCTGAGGCAGCGTCCCAGTCGGGCTTGTGGTCTACCCGCCAAGGACCTGCAGCTCCCAGCAGACTGGGTCCGGCGGGCTCTCTAGCACCATTGACCGGCGCCCCTGAGGTGTTTAGCTGCCTTGAATCTCCATGGTACACTGGCCCTGAGTCCATCTGACCTGGAACAGGTCCATCAACTGGGCTGAGCTCTGAGCCTGTCTGGAGAGAGAGAACAGGGGCGGGGAAAAGGAAAACCATAAACCACACTATTTGTAAAGTATCACCCCGCTTCACACTACCCACATACACTTCCAAACCCCTCTTTTCCTGCAGATCCTCTCCCTGGTACTTGTTGTGCCTCAGTCCAGCTTCATGCATCCCCACCACTTAGCCAGCTTTACCAGCCACAACAGAAAGGTCTTTAAAAGACCAGAAAGGGGCCAGGGCAACAGCTCAGCTCTTGAGGTCCTTCCCTTGCAAGCATGAGAACCTGACTCAAATCTCTAGAATCCACATTTGAAAGAAAGAAGAAAACAACACCAACAACAGGAGTAGTAGCACACACTTATAATCTCCAGAGCTGGGGAAGCAGAGACAGGCCAGTCCCTAAGGGTTTGCAGACTAGCCATCCTGGCCTACTTGGCAAGCTCTAGAGTGAAACCGTGGGGGTGGGGGTGGACAGCTCCTGAGCTATGACACCCAAGGCTGTCCTCTGACTTCCACAGACACACAGGTGTGCATACATGCAAACACACGAAGAGGTCTTACGTGGCATTCTCAGCATCACTCAGATCAATTACAAAAACCATGAACACTCAAAAAGGCCCTTAAGCTTCCACTAACCAAAGTCATCCCAGGGCCCAGTCTGTGTGTGTGTGTGTCAGCAGGGGAAGAAAGCTAACAAACCGAACACGGAATGGCGTGTTGTAAATAGGAAGCTAGAAAGTACACGACTTAGGGAAGCAGCTTTCCCACTCAGCCTGGGTAGGATCAGCCACAGCTTCCCACCAAGGAGGAAACCCACAGTTCCCTTCTCTCTTTGTTAAACTGTCTTGTTAGGAGAGCTAACTCATGGTCCCAAATGCAGTCCCAGGCTTGAGGGAAACCCGGCACTGAGATCCACTCCACCCCATACTGAGACTGAACCTGCCGCACACTGAGAGTAGCCCCACTCCATCAGAGCCAGTTGTGAGATGGCATTTGAGAGCCTGTCTGGAAAGATTCAGGCCTCTCACCGAGGAACACTCACGCCCACAAGCATACAGAAGGGAAGGTGAGGCTGAAGTAGGCCCAGAGGACCTAGCCCAGAAAGGCAAAAGCAAATACAAAGACATATCATTAAGTTTGCAAGACTCAATATCCCTTGGAAAATCCTTCAGTTCTGGGGAAGGCCAGGAAAACCCCAGAAAGAATGAGATTCCAAGTCACAGTAGGTGGGAACCTGGTGAGGTGCAGGACTGACAAGGGCTGAGAACCTCCCTGCAGGGGTCACGGCAGCACAGGTCTTAAAACCTTGGTCCACAGTGGCTAGTACTACTTGGAAGCTGTGGAAACTGAGGAACTAGGCCGAATTGGGAGAAGTAGGTCAAAGTGGATCAAGGGACCCCAGCTCCTTTTTTTTGTACTTCCTGGCTCCACGAGGTGCACCCCTTGACTCTGCGACTTGCTGCCCACCGTGACGCTCTGCTTCAAACACCGATGAAGCCAAGTAAGTGGCTACTGACTGAATCCTCTGAAACTGTTAAACATACTTTCAAATTTTTTTTTTCCTGTCTCTATTATTTTGTTTTTCCACAGCAACGGAAAGGTAACTGACAAAACGGAGAATTTTAGTAAAGACACCACCTTAACCAAACAATCAGCATTAGATATAACAATATTTTTCTTTTTTTTTCTTTTTGGTTTTTCAAAACAGGGTTTCTTTGTAGATTTTGGAGCCTGTCCTGGAACTAGCTCTTGTAGACCAGGCTGGCCTCGAACTCACAGAGATCCGCCTGCCTCTGCCTCCCAAGTGCTGGGATTAAAGGTGTGTGCCACCACCGCCCAACTAACGATATTTTTCATCATTGTGACCGAATAACTGACACGAAGCAACTTATGGGAAGGGAATTTATTTTGGCTCACAGTCTGAGGGTACAATCCATCACTGTGGGTACAGTTTGATGGCAGTGATTCACACAGCTGTGCCAGTAAGGGTGTGAGGTCAGCAGACCGGACACACAGAGAGGGAAATGCTGACATTTAACTGGCTTTTTCCTTTTTACTCAGTATAGGATCACAGTTGGAATCTTACCCCTTCAGGTAATCTTCCTTAGAAAAGGCCTGAAGAACTCAAGGGTGTCTCTTAACACCCAAGGTGTTTCTTAGTTCAATCAAAACTACCCAGTACAGCTATCATTGCAATATGGCAACATCTGCACTGTGGCCTGCACAGGACACAGACGGCTGACAACTCAGAGAACTCTTGCCAAAACGTAGACCCCAAATCTATCCATGAGGAAACTACCAGGTAAACAAAACTGCAGCGTTCTACACAATACCTGAAGGGTTCTCTCAAAACCTATACTCAAGAAAGAACCTCTTCCAGTTTATATAGAGAAAATACATGTTTATAGGTTAGCTCTTAAACTAGGGGAGAATAGCACTCGCCCTACTGATGCGATCTGGTATCAACAGGGAGCAGATACTGCTTTGCCCAGGCTAATCTTGACCTGGATCATTATAATTAGATAAGAAAATCTTCTGGGGATGTAGCTCAGTGGTAGATCACATGCTAAGCATATGTGAGGCCCTAGGCTGATCATCAGTATTGCCCCCTCCAAAAGGTAATAGTTAAATAGCTAAAGAATTTTATTTGGGTGCTGAAGAAATTGTTCAGCAGGCAAGAGCACTTACTGCTCTACGAGAAGGCTAGAGCTCAAATCCCAGCACACACTGCGTGGCTCATAAACTCCTGTACCTCCAGGTCCAAGGGATCTGGCAGCCTCCTTCTAGGCTCCATGGCCACGGCACACTCATGTTCACACACACAAAAATCTCTGTTTTTAGAAAACAGTGAATGCCTGGTTATTAGGACAAACACACACAAGTATTTAGCAGTAAAGGGGCACAATATTTCTGACTTCATCTCAGGTACTCATAAAATGTTTGTATGTATATCTGAAAATATACATATAGAGAAAATGCTGAAGCAAATGAGACCAAACAAACATCCTGGGACATGGGAGTTCCAGGTATAATCCTGACAACTTTGTGTAAGTTTTAAGATCCTGCCAAAATACAAAGCTAAAACATGCATTAGATCCTTGGGTAGCACAAAAAAAGCTTTAAAATGACTAACACATCAGCCCTAAAAATGTCACACACGGTCACAGCTCCAGAGTCCCTGACAGGGTCACACACGGTCACAACTCCAGAGTCCCCGACAGGGTCACACACGGCCACAGCTCCAGAGTCCCCGACACGGTCACACACAGTCACAGAGTCCCCGACACGGTCACACATGGTCACAGAGTCCCCGACACGGTCACACACGGCCACAGAGTTCCCAACACGGTCACACACGGCCCCAGCCCCAGAGTCCCCAACAGGGTCACACACAGTCACAGCTCCAGAGTCCCCGACACGGTCACACATGGTCACAGAGTCCCCGACATGGTCACACACGGCCACAGAGTCCCCAACACAGTCACACACGGCCACAGAGTCCCCGACACAGTCACACATGGCCACAGATTCCCCAACATGGTCACACACGGCCACAGCTCCAGAGTGCCCGACACGGTCACACACTACCACAGAGTCCCAGACACGGTCACACACGGCCACAGCTCTAGAGTCCCCGACACAGTCACAGCTCCAGAGTCCCCGACACGGTCACACACGGCCACAGAGTCCCCGACACAGTCACACACGGACACAATTACAGTCCCAGAGTCCCCGACACGGTCACACTCCACACTAGCAGTGACCATTAGAATCAGGCTGTGGCAATGAGCCTCAGCCTGCAGATCCCATCTCATTACTGCTTTTGGCTTCTCTAATGTCTCAGCTTTGAGCACGTGGTCCTGGGAGTTTCTGGCCTCTCCAGTGCTCACTGTGGTTTATTCTTAAAGCATCACTTCTGCTCTCACCCAGTTTGCAGAGTTAGCTGTGCCTCTTTCTCCAGGACTCTTCAAGTTTCTTTGCATTTATCACACACCACCACTATTATATGACTAAGCAACTGCCTTCCGCAATGGTGGTAGTTAAGGCAAGGCGAGGTCTAAATCCTAAGGATTCCTGTGCCTTCCCTACCCACAGCTGGTATAGAAGAACACTCCTAGGACAAGGAAAGCCTCCTATCCCCCAAAGACCTATAACATCTGCTGGAAAACTATCTTTAGATGCCTAGAACAGCAGCCCATAAGATACTTTAGAAATGTACAGATTGTGGCTTAGACCTGAAGCTACCCAATTTTACATGCTTCCATGTACAGGGACAGGAGAAGGAGCATGCATAACCAGGAAGAACCATCAAAGAGTTATGGGATCCACAAAAACAACGCCAGGAAGACTAATGCTACATGAGCTGAGGCTTCCCCAAAATGGTCAACACAACAAAAAGGGATTTTATAAGTTATTTTTGGTGTGTGAATAAGAACTAACTACGGCTGGCTATGTGCCACTCAGTTCCCTCAGAAGGAAAAATGCTTTACAGACCAAAAAGAGAATAAAGGGAAAAGTAGACACAGGCATAGAGAGGAAGGAAGGAAAGCCAGCGTGGTGGGAGAGAGAAGAAAATCCTAAATTCCAGTTTCTTTGCTAAGGAACCCCACTGATACATTTCTCAAAATCTGCTGGAGAGTCGGGAGCAAACTGGCCAGCAGAAGTTGCCATTGAGCACTGAGGACAAGCATGTTTCCCAACTTTCAGTCCCGAGTTGGAAAGCTGGTAGGTTCTTGAATGGGCAGAGGTACCACCAGCATCCAGGTTCCGGAGGAGACCGTCAGCTCAACAGCTTACAGCCTACATTACCATTTTGGTCCTGTGGCTAATAAAGCAGGGGAGTTACACTGACACCATGATGCCCAGGTCAGAGCCACAAGAGCTGCCAGCTCCAGCGTAGCTGGCTTGTCCAGAGTTAGTGTTTATTTATTCATTTATTTATTTATTTATTTATTTTCGACAAATTTTAAAGTTCAAAAATGTACATGAAGCTTTGATTTTCTTGAGGGTCTACATTTCTACCTGGCAAATTCTCCTATAGCAGAGAGGAGCTATTGCATATACAGGATGTAGCACCCTCCCCCTCTCAGCACCAGCATAGCCTTCCGAAGCCACGGCCAGGGGTCAGGGATTGATTACTCATTACACCCGAATCAATTATAACTTCATTCACTTGTGCTACCTTCAAAGTCCCTGCAGGCTTTTGATTCACAACTCCATCTGAGGATGTTCAAGTTTCACAAGGTCTGCCACAATTCTGTTCAGGCCAGCTATGGAGAGTGCTGCTTGTAAGTGCCTGTCACCACGGCCTAGCCACACTCAGAGTGCGAGTTGGTAAGCCAGCTGCCAGGGGTGGGGTCCAGCAGTCTGCCACAGTGAGGCAGGGAAACATAGCAAATGACGTAGCAACCTGGGACTCCACTTAGTTTGGGCTATGCACATCCCCTCTTCTAATAAGGCACGTGGCAACCTGACACCCCCTCTCTCTTACCTGTGCATACTTTTTACATCCACCTCTCTCTGAACTAGGAACCCATCACTAATAAAGGGTCCTTGTTCACACCTACCTGCACATACACCCCTCTCTGAACAATAGGCTGAGTTTCTCCTCGCTCTTAGTGACCATCAGTCTTAGATCCTACCCAGTCATACTTGAATTGGGTTTGGGTACAGAAGATAGGCCACTCTGGGCTGAACTGGTTTGAAATATGTGTGTAATAAAACAAATTAAATTGTCATTGTGAACTTTTAAGGAGAATCCCCTATTTACCATCTTATGCTTAACTGGATATGTTTATGTATTATGGGGAAGGACACGCAAAACAGAGAAATGGTTATATAAAAGCTGTCAATACAAACAGACTACCCAAAGCCCCTAGTGCCCAAACCCCTCCTTCTCTTGAAGTTCCAATAATCAGTGCCCTTCAGTATCTTCACCCACACGGCCTGCCACCACTCTTGCCAGTTTATCTGGTCTGTTCTGTCATTTTCCTTTGCAGAAAGCTCCCTTGCTCCTTCTGCAATCTGAGTATGCCTTTATTTCAATTTCTTTAAAAAGAGATCGAGAACCTGGACACACCTAGGACAGACCCTGACCACCGGCAACACGGCTGTTCTCGAAGAAGACACTGATGTTGAAAACAGGAGGGATAAACTATTCATATGTAGAGTAACCTGTCACCTGCCAGAAGGACAAACAGACGGACCAGGTGCCAAAAGGTCAAGAGGCTAGAGAGAGAAAATCAAACTGAGTAAATACAACCTTGTACTTACACCACGTCCATGTAAATTATACATGGGAGACCCAGCAGTGTGCACTCAAACGAAAGACTAACAGCTAATGAGCCACACTCACCATAATGCGGTACAGCAGCTTCAGAGGGGCTCACAGCCCCGTGGCTTTCTCAGACTTTCCAATCATAATCCACAGTAAGAAATACGTAGGGCAGTTTTCAGAACAGCTCTTACTAGCTCAGTTACTATGCTATGCCCCGTTCCCTTCTTTCCTGCCTTTCCTTTAAATCTAGGTTGAGTACGCTTTTACCGATGGGTTCCGAAGGCGGCAACACAACCTAAACAGGGCACAGTCCCTTCCTGAACACAGGCTTCCTTTCCTCAGAAGTCACAAACATAAAGAAGTTGCCATTTCTGATGCTGATGCAAGGTGATAACAGGCCTGGGAGCAGCCTTAAAGCATAGCGTTGTGTACTCAGGAGCGCTGGGGCTGGAAGAGAAGGAGATGCCAGTTCTCTCCAGACAAGTATGTATGGCAGAGTCTAGAAAGGCTCCTCTCAGAGGAATCTTTGTCATTAGGTATTTAGGAAGAGGGAAGGAAGGAGAAGAATTCACAGATGGAAGGATCAAGCAGGTAGGTGACGAGGAGACCTGCCAGGCTCTGGGCATGTAAGCTGTTGAGTTCAGATGGCAGAGCATTTGCCTTGCATGTATAAGGCCCTGGGTTTGATCCCCAACCACGCACCGGATCCTAACTGCAGGGGTTCAACAGCAGCAGCCCCCCAACCTGAGGGATTCCAGAACCTCTGATGCTGGGCAAAGCTACATTGGGCAAGGCTGGGAAAGGGTGGGATTCTCTACTCTCCAGATAATTCAGTCAGTCAACACCACCAGAGAGGGCTGAAGACCCAATTCCAGCCTCAAGCTTTTCCTGACCCTTCGAGTAAGTACACATGGTCTCTGCGATACTCCACTGGACGGAGTGGAGCAAAGGGAGGTGCTTAGGCAGAGCTGTACCAGGAGAGCGAACTGTTGTTGCTCGTCCTTTCTCAGTCGTGGGAGGAGTTAGAAGAGGAACAAGCCACAGAGCTAGCCTGCTGCTTGTAAGCTACACACCACGTTAGCAGAAACTCATGCAAGGTGTTTGCAGCCAGAATGAGCAAGCTCCCAGCAACCTCCACAAACACCCATCTCTCCATGGTGGACTCTTTAGGGTGAATTCTCCCAGCATCTGAGGCAATAGACGCTGCCTCTCCACCCGGATCCTCCCACCCTAACCCCAGCTCAGCAGCTCCACTCTGCCAGGCTAGCAGCTGTTGGAGGGTTTGAGATTTGAGCTCCACCCTCTCCATCAGCTGAGTTCCCAAATGAAAACTAGCCCTACACTCTCATAGTGTAGGGCTCCTGCTTATAGCATATCCTATCTAGAGACGATCAATTATTCATCTCTTCAGAGGGTCCTCCTCTCCTGAGGTTTGCTGACAAAGCTGATATGTAACGGAGAGGCTTTTAGGGGGCTCTGGCAGAGGACACACACAGCTGCCCACTTTGGCAGAACAGCGTGCATGCATATGTGCACACTCACTAGTGAGACCCGGGGGTGTGTCACCTTTGCAAACTAGAAACCCAAGAAGGCTATGTCTACCTGTTTGACCCATCACACAACGGCAGCGTCATTTTTTGTCGGGAGAGGTTAGACATGATTCTCATGGCTACTATTCATGTTATGAATGAAGCATCTGAAAACCTCCTGGCTTTCCTATTACAAAACAGACCAATACAGAGCTTTCAGCGACTGGGTGATGCTCAAGAAAATGCCGAAACTCTGCCTTGTCTGTGACAGACAACCTCTGCTATATTTGGCAGAGAACAGGACTATCGGAGTTCCTGCCCTCTGGTTGCAAAGAAGAAAGGAAGAGACTGAAGCTGAAAGCAAACCTGGAGAACTATCTCCTGGAGCACCCTCAGAGCACGCTGGGCGTCACACTCAGCACCCCCGCACCCATCCCTGTCTCATAACCTCAGGCTGTATAGGCACCAGACATAAGGACTCTGAGCATAGAGCTGGTAAGTATCATTTCCTGATTATACAGTGCTGCCATTTTTAATCACCAAGTACTCTGACTCTCACTTCAATAAATGTAAAAAAAAAAAAAACCAACCAATAAGGCAATAGAAGAAATTAAAATGCTACAAGTGCCAAGACAGCTTCCATAAGCATTAATAGGAAAGAACTACAAACAACCTGAGTGGTCCAGAAATACAGGAGTGGTTTTAAAGTGTTCAGTTTATCTTCAAGGAAAGTAAATGGGGAATTAACATGAAAAATACTCACTACAGAAGCACACACACAAACACACACATATGCACACATGCAGGCACACACACAGCAGGCAGCTGGAGAGATGGTTCCGAGGTTAAGAGCACTGGCTGCTCTTTAAGAGGACCCAGGCTCTATTCCCAGCACCCACATAACTGTTCACATCTGTAACTCCAGTTCCAAAGGATCTTAACCCTCTTCTGTTCTCAGGTACCAAGCATGCCCATGGTACACACATATGCAGAGAAAATACTCATACACATAGATAAAAACTAGAAGTTAAAGCTGGGTGGTGATGGCACATGCCTTTAATCCCAGCACTCGAGAGGCAGAGGCAAGGCAGATCTCTTTGAGTTCGAGGCCAGCCTGGTCTACAGAGTGAGTCCAGGACAGGTTTCAAAGTTACACAGAGAAACCCTGTCTTGAAAATCCAAAAAAACAAAACAAAACAACAACAAAAAGGTTAAAAATTGTAAGACCACAGGGATGCCAGGTGTGGTGGTGCAAGTCTGTAATCCTAGCACTCATAGGCTGAATCAGGAAGGTTTGAACTTTGAGGCTAGCCTGAGCTACATATATAGCAATACTGACTCAAACAAAACATAACACAGTGAGATTCTTGTCACCACCACATATGAGGTGGGTAGTTTTAAGTAATCTCTGTAGCTCTATTTCCTCAATTTGTAAATTGAGGGGAGAATAATACCACCATCTAGTGTCACAAAGTCATCATGAGGATTAAACACATGGTGTGTGCCCAGCAGCACAGGAAGGCACAAAACAAGTACCTCAAAAGGAGGTGTTAGTTTAGCACTGAACCATGGGGTTCAGCAGCAGCTCCTCCTGATAGCACTAGCAAAAAGGACAGAGGACGATCATTCTGGAAACATCTGTGGACTATGTTTAATGTCAAATACACGTCCTGTGGCCCTGTAGTTCCAGTTCTAGAGAAACCAAGTACACGCACGCCAGAGGCAGCATGTCCACAATTCACACAAGCACCATCAACAGCAATACGTGCAGACACCCTGAGAGCCTACCAATCACGAACCAGAAAAATCAGCAGCAACAGAGGAAATAACCAACCACAAGACTGGGGAAGGACCTCACAAACTATGATGAATCAGGAAAAGCGGGGAAGGATGAGCTAGTTCAGTGGATAAAGGCACCTGCCACCAGGCCTGACAATCTGAGCGCTGACCCTGGAATCCACGTGGTAGAGAGATTTGAGTTGTGTAAGCTATTCTCTGACATCCATATGCAAGGAGGAGGGAGGGAGGGAGGAAGGGAGCGAAGGAGTGAGGGAAGGGAAGGAGAGGGGGGAGGAAGGGAGGGAGAGAGGAAGGGAGGGGAGAGAGAGAAGAAGGGAGAGAGGGAGGAAGGGAGGGATGGAGGGAGGAAGGGAGCGAAGGAGGGAGGGAAGGGAAGGAGAGGGGGAGGAAGGGAGGGAGAGAGGAAGAGAGGGGAGAGAGAGAAGAAGGGAGAGAGGGAGGGAGGGAGGGATGGAGAGAGGAAGGGAGCGAAGGAGGGAGGGAAGGGAAGGAGGGAGAGGAAGGGAGGGAGAGAGGAAGGGAGGGGAGAGAGAGAAGAAGGGAGGGAGGGAGGGAGGAACAAGAAGAGAGAGAGGGCACTCATGCACTTCCACACAAAGAACTGGCCTTCTGCTGGGCACTGTGATGCACGCCTTTAATCCCAGTATTCTGAGGGCAGAGGCAAGTGGCTCTCCTTGAGTCCACAGTCAGACTGCATGACATAGTAAGACCCTGTCTCAAACAAAAGAAAAATACAAAGACTGACCTTCAAAAAACTGTGTGTGTGTATGTGTGCATATATACATGTATATATATATATATATTCTGAAGATTCTAAAGATTTCTACTAAACAAGCAAAATTAAACATAAGGGAACACAAATGTGTAACGGAAACATCACCAAAGGAAAGATAAATATTGAATTCAAGGCAATGGTTGGGTCTCTGAAGCAGAGACAGGGATGGACTAGAAGAAAACACGCAGGCAAGCAGTACTTTTTAGTTCAGCTTTATCTGCCTGACATATGTTGCATACATACTAATGTACAAGAAAACTTATGACACTTCATTTGTTGATATGTCATTTAAGGTGATAAGAGAAACTCTACAATATACAAACACAGGAAATTGTTCAGTGAAAACAATGACACTTGGTCTCATGCAGACCAAACTAGTCTCAAACGCTCTGTGGACGGAATATGACCTTGAACTGATCTTCTGCCTCCACTTTGCACACCTGTCAACGATGAGCATGTGCCACAACACCCAGTTTTATGCTGGCGATTGAGCCCAAGGCTTCCTGGATGTGGGCAAACACTCTATCAACTGAGCTACACATCCCCATCCTTAGGGTGTTCTCCTGATGGAGAAGTGAATACTTTTGGGGGGGAGGGGCAAAAAACAACTCAAAACACTGCCTGACTTATTAACTCTATCCCTTTAACAGTGCACAGCACCGGAGATCTGACGTTGCAGGCACACACACAGGAAAAGAGCTTGACGCCGGTGAGTGTGCATATCAAACTTTCTTTTTAAAATTACTCATCCTTGCATATGTATGACGTGCATCCATGTGCAGCAGAGTAAGCATGGGGAAAACGTTCTGTTCAGTTTATCATACTTGACTTTTCTTTAGGAGGAAAGGCTTAAGGACAGAGCCTCAAGAGCAAACGCCATGTACAAGTCTATGAACATAAAGGGAAGCTCAGAGGCAGGGCTTGTGGGCTCTTTTTGTGTAGTTTCTGTTGCTGCAAACTGGTCTCTCATCCACGAGTCCAGTAGGAAAACCAGGAGTGTCTGGGAGATGAAGAGTGCCCCGGACGGAATCTGAAACCTTCACCCATGAGCCCTGGGTACCATGGCTGCCAACTTCAAACCCCAACCTGCTGCAGCGCCTGGCAGAGTCCCCCAGCTGTGGGGGCCCTACTTGGCCATAGCCTCCAGCCAGTATGGAGGAAACACAGCCAACCACATCAAAGGACTAGTAGAAGGCAAAGTCTCCAGCTCACTATGGCCAGGCCAGGCTGTCTAGGTAACTCCCAGGCACAACTGGACTCCTCTGCATCCCTGCTGTGCACACACACACACACACACACACACACACACACACAGAGGCGTACACTCCTGGCCACAGGGCCCTCAGGCCAGCCCCACAGTACATGTCCTTGGACTGGCGCACCCACGGCTGAGGTCCCGCCTAGTTCTGCTCACAGCCAGCCTCTCCACCACCTCCTGCCCCCAAAAGCTTTCTTAAAAGGCTCAGGAAACCAGCAAGCAAACATTGCTACCACTACAGTCCCCTGACAGAGTCAGCCAAGGTGAATGGCCTCATGACTGTTTACTGGAGGAATCCCAAACCCCTCAAAACCCAGGGGATTCAGGAATGTCAGAGAAACTAGGGTTGAGAAAGAAAAGTAAGTAACTAACAGTTTTGACGGAAGGTACAAACTGCATGCATGAAGCAAGCAATTCTGGCTTAAATGTAACCTTCCAATGCATCCGGCTCCACATCAATTTTGGCAGACAAGCCAAATGAGGCACAAACTAACCAAGTTCAAAATTGGCGAGTGGTATTAAAGTTGACTCCAACATCAACAGCAGCAATGTGGAACCCCACAGCCTCCTTGATGCCTACCCCTCCCTGCTATCCAATTATAATTCTTTGGGAGAACAAACTCCCCCAGTTGCAGAATGGTCTCAACGTTACTAATAGACTTAGTCTCCCTCAAATTCTCAAAGAGCTTGCTCCCTTGTGTATTTCTTTCTCAAGGACTCAAATGAAGCCATATTTTTCTATGAGGGTAGTGGAGGGCTGGAGAGACAGATCCAGTTGGTCCAGTGCTTGCATGGCACCTCTGATTCCTAGAGTCCACATTAAAAAGCTGGGTGTGGGTTCCTGGGGAAGTAGAGATAGGCGGCTTAGCTCCCTGGTCAGTCATCCTGACCTATATACAGTCATCTCCAGGTTCACTGAGAGATCCTGTGTCTCAATACAAAGTGGAATTGATACTTTAAGGATGTCCTCTGGCCAATACACAGGCATACTCACGTGCATGAATCTTGAAGCAACTATACAAAATAGCTTTTCCCAGCACCTTCACCCAACATGGCGCTACAAGGTTCTTCCAGTCCAATGATCCCAGGCCCATGGACCTAGTTCCCAGGCCAGGGTGCCCGCTCACAACTGGATCTTTACTTTTATTTCAGATACTAAAAGACTGACGACTGAGTATGTAAATAAATAAGCAACTGGTGCGAGAAAGACCCTTCCCATAGTAATGCTGAGCCTAGGAACTTAGGTTTAAAGACCCGCATTTCTAAAATGTCTTTTCTGCAGATTAGTGAAAGCTGGTTCGCTATGAACAGAACACTGAGATAAATTATGAGACCATACAACAGAAGATTAGACACTCACTGAAACCCTTAAATACCAAGGGACAAGACGGATGAAACCTGCAGAACACCCTACGTTATGCGAGTTATGATGTCGAACCTTGCGTACAAATAACTGAATGTGAGAGGTTAAAACATAGCTGCAGCAGCCCCCACGAAACAACAAAGCTCCACCTACGAGTGCAACCAGCCCATTAAAACCATCGCCTTCCATCTAGCCATGCAGAAGTATAAACCATTCATCTCTTCGATACAATCAGCATTGCTGTTAGGCTCTGGGGAGAATGTGGTCACAGAGCAGGGTCCTTGTCTCATGGACTGACATTTGTTAGCTGCTTACACCCACACTGCATCTCTGTCACTAAAATGTGTAGGAGCGCATACGACTGCGTCCACGTACTCTGGCTTTGAACACGTAACGAAAGGGGCACTGACCCTGGACTTGTCTTCGAGTGAATCTGCTTTTGTGTGGTAATGGGAAGAATATCAAAGGCATATGCTAAACTCATTACAGAGACAGGAAAACTCTGGTGCACAACTCCAGGGAATAAAGTGAGGACACAAAGAAAGAGAAGAGAAAAAACAGTTCAGTGAAGTTGCGGGGAGTTGTAGACCAGAAGGTTTTCCTCACTGTCAGGTGGACAGAAGAGGCGACACAGTGAGACTGAGATTGCCTGGGTTGAATTTGGTGCCTTTTTAAAAATTTAGTTAAGAGTTTACCATAGATTAATGCAGCATTTGTTTAATTTAAAAAATTGGGACCACTAAGTATATCCAGTGTTTTGTTTTTTTTTTTACATTAAATTTCTCCTTAACATGTCATAAAGCTTTGCATATTGCCTCTGGTACTTCCCCACTCTCCCTCAACCACCACAGCATGCGCAGAGCCTGTGGTTCAATCTCTAGACATGTCCTGGGGTGCCACACTCCTCAAGCACACACTGACTGTCCAGGTGGGCTGTGGGAAAATTGTTTGCAACTGGCCGTTGCCACTGTAGGAAGCAATCCTACAGTGGGGCTTCTCTCAGCTTAGTGTGGGGCTCACCTCATTCCGATGACAGCTCAGAAGTGTGGCATTAGCAAGCCTTGGAGAAAATTGCCCTTCAAGACTGGAGGGGACAACGGTGCCAGGGTCTGACACTAACGAGGCCTGCAGGGCACTGCTTGGGAAACAGGTCTGAGACACCCACTGCTGAATGGGCAAACAGAATGTGGGCTGGCCATCCAACGAGATAGTCTCAATTATGAACTTTTATACACAGGCAGACCTTGAAAACGCGCAGAATAAAAACGAGGGGCACAAACGGTCACACACTTTATGACTCCATCTATATAAAAATGTCTAGATTAGGCAAATCCACAGTAGAGCATCATTAGTGGCCGACAGGGACCAAGAGGGCTAGGGAGTCCAGGGAGCTGAGGATTGTTTCCGCAGGGTCTCTTTGGGGGTGGGGTACGACACCTATGAAAGAAAGCAATATGATGTGTACACTCTGAACACACAAAAACCCACTCACTGAACTGTGTAGTTTAAATGATTCAGTTTTACGTTACATTAATTTTATCTCAATAAAAGTATAATTAAAAAAAACAACCATGTCAGGCCAGTGAGATGACTCAGGGGTAAAAAGCACCTGCCACTAAGCCTGGCAATTCAGCTCACAGGGCAGAAGAAGAGAACCAACTCCAGGGATTGTCCTGACTCCTATATGCATACTTGTGTGCGTGCATGCATGCATGTGTGTGCGTGTGTGTGCGTGTGTGTGTGTGTGTGTGTGTGCAAAAGCCTTTAGACAAAAACCTTTCTTTCCAATTCCATAAGAGGCTGTAAGGCAAAGCAAAAGCGGAACACCAGCTCAAGGAGCGGGGAGGACTTAGAGGAGCAGGACTTGGAGGAAGAGGACTTGGAGCAGGGAGGGGGGATCTGCTGAAGGGGTGAGCTCACAATCACAAGTGTGGGAACAGCTCACAATCACAACTGCGGGGGCAGCAACAGCAGAAAGACGGACTGGAGCACCGGAGAAAAAGTGGTTTCAACTCCAAGGCTTTTCCCACCCCACCCCAGGGGCCCAGAGGAAGGCTCCTTTCCGACCAAAGATAAACCTCCACACAGCTCACCACAGGGCTTTGAAGGGAGGAAGCCCTCTCAGCAGGGGTGTGGACAAGAAAGTGAGGGTAATCATTCACTGAAAAAACCTACAAATTGCTTTCTTTCTTCTTTTTAACACCCACCACCCAGGTGAGAGCTGCAGCCAGAGAACCTGGGGTGTCAACCGCCACTGACCTTTTGTAACGCAAATGACCTGCTCCAGGGGTCCCGCACCTGGAGGAAGTCGCGGAGGAAGACGGAGCAGGTGAGCCCAAGGCAGCGCTCAGACAGATTTCTCCAGTGAGGGAGGAACAGGTCCCTGACCAGAGGCCCCAAACCGCGGGGCTGGGGAGGAGTGTGGCTCAAAGTCCAGCCCTAACTCGAGGGTGTTCCTCCCCTGGGAAGGACAACTGCGCTGGCTTAGGGTGGAGATCTTGTCCCCAGCACCACTCTCAGGAGATACTAGGGTTTTAAAGTACTCCCCTCCCAAGCTTCAGCCTTGATCCCAAGCCAACACCAAGTCAGCCAGGGAAGGGGTGCGGCGCAGGCTATGGCTTGGCACTGCAGACAGATGGGCAGAAGACAAGAGGGGGGCAGCTCCCGGAGCTGGTCCTGCCCCACCCTCTACCTGTGGACTTTAGCTGGTGACCCAGACTCTAGGCCCCAGTACAGGGAGCTCTTCTACCTCTGCTCCGCTTACACTGCCCTGCTGCACGCCCCAGAGCAAGCCGTCCACTGAGTCGGGCCCCTATTCTTTATCAGCATGATTATATACTTAAAAACAAAACAACTCCTCCCACCCAAGTACCAACCAGGACCAACTCCACTGCCCTTCAATGATGAGACAAGATCAGGTGGTTCGTACTTAAGCTAAAAAGAACTTTTAAAAGGAAAAACAATCTAGATGAAGGACACTTAAAGAAAAAATAGGAAAATAAAAGCCAGTGGTGGTGGCGCTCGCTTTTAATCCTAATTCTTGGGAGGCAAAGGCAACTGAAACTCTCTGTGAGTCTGAGGCCAGCCTTGTCTACAGATCGAATTCAGGACAGCCTGGACTACACAGTGAGACCCTGTCTCAAAAAAAAAAAATCTGAAAATAAAACCTAGGCCTGCTGATACAAGCTTATACCTGTACCCAGCCACTTGGAAAGCCTAAGGCAAGAAAAAGATCATAAATTCAAGTCTGAGGACAGCCTAAGCACTTAGATTAAAAAAAAAAAAACAGGACTGGAAACATGGTATATATGTGATGGGCCAAAATGTCTTCCACAAGAGCAGCACCGGCACCAGCGTGGGCTCTGCAGATTCACAGGCAGCTGCAGTCACAATCTTTATTTTTCTTGAGTACATGAATGTTTTGTCTGTGTACCACACGCATGCAGGTGCCTGGGGACATCAGAAGAAAGAGTCAGATCACCTGGAGTTACAGGTGGTTGTGAGCCGCAATGCTGGTGCAGCAAATCCAACGCAGGTCCCCTATGAGAGTGCCTGCAACCACTGAGCCATCTCTCCAGACCTCACAGCTCTGGCTGTTGATGGGATTTCAGAAGACACCAGGGCTTCTGCTGCTTGTATCACTCAAAAATTACGGAGACACAGGCCAGGCATGTGACCCGGTACTACAGCACATGCTCAACACTGTGAAGATGCTGGTCCAAGGCCAGCACTGCGGAGAGAGGAGGAGAGCAGAGGAAGTGTGATGAAAAGAGTTCTTTATAGTCTTCCTCTAACTTTTTGGAAACTGAAATTATGCCGAAATTGCACATTCTTAAAAGCAGGCAAGCTAATAGGTGATCCATCCCTAAAGGCCTTCCAGTCTTTGAGATGAGGTTACATTTCCTGCATTGTATAAAGAAAAAGGCCAGTGGTCAAAGTCACAGGCTGTCAGTGACAAAAGGACTCAAAATCTGGGTTCTTTAACAGACAGGCCCCTCCACCAGGCCTGATGTCTTCCTCGCACCCAGGACTGGTATGTGAGCAACAGAGAAGGAAGGGGCCACCTGTGTCACAGCTGAGCAGCGGCAGCATTGTGGAGAAACAGGGAATGGTCCCCTCTGGTTGTAAGACTTCTTCTCTCCCTCCACGACAGGGCAGCAACCACTCCTCTTCCGGCATTCTACAGGATGTGCTGGATGCTTCATCCGCCAGCAGAGGCCCTGACCAGAACATCCAGGCCCACATGGAGTAGCTCGCAGCTAAGGATGCTGAGCAGAGTAGCCCAGGAACACAACCCTCAAAGCCCTCTAACCCAAGAAACATCTGGAAAACGTTATCAACAAGCTGCCTAAATAGCTCTAGGGTCAGAAAGGGGAAAATCAAAACTGCAATTGCAGACTCAAAAGTAAATTTTTATCATTGAGAACAATATTATAGTACCAGAAAAAAAAATTAAAAAAAACCTGATCTCAGAAGTTGGAGCAGGAGAATTGTCTGTATTCTGCCAATCATGCATGAAAAAGGTACTGAGCCACATGACTAACATAGATCAGAAAAATGGGTTAATCAAGATGTGAGAGTTAGCCACTAAGAGGCTAGACCTAATGGGCCAATCAGCATTATAACTTATAGAAATCTCTTCTGGGATTTTTCTCTGGGACTAAAGAGCTGGGGGACAGGGTGGGAAAGAAAAACCCCAACAAGCAGGCTCGGCCTTTTTATGTTACAAGAAGTATTTTTGCAAAATAAGGAGGAAAATTAGTTTCAATCCAAGGAGGTATGGGGGAAGGGGAACAGAAGTAGGAAAGATGAATCCCCAGAAATAAAGACTGCAGCCGCGGGCTAGAAGACAAACACAGAGACTCTTGCATGAGCCTAAGGGACGGCTGTGCAAAAGTCCAACCAAGCACACCTCCGACGGGACAGGCTGTTTTTAAAAGGAGACGCTAACAGATGAACCACATGCCTAGGACCCTACCACTTAGCAAGAGGAGAAGCTGACCCAAGAGGAGCACCAGTTCCAGGCCTGCCTGGGCTACACGGTGAATCTGGGACTACTCGGGGCCACACGGCAATAATCTGTCTCGATGGAGTTCAAAGAAATAGAATTTCTCCACATTTGTAGACAAGGAATCTAGGGGCTCAGACAGGCCTACCTATTAGCCAAGTCACCTAGCCAGACATGAGACTTTAGTCCTACAGCCTGGTGTTCCCAGGAAACAGCTTAGAAGAGTTACAATATGCCCCTGAGGCAGCTCTGACCAGTAGTCAGATGTGGGCATTTCTGTCCCCCCACCCATCCACCCTGTTACCTATGCAAAAGGTGGTCCAGAAGCCAGCAGCGGTATCTCACCTGCAAGCACACGTGACATGCAGAGCCCCAGGCCCATGCCCAGGCCTGAACTAGAAAATGAACCAAGAGTCCCAGATTACCTGGATAAACACTAAAATACCAGAAGTCTGTGAAACCCCTACTTGCCCAATCGCCCTTTAATTCCCACTAGTTTCCTAAAGTAGTGGCCATTTTCTGTCCTGCCTGTCACAACCCAGGAGCAGCTGATGGGGCTTGACTGATCATACAGAGTAAGGGCTGGCAAGATGGTTCAGCATGTAACACCTGCTTGGTGCTACACCAGAGGGATTAAGCTGGATCCCTGGGACCAACGTGGTGGAGGGGAAAACGACTTCTAGAAGTCCCCAGACCTTCCTGATGTGCTCTGGGACACGTGCCCACACACTGACATTTAAAAGTTTGTTGTTAAGAAGTTTGGCAGAATAAGTAAGCCAAACTCTTACTTTAAAGACATTACAGCCGGGCACGCGGTGGTGATACACACCTTTAATCCCAGCACTCCAGGGACAGACAGGTGGATCTTTGTGAGTTCAAGGCCAGCCTGGTCTAGGAAGAGAATTCCAGGACAGGCTCCAAAACCACACAAAGAAACCCTGTCTTGAAAAAAAAAAGAAAGAAAGAAAGATGTTTCTATTATTCCCTGAGGTAAAGAGTTGATGCCAACAATACATGAAGGTCTCTTATTTATAAAAATCATCACAAAATAAAAATAAGCAAAAAAACCCTATTCACAAATACACACACACACACACACACATATCTAATATATATCCCAACCAAATGTAGGGGGGGAAGCAGACTTTTTATATCATTTTATCCCATTACAAAACAGTACATACAGTAAACATGTATGACTTTGATAATGTAAAAAATTTCAATAAAGACATTAAAATGAAATAGATTGTTCTAGAAAGACCAAAATATTAATGAGTTATAAATGGGGGAAAAATCAGGATAGATTTCCTCTTCCTGGACTTTTCTGCAATGAATTTACATTCTTTATAACAAACAACAGCAAAACCTTTGAACTATTTCCAGAGTTTGGCCGGATCTCAAGTGTGACAGCTTTCACACTTACCCTCCTACGTATGGGCGTGTTTTACAAGTCAGCTCCCAGGCCAGCTGTTTCTCAAACTCCCAGGGGCATAGGAGTCAGCTTCCTACTGACAGTGAGGGGACCGAATCAACAGCTGGAACTGCCCTTTGAGAGCCCCCCTTCCATGACCCAGTGAAGATGAGCACAGATGAGGGGAAGGTTCCAGATGCTGCAGAGGACAGTAGTCCATCACCCATGTGCACAGACAGGATGGACCAGTCAGAGATCTAAGCCTCTGCTCTTTAGAGGGCAATGTGTACACAGTGAGGTAAGGGTAGAAGCAAGCTTCATCCTACAGGTAAGACCCATCCAGAGCGACCCAGCACCACAGCGCCTCTGTCGGAATGCTTTCCGCCCAGGAGCAAGCATTTGGATCAACTCCACAGGGTCACCGAGGTTCATCTGTCAGTTTCTGCTCTGCTAATACAGCAGTGGCTGCCAGGAGAAGACCCTCTGGGGCTGCCTGGCACACAGCATCTCGCCCACTCAGGTGGGCATGGAGATGGAGCAAGGTGTTTACAGACAGAATAGGGTGGGGGCTCCTTCTCCAAACCCCAGCATTCCTGGGTGTACTCTTGCTTTCAGCTGTTCCCGAAAATTTAAAACAGAGGAGCAAAAGAGCTGGAGAAACCTACGTCTGCTGCCCTGCTAGAGAGATCAGTGGACAAGAAGAAAGGGCCTCCCAGACAATGGTTAAAGTGCTATCCCAGACACAGGAAGTACAGCCCGAGCAGAGGAATAGAGGACCTGTTCACGTCTCTACCTCCAACTCCACCTTCTGCACATCAGGACAGACATCCTGACCCCTGCTTCACAGCAATGGAAGCTCCCATATCTGAGACTGTGGGCTCTATGTAGCCCCCTAGAGATGAGGGTCCTTTGTTCACGAGCCACAGGCAACCAAGCATGACTAGGCAAGGGTAGTATCTCCATTATCACTTTAGCTCTCGGGACAGCAGAAACCAGGACCCGAGGACTGAATCTCATCAACTAGCAAGGGCAAGGGCCAGAGAAGCACTCCGGTACAGTCACATGAAGAAACTGTGTCTTTACAGACTGGCGAGATTACTCAGTTGGGTAAGAGTACTTGCTGCCAAACCTGATGATCTGAGTTCAAATCCCCAAGACCCATGTCATAGAACGAGAGAACCAACCTGCCCAGTTGTCCTCTGACCTCCACAAACTAGGCCACACGAGCACATACAAATGAAAAAGAGAGAAAAAAAAAAAAAAAACCCCAAAAGCTTCCCATTTCCTGATTCCCAATAGAAATTTAAAATACAATGGCCATGGGAAAGACCAGCACACTGACAGGCAGACATCTGGCCTCAGAACTATGGGGAGCGGGCAGGGGACAGGCTCTGGATCAGACCAGCAGGAAGTAAGGTACTGTTCTGACCAAGGTTCCTGCACAGAGCTGGGAGCACACCTGGCCAGCAGCCTTCCAAGCTTCGCTTCCTACCCCAGTAAATCGTCTCCTCTGCGGCCAGCGGAGGACCAGTTTGTTCTGTGCTACCTTTAGGCATCTGGGAACAGACAGCACAGGTCTCCCCACGATTAGCACTGATCGGGGGAGTGACAAGAGGGTTACTGGTCATTATGCGTAATTATGAGGCGTAGACTCCTCCCTGAAGTCTCCTGTGGGAAAATTACCCAGGACGAGGAGGGAAGGATGCCCCATCTGTTACCCAGATCCCAGCCTCCAGGCTTGGAGCCAGAGCTGCTTCAGGCTCTACTCCTGGCCTTGGCCCAGGCAACATACTTTGAAGATGTGAAGCTCACTGTCTCTCTCACCAATTTGATCCCACAAGCATTTATTAAAAGCATTTACTGCATGCTAGGCTTTGTGCCAGGTGCTGGGGATGTGAAATTGATGGGCACCCTACCACAAGGAACCTAGACCCAAGTACTACAGTATTGCCACAGAGGGACAGAGAGACAGGAAGGCACTACAGACGCTGATATAAAACAGGCATCAGCAATGAGCTAAAGGCCTAACAGCTGAGACTGAGAAGATGGCTCGGCAGGGAAGTGTTCGCTATGCAAGCACGAAGGCCTGTAATGAACTCCCCAGCACCCACACAAAAAAGCTAGGCGTGGCCATGCATGCCTCTAACCCTGGCGCTGTGTGGGGTACAGAAGACTGTTTGGGCCTGCTGACTGCCAGCCTACCCTGTGTCGAGGGAGTCAGAGAGCAATAGGACAGCTGATAGCACCCAGGTGAGTGGACCACACACACTCACACAAAGCAAAAAAAGCCCCACAGTGGCGAAGGGTGTAGCTCAGCTGTACGGAGCCTGCCTGGAGTGGTGAGGTCCCAGTCTGATCACTAGCACTATAGTGGGAAGCAGTGGGGGTGGGGGAGGGAAGCATGTTCACAACTACAATGATGATGCAGAATGTGTACGCAGACCCAGGGAAACCTCAAAGCTCTGGCAGAAACCCAGGAGGCTCGGATAGAAAGATGCATCTCCCTGGGCACAGGGGCACACCTAAATCCCAGCACCTGGAAGGTTCAAGGCCCTCCTGGTCAGCACAGAGAGTTCCAAGACGTTCAGAGAGAGCTACACAGAGATCTTGACCCGCCCCCCTCGCCCTTGCTGAGAAAAACATTTCAAAAATGGGGCTGGAGAGATGACTTGGGAGTTAAGAGCACTTGATCTTGAAGAAGCATCCAGCACCCACATGGTGCCTCACAACCATCCAGGACTCTAGTTCAAGGACTCAATGCTTTCCTCTGATCTTGGAGAACACCAGGTACATACATGGAGCATGTCCTTACATACAGGCAAAATACTCACACACATAAAACAAATCTAAAAAAAAAATGCAGAGAATGAAAAAAGTCGTAGTATGGAAGAAATAAAATGCAGTTAACTGCATATACATTATGTGAATAATTTTAAAATATATCACTGAGAGAAAATACCTGGTAAATGTTTTAAACCAGCAGGCACAGGACAAAGAAAAAAAAGAAAGTTAACACCGGTCAGATGCCAGGGAGACCTTGTGGAGCAAGGGCAGTACATATGGCTCCAAGAAAAAATACCAAACCACATGGTTTCATGACATGTTTTCAAACCCTACAAGAATGGAATTATTTCAGCTATATTACTTAAAAGTGTACCAATGTATAAAAAACTTCCCTATACACTGTATGCAGTTACTGTCGATTGCCAATACCTAATAATGAAACACAAATGCTACAAGTTAATCTCACAATGGAAGCAAATCAGAGAGTTAGCATACGTCCTCTTATTGCAAAAAAAAAGGAAAAGAAAAAAGACAAGGGAAGAAAACTATGTGATCTTTAAGCCATGCTCAATAGACAAAATTAACCACTTCTCATGGGAGAAATTAAAGAGTAATGAGAGCACTTCTTTCATATGACACAGAAAGAAATCACATAACCCTGAGGCCTCAGTAATCTACCCCACGGTGCTTAGTGGCAAAACCCTAGTCATTCATAGTAAAGTAAGAAGAGAAACACTATCGCTAAAGAGAAGGATGTTCTCAAGCTAATAAGTACCTAGCAAACACGTAACACGGGACACATTCCCAGCTCTGTCCACCATGAAACATCAGCTCCCGTGTCAAGCTCTTGGCCCAGTTTATCCTGGCTACCTCACCTGACCCAGACCCGCCACTAGAACTAAATGGCAGAGCTATGAACTGCTTACCCATGTGCTCACCCCTGCATGTGCAGTGTGCTCATAAATGACCAGGGGGCAAGTTGTCACCCACGCCACACTGGGACACGGGTCGGAAAACGAGGTCTGTACAGGGACTCCAGGAAACTAACTCACCGCCCGGTAAGATTGTCAGTAAATTCCCTCCCCTGCCAGCCTCTGGCTTTTCCAAAGAAGAATTGTTATTGGTATAATTTTTGGAAAATAGAATAAAGGGCCAGAAAAGGATACAGGCTTTATTTTTAACTCAAGATTGGGGATCAACATCAGCATAAATACCCAGGTGGAAAACGAACTAAAGTGGCCAAGAGAGTCACACAGGGTGGGGGCTTGCAGGGTCCTCTGCCCTGTGCCCTTTCACAGTGACACCTATGTGTGCCAGGGTAAGCACACGGGTCTGTGAAGGTGTTTAAAGGTATTCCTGGCAGAGGCCAAGTTAAAACCCTCCAGGCCCCAAGCCAGCATATATTGCCACACTATGACACACCCTGACTTTGTCCAAGTGCTGCAGAAAGTCTGAACACTTTGAACAGGGCAAGAGTCGTTTCCAGAGCCAGGTGTTGATGACATAAGGTGTGTTTGTGAGAATTTGCCACACTGTACACAACGTGCTTCTCTTCCTACATATGTACTAGACTTCAGCTAAGAGCTTAAAAATTAAAATGCCATGCCTGCCTGCAACACTGGCACTCTGGAGGCAGAGACAGAACCCATGGAGTGAGCAGGCTGGCTGCTGACGAGCCAGGCCAGCAAGCGCTAGGTCCCAGAGAGGGGCTCTGACTCAGTCTGAAAAGTAGAGGCAGACTGAAGACGACAACCAGAGTAAGGCTCCGGCCTCCATACACATGCACACACACGCATGCACACCTGCAAAAACGAGAACACATACACACTGAAAAAAAAGATTTTAAAAATTAAAGGCTGAGATGAGAAAATTCCATTTCCGTGACCTGCTCCAGAGCCTCCTTCTAAACATCACACTTTAATAATCGCTAAGCTCACAGATCAGTCTTATATAGGACAGGACATTCAATCCTGTACAAAGTGTCTGATGATCTGATCTTAACTTTCCCGGACTCTCATCATTTGGGTGTAACCCACAGGGATGGGAAACGCACAGAGCCCAACTGACTGAGGCAACTGCTCTCAAGCCCGACTGCATATCCTAACCATCAGGAGAGCCTCAAGAAGCGCCTGGGTCTGCTGCACTCCGCCAACATCGGAGTCTCCGGAGCCCAGACACTAACACCAACATCCCCTCTTTGAAGAGCTGCTCAGATCATTCTAAAATGCAGCAGGGGCCAAGAGCTGCTAAACTTGTTAAACCAGAGGGACTGGCTGTTGTAGACTCTCAAGACAAGCTGAAGCAAGGCCCTGCCTGTTGTGGTGGAAGCTGGGGTGGGAGTGTCTAGGGACGGAGTGTCCTGGCACCCACACAGCTCCTCCTCCATATCCCACTTCCCCTCACCTCAGTCAGAGAGCTAGTGGAAAACAAAGGTATCATTCTAACAACTCTGTGTGTGTGTGTGTGTGTGTGTGTGCAAGTGCACATGTGTGTAGTCCTGGGCACACAAATGTGAAACACACCAGTCTTCCTAAATGACTTTAGGGCCCATGATGCTGAACACAGAACCCTGGGTTCTGGCTCCTAGCCAAGGAGTTCAGACTGGTTTCCTTGCCAGGACAGCCCCAAGACACACGCCACGGCAACCACACAACCCCAGAGCTAAGCCCTAACTACTACCCAGGGGCCAAATGATGCCTCTGGAAGCCCACAGCTGGAAAACAGGAAACCAGTGAAAAATAACAGAAGGAAAGGCCATAGGGCAGAGGTAAGCAGAGAGAGCTCCACCATGGGATAAGACTAGATTCAGAGATGTGGGATTAGGCCAGTAAGGAAGGAGAACCCACATGGCCACCTATGGAGACCTTGCAACACTATTATCTGGGACCCTATGCCACGTTCTTCTGTCTACCTCAGTTTGGAATACCCATACCCGTAAGTTATAGAATACCCATACCCGTAAATTTGATCCAACATATGGTTATCTTGGCCAGGCAGCCCCACGGTACTCTTCCTAGATGATTCTGACCCAAGGAATCCTGGGTCATGTCACAAAGCATGCTCAGACTAGGGAGAGAGCAGTGCTTAAAGCACGAGCAGTGGGGACAAGGGTGGACTGAGGCCCCAAAGAATGTCCTAGTGTGGACAGTAGGTTAGAAACGCAGAGAAAACCAGCGGGACAGCTCTTGGGCATGTTACATGAAGAAAGAAACCATATCTACCCTGCACACTCTATCCCCTGCACACTCTATCAGCCTGACTGATTAGAACACTTCAAAGACCGTTGAGTTTGGAAATGTTGCAGGTCCATTGCTAAAGTATCTTGAGCCACCCTAGCCCCTAAATAGCCATTTACTGACCACTTCTGTGACCAAACATACTAGAGACAATCTTTAGGAATATATGATTACAGCAGCTTCCATCAAGCCCCAAACCCAAGAATGGAATCAGATAGCATCCAAGATCTGCAGCAGAGATTCCCCGCCTCACTGCAGCCTGTCTGCTGGTCCCACCAGTACATTTGTAAAGCTTTCTGATTTATGGCTCTGCTCAGTTTGTAGAAAGAACTTTATGGAACAGTTACCACATCGGGCCACAGAATTTGGGGTTACCTAAACCTGTGTTCCTAGGCCATGATCATGTTTGGCTCCAGAATCGACTATGGCTTAGACCCTTTAAGATTATATACATATATATATATAATATATTTATGGTAAATATTATACATATATACATATATATATATATATATTAATGTGGACAAAAACATCTCCAGCTCCACCAAAAATCCATTAACCTAGAGGCTGGGGGACAGGGAATCAATGACTCATATTTTGAAGACCTAGTCTCCCCTCTCTAGGACCAGGAGGGTCAGAGAGAACTCTCTGCACCCAGGCCACCCTGGTCAAGCCAGCAGACATGACTTGGTCTAAGGGATACTCCCAAGGTTTGCAGTCAGAGCAGATTCTTCACCCACAGCCCTTCTCGCGACCTCTGCCTGTGACAGGTGTGTCTGCCCTCCCTGTTTGTCCCCTTCTGCAGAGCAGTTAGCAGGGTCTGAGCGGGAGCCTCCCTGAGGGACAGGAAGGGAGCAGATAGGCCAGGCATCGTCCCTCTAGTACACTGTTTAGCAGCACTGGGAACAAAGCCTGCAGGTCGGGGGTGGGGGGGGGATGTCCCTTTGGGATAAGCATTTGAGAGAGGGCAGGGGATGCTGCAGAGGTGGGAAAGTCAGTCATCAGGGCAGAGCTGGGGAGCTCACTGATAGAGACAAGCTGCAAACCCTCTCAAGGCCTTTGTTTCCAAGCAGAGCTCATGAGGTCAGGATTACTCATGAAGATGTGTGGGGGCGGGGTTCAGAAATCCAATTACTTAAGCACCAAGGGCATAAGAGTTCCTGGCCAGACACAACCAGGATTTGCTTAGACCCTAATCCTCCTACACTCGGCATTTTGGTCCCTTAAGTAATATTTCTGCAGCAAGGCAATCTGGGCCTTTTTCTCTAGGCAGCTAAGATAAAAATTCACATTTTTACTTGAATGTTTAACAATGCAAACGAAAAGTTGAAGAGCCTCAGCTGGGGGAAGTGGGGCCAAGACACTTCGGCTCAAGCTACCAAGATGACTGGGGCGCCCATCCTTACAGCAATCACAGGATGAGAGCAGCCCGAGAGGAAGGGGCTGCACCTCTAGGTTAGTGAGGCTCATTGTGTGGTGTCAGCGGTAGACCGCTTGACACTAGGTTCTAAGTCCAGTCCTCGGCATCACCACAGAGGATAGCTTAAGCTTTCTTTAAAATCATAAATGAAGTTGGACCTGATAAACAGGGTTATATCCCTGGCTACTCAGAAGACTAAGAAAGAAAGATTCTAAGGTTCAAGGCCTTCTGGGCTCCAGAATAAATTAAAAGCCTGGGCAAAAAGAGGCCTGAGGATATTACAGTAGATGGTTTCCCTGAATGTATGAGGTTGAGTTTGGTCTCCAGGAATACGCACACATCCACACAAAGGGGTGGGGTGGGCACACCTGAAGGGGTCTCATGTGTTCAAACTGCACCATCAGAGTCCTGGGCATGCAGGAAGGAGCCTATCTACAGGATCTGAGGTCTGCTCTAAGAGACTCAGTAACAAATGTGGTGTGAGGAAGAGTGAGAAGGCACTGTCCAGAGAGGGTGCTGACATGCAAGCAAGAGCCCTGTGCACTGCCAGGAGCAAGTTCAAACACTGCTGTCCACAGCCTGACCCAGTCCCGCACCACACACACACACACACACACACACACACACACACACACACACACACGGTAGCCTTCAGTTACAGGACATCCAAGAGCAAACACATGGGAACCGCCCTGCGAACAGCTCACGGGATGCTCTGGATGGTACTGAACACCCGAGGCAAGCTGTACAAGTTGTTGGCTAACTCTACAAAGTGGAACCGAGTCTTAGAAATTAAAAAAAGAAGAAAACCTAAAAAGACAATCTGGTCTGTTTCTAGATTTAGTTTGAGAAAAACTAACTTTGGAAGGCAAACCCTCTGCTGTACAGAAGAAACGATGGCCAGGGACTCTTCCAGTTAACAGCAAAGCCCAAGATCCGAGTAAGAAAGAAACTCAACTACTTGTTGCTTCCGCTCTCAGCTAGTTAGGCAGTAAAGTCTATAAAGACCCAAACTTTATTTTTTGTTTAAAGATAGGGTCTGAGATAGCCCACATTAGACTCAACCTAGCTACAAAATCGAGGATAGCATCTACTTCTCAACTGTGAGATTACAGGCACATATCACTACATTCAGGTAAATGTTTACAAGGTGACTTTTTTTCTGTTCTTTTTCAGCAGAGCTAGAGAGCTAGAGAGTCTATGGCAAATGCTCTTTGACTAAGCCACATTATTCCCGTTCTAGAACCCAAACTTTTTCAGATAAAGTCTTACTATGTAGCCCTGGCTTCCTGGAATGTACGATACAGACTAGGCTGGTCTCAACTCAAGCAATTCACCTGTCTGTGTCTCTCCAATGCTGGGATTAAAAGTGTGCAGCACCACAGCCAGGAGACTCTCGCTCCTGATGAGCCGGGAGTAGTTTCAAGTTCACATGCACAGCTCGGGCACAGTATTTTACCTAGCCTTCTCTGAATCTCAAAGCCAACACTTTCTTTTCAAAACCAAGCTTTCTTTCCACCTTATCCATTTCAGAACACAGGACCCGAACACATCACCACAGATCCTGGAAGCACTAACCTTAAAAACAAGGCTGGCATGTTGATTCTTCATTCCAAGTCCCCCGAGGTTCGATAAGCCAAAAGGAAAGCCTAGTACATCCACGCACACATGGGGTGAGAGGTTCAATCTGTGGTGTGTGCAAGTTCATATGCCCCAAACACCGTGGAGCTCAAACATATTAACTGCATACAAACATGGCCATCGCTGGTTTCCCCACGTATGACTGAAGTCATTAAGTCGCATCTCTTGCGTCTAATGGCTTTGTAAGGCTCGAATAGTAACTTTTACTTTCCTATTTTGTACTTAGTACTGGGACAGGTGAATGCTCAGCCAATGATGAGAGACAAAGAACGGGAGAAAAAAAAAAGCATGTAGGGATGAGGTCAGAGTCCTGGCTGGCACTGTAAGCTACAGGTTTTACTCATACAAGCCATCCCTGTCCTCTTTGCCCAGTCTAGATTAGCCTGAGAGAAAGTCACCACCTCCTCAGAAAGCCACTGAGATGCTGCAAACAGGGGGTCCTGCTGACTGCCAGATGTCTGGATGTGGGAGGAAATGAGGCCAAAAACCCCAAGAGGTTAAGGGGTCTTAAGAGGATTGGGAGACCCAAAAGCTGAGCCAAAACAAAGCCTCTGACATATTCCCAGCTCTGACCCCCCAGCCAGCCAAACCACTTGCCACAGCCTCCAGGGTATGGGAGGGAACTTGGCAAAACCACAAAGCCCATTTCTAGTGGAAACGTCCATCTGTAGCTAAAAGCAGATGAGCACCCAGGACCCCGCTCCTCACAAGCCCAGCAAAAGGGCCACAGGCCACCACGGTGGTCTCAGAATGCAGCCCCAGGTTTCTGCTGGAACTGATGGACGGGAGGCTCCCATTCCAGCTTACACTATTTCACAGTTCCTCCTCTTCTCTGACATCCATTCAAAAATGACTGGGGTCGCCAAAGAGGCAGAACTGAGCTCTGTGGTTAACGCCGGCTCCTCCCAAGCATGGGGAAGCAATCTCTCCATTCCAACTTAAACCTGCCCTCCTCTTTGCTGGTTCCTTTCCTGCTCCAGCATGACAGGTCCACCTCTTTTCAAATGTAAATGACCTCAGTGAAGGGGATTCCCCGACCTTCCAAAGAGCTGAAGCGGAGGCAGAAAAGAACACAGACAGGAGTGACCAAGAGTACGCATAGAGTCAAGGAGCAGATTCTTAACAGGGCATTTTTGGGATAGTCAAAAGAAAGGCAGAAGGCAGAGATCCTGGGCCCAGTACCAAAATAGTTTCCAGACATCCTTATCCAGTGGAGTGCTCCCAAGAGGCAGAGCGTGGGAGCCCAAAAGCAGGGCAGCCTCCTGGTACTCTCGGCACTGGCCACCCCCTTCTGTCCAGGCTGTTGAGGTGAGGAGGCAGCAACAGGAGACTAGGCTATCGCATATTCCCTGGGCTATCACGGGTAAATGACATAAAGCATAATATACAGTAAACCAACAACTTGCATTCATCAAACGCAGCTTTGTGGCCGTGCCAGGCACTGTGCACACCCACGCATCAGGATATTCCTGGCAGCACTTAGCACACAACGAGACATGCATTATTTCTTCTGGCTGCTGGACACCATTCACCCTTGGGGCTTACCCCTCCCGTGCCCGTCCTGTGGGAACTTGTACACATACACACATGCATACATACTCCCTTGATCCTGACCATAGGAGGAGCTCTTCTACCATGACTTGATAACAGATTGGGCAAAACTCTCTCACCCCCAACAGGCCACCTGAGAAAATCCAATGTGCAGGAAAGATAGGGACAAAACAGGGGCTCAGACCTGAGTTCTAGTGGCATCAAGGCTGGAAGGAAGCCATGGTTCTCAGGCAGGCAACTCAGCACAAACAAGCACGGATACAAGCTCAGAGCAGAAGGAATGGAGCTCTGGGGCACAGCGGAGGGGAAGCCCTGTTGAGTTTCCTAACACTGCGGCTGGGGTACTAGGCTGGAAGCCTCCAAAAGATCTTCCGACCAGATCCAGGGCAGCACAACAGGTGGTAGAAGGAGGGGCGCACCCTAGCAGAGTGCACTGGAAGCAAGTCTGCCAGGAGAGCCACCACCACAGCAGGCAGGCAGACAGGCAGGCAGGCAGGGGGCAGGTACAGAGGAGAGCGCTACCCCTCCCCAGCCCATCTGCCTCCATCCTTTGTCCTGCTTTCATCGGAGTTGGGGGACAGAAGAGTTAGCCTCATGATCTTAACATTCCCAATGCGCACACTTTTGAGACAGTGTACCCAGTGACAACTCCCCCAGCCAGCAGCGGGTGGCCAAGGGAAGCGGAGGTGGGAAGCTGTGGGTTCTGGCTCCCAAGAAAAGACAGCAAGAACAAAAGTGAGCCAACGTGAGCTGACAGCTCTCTCGGCGGCCCATGCACAAACAGTATCAGTACCACGGGCCTCCCATAGTTCCTCTCAGGTGACTACCAACAACTCCCAGCCTCACCAAGGCATGCCAGCTCCCTCAGGGAGCTGAGGTCACCTGGCTCTTCCTCCCCAAGAAACTGTTTCTGAAGCGAAATCCATGTCCTTCCCCCAAACACTTCCTTGGGAAGAGGCCAGGGAATAACCTTAGGCTTCAGATCTACCTTGTAAGCTAGCCCAGGAACCCCCAACCCACACAGGAAGAAGCAGAGCCCCACCCTGTCAGCGTCACCACCCAGACAGTGAGGTGGCAGAGTGCCATTTCCAGCACCTCCTCAAAGCTTCCCACAGCTTTCCCAGGAAGTAGGAGGCAGCTTTGCAGGAAAGACTGAGAGCATGCTGGGACACTCACAGCTCGCCCACCTGCTACCTAAGCAACCAGGCTCCGGCTTTCCTCTATGCAAGGGGGAGCCCCACTGGGTCTGTCTGCCCACCTTTCCCACACTCACTCCTGGTCTCTACTCCAAAGACATCCACGCTCTTTTCCTGTCCCAGCCCCCACTTCCCAGGCCAGAGGCCACTGCTGAGTAACAACAAACTCAAGCCGGGCCCCCAGCCCTGGAAAGCAGGGAAACTGAAGGAAGTCTACTGATCTGGTCCTTGCCAGCCTAGAAGGATTAGTCATGGCTTCTTAGTGGTCAGATTCTCCCTAGACTCTCCATTCCCCCTACCAAATGCACCACTCCACCCTCTGAAAACCCACCTGGAATGGGTCAGAGCCCCTTTCTCTGCTTCCCCTACACCTGGGAACACTGCCTTCCCAATCTCCCAGACACCAAGTGGCACAGAATAACAGCAGACACCCGCTGGCTTCCCAGTCATGATGTTGCATCAGCCCCCACCCTACCCAAAATATCCTCACCCCCACCACCTCCTCTCCTCTCTCCAGCCATCTCCATGGTGACAGCAGCATGACTAATGACACCCTATCAGCTCAGACTCAGGAGTGCAATTCTCCCTCCCTCTTACTGTCTTTCACCCCCCTCCCTCCCTGCGACGCACGCACCCCGGGGATTTCTGCAGATTGGATGCAAACCAACAGTGCCAGGGCCATTCTCCAGAGATTTCCAGAGGCAGGGGTGGAGAGTAGGTTGCATGTCTTTAACACACACACACACACACACACACACACACACACACACAGAGTTAAACAACCCAAACCCCAACTGCACCCAAACCATCCAGCTGAGAAAGCAAAAAGAATCCAAACAAAACCCACACAGGCCTGAGAATTCATTGGCCGCCCACACTCCCGCCGCCCCTCCCCCTCAGCTGCTTCTATACACACACACACACACACACACACACACACACACACACACACACACACACACGGAGATTAAGGGATCGCCAAAGGAGACCCTTTATTTATATCCAATCCAAACACTTCACCCCCACCACGCGCGCCCAAGTACACACATGTGTGTACACACACATAGACACACACGCACGCGCGCGCACGCACACACGCAAGCACGCAGGGTACCTTGACAGTCGCCCCTTGTGCCCAAGGCCCTGCTCCTTCACCAGCTTTTATTTCCACCTGCAAAAGAAGCCAAAGACACTGGTGAGGTAGACTGATAGCAGGCAAGCGGCAAAGCAGTCCTGCACAGGCCCCAGCGCACTGGAGAAGAAGGGGCCGGGGAAGAAAGGCTGGACGGGACCATCTTCCTGCTCCAGCTGCCTCCCGAGCGCGGATGGGCCCCTGCGCCTTCCACTGTTTTGTTTTCCTGCTCGGCTCTCGGGCCTCTCAAGATCCCAGCCCCCTCCCGGCCTGCACGCAGCCTCCCCTCCCCTCCAGGCCCTGCGCGCTACCTCGGCCGGCCTCCTCTACTGCATCGGCCGCCGCCGCCGGGCCTCCCATTATCCCCGCCGAGGGAGCGCACCGAGGGAGGCACTGCAGAGGCGGCGGCCAGCTGCCGGCTGCTCCCGCCCCGCCAGGCTGGTGTGCGAGGGGGCGGCGCACACGCCAGCCAATCCCGCGCCCGGACCTTCCCGCTAAGGACCTGCCCAGCAGCCAGGCGGGGGCCTTGGTCGTGGAAGCCATAGCCACAAGGGCTCCTTCCCAGGCAGGCCGGGGATCCCGCGGCACTCCCCGCCAGGCGACGAGCACAAGGCCTCCCTGCACCTCGAGCGGGTGCACCTGGAGTACAGTGGAACGTGGAACGTAGGGGTGAGGGGTAGGTGGTACCCCAAACCGGCCACTCTCCAGCCGGCCAACAGCTAAGTAAGAGCTTCTGTCCTCCAAGGAGAATCCAGGGCAGCGCTTCTCTCTCTCTCTCTGTCATACACACACACACACACACACACACACACACACACACACATTCGCATGCGCACACACCCGCTCTGCAGACTGCAAAGACATGGAGTAACGAGTAACTTACCGAAGGTGACAGCGCTAGAACTCAGCGGGGCTCAAACTCCCTGCCAGGTCTGTCCTCCCTGAAGACCATACCACCCTACTTAGCTCTACTGCCTTGCCCTCTTGCACCCCACTCGGGAAAATGGGCTGTAGTCTATACTTCCTATGCTCCCACAAGTCAGCTGTGCCCTCCCTGGCACCCACCTTACTACCCTAAGATCACTCCGGACCGCTGCTGAAATATGCCTCATATGATAGTCTCTCCTGGAGAGGCTTCACCAGGTGCCCCTTTCGAAACCTCCCTGGGCTCCCAGACCCCAAGAATTCCAGTGTAGTACCCTAACTCCAATCAAGCATACCAAAAGTGCAATGGCCAGGAGACTAAAAGGGTGAGGGACAGCAAAGTCCTAGCAATTCACATTCCCGTAGTAAATTCCCAGATGCCCCCAGGCTTCTACCTCACATACACTTTAGTACCCACATATCCCATCCCCAGCCCATGGTAACTTACCGCTCTTAGCCTCTCTCTGCTCATCTGTAGAATGGAACCAGCAGCCATTTCGTACAGCTGTGAGGTCTGAGAAGGCACAGGCCTGACTGACACCCGGTAGGTGTTGCTGCCTGGCTGCACTCTACATTTCTGCCAGAGCCCAGGGTGCTTTCTCATTCTCACAGATGAATAAGCTGAGGCCTGACAGAAGTGACTCACAGATGAGCGCCCCGCCCCTGCTCCAGTGACTCGCTCTATTACCCACTCCACCACAAATGCATAATTGTGCTCCCCCAGGGTCCCCAGGGGGTACTCAGAACCAGAAGAGCTGCCTTAGGAGGAGGGCAAGCCTACCTCTGGTGAGGTGACTTCGGGGTCCACACTTGCCTCCCCTGTGGGACAAAGGGCAGTCTTACTAGGTCCTTCCCAGAGCAGGAAGGCAGGCAGATGACAAGATAGGGTAAGGGACCATGTCCTAAATCATGTCTTTAGTGTGTCTTTTGTTGTTTCTCTGTGTAACAGCCCTGGCTGTCCTGGAACTTGCTTTGTAACCCAGGCTGTCCTGGAACTGCCTGGTTCGAATCCACCTGCCTCTGCCTCCCAAGGCCCACCACTGCCCAGCTGTGTTTGTGTCTTTTAAACTCACATTACTGACCAGCATAAATGAATCCTTTCTCCTGGTTCCCTAAAGCCCTGTGTTACATACCCATGCACCCCACAGAGACAAACACAGCTTGGAGAGTATCAATTAATACTGTTACTACTCCGGCTGCCACAGTGATCAGCCCCCTGCTACGCACAGGCCCCGGGCCAACCACCCTGTAGTATCTCATTTTGCCCACTCTACACACAGCCTTAAGATGCTGAATAATTTGCCCTTCAAACTTGGTGGGCTGGAATTCAAACCCAGACCCTTCCTGTCCTCTCTGGCCCCCTTTCTCTGTCAAGCCTAGGGAAATAGACAACTGGGTCACTTAAAGTGACCACTTCCTGTCAAAGAGATTTGAGAACACTAATGTTTTCACTCTTCTCTATGCTGCTTCCTGACTGACCCCCCTGCCCCCACCCCGCCCCTCTGCACGCTAAAGCACTGCAAGGCTGAATCCAAACAGTGCCTCCCCTCTGCCAGGTCCTCAGTCACCAAACCTTCCCAAGCCAGGCTCCTCCCTGGCCTCGAGAACAGCATACCGCCTCTTCTGGAGCCAGCACATCAGAGCAGTTATTTTATTTACTGTCGCTCCCCACGTGGGTGGGGCCGTCTTCCCCGCTTTTCCTAGGCTCTACACAGAACTGGAATGTGCTGAGCTGCGCTCTACCTCAGGAGTGTGGAGTAGGAGGGAGGCTGGGCACTGAGATGGTGAGGCCCGCTCCTGGTCAGGCTACAAGCCTGGGGGATGGGAGAGGGGCGGGGTGGCGTCCACTCTCCTGGAAAGGCAGGACCCACCACTGTGGACTATGGACCAGCATGCCTCTTTCTCATAGTTTATAGGAACTCTGGAGCTGAGTTTACCCCATCTCCTTGTGCAAACTCTGTGCTCCTCCAACTTCAGGTACCCACCCTGCCCTCCGGCAGCCCTTGGCTAAACCAAGGGAGCATGTGGCCCCCAAGGCAAGTCGCTCCCATTCCCATCCCACTCTGGCTACCTTACTTCTCAAGAGGTATATGATGGCAGGACAGTTCGTTTCCCACCTGACCGCTTTCTCATCTCCATATGCCCCTCTTTCTACATATGGGTCTGTGATCAACTCAGAGACACATGGGATTCCTCTGCCTAAGGAACGATCCGTCCCCAATCTCCCATCGGGTCTCCCAGTCTCCTCCGTACTGGCTGCAGGAGTGGGGCCACAGAGAAGGTAAGTGGGGTCACTTGCTGGAAACACTGAAAATCTCAAGACCATGGCTATCCACAAACCATACTGCACACAGACAAACAGGAACTCAGGTACACCTAGACACCATGGGGAAGGAAGACTGCAGATGAACCACGCACCAAGCCTCGTGATGCCCCGCTAAGGGGGACACAACACAAAGCATCTTATTTAAATCTCAAACCACCAACACACCAGGAGTCTTCCATACCCACTCTAGGATGGGAAACAATAGAGTTCTACACACCTTGCCCAAGATCAAACAGCTGCAGCGACCCAGCACGGCTCCTCCTGCCGTGTGTCACCGCAGTGGCACACTCCAGGGCTGCTATGGACAGTTCTACAACGCTCGAGTCCATCTACCTCCTCCAGAGGTGGCAGGGAACTAGAGACAGGTCTCTTCTCTTCCTTGCCTCGTCCTGAACACGGTACTTCTGCACTTTTCCTTCCTTGTTCAGGTGAAGCCCACATCCTCCGGGATGCCTCCTCTGGGTACCTCAGCTTGTTGCCAATCCACAGCACTACCAACATTTCTCTTTGAACACCTGCGGTTTGTCTCTGTGTACGTGTCCTGTCTCCCCAAAGCACCCAACACTGAAGGCACTAGGACTTGACCGTGAGGGGATACCT
Source organism: Myodes glareolus (assembly GCF_982192425.1). Taxonomy (NCBI): domain Eukaryota; kingdom Metazoa; phylum Chordata; class Mammalia; order Rodentia; family Cricetidae; genus Myodes; species Myodes glareolus. The sequence goes on along the minus strand of NC_142031.1, from coordinate 28,463,361 downwards.
GTGACCCCCTTCCCTCTCCATCACACAAAGGATCCTGTCGAAGAAACCTAGCACCCCCTCCACCCTCGGAGCCTATGTTTCCTGGTGTCCACACATCAGTTGCCACCCAAGTAATTGTAGCCCATCACACATACATCATCCTCTATATTTGAAACTCTTTGAGGTTGTCATGGGAACTGCCTTTGCCTTCATTCACTGATCAGACCTCACAATTAGCTTTGGCAGCGGAAGTCTGTGTCAATGGCAATCACCAGGAGGAGGAAGCAGAGGAGGAGCAAAAGAAAAAAAAAGCTCCTCTTTGGAGGTACAGCAGAACAAGATGCAACGAAGGCACCATCGCTGTCCCGATGGACAAAGAGGCGGCCCCAGTGCCAACCCTCACTTCCACTCTGACAAATAAGACGTGTATACTGAGCCCGACACACAGTGCCACAGTGCCTGTACCCGCACGTCCTCCTACATGTGCTTCTCACCCCTCCTAATGCGACAACACAGATCTTCGTGTTGTGGTGACCCCCCCCCCAAATTATTTCATTGCTACTTCATAACTAGTCTTGCTACTGTGATGAATTATAATGTAAATATCTGATATGCAACCCCCAAGGGAGTTACACCCACAGGCTGAGAACCACCGTCCCAGATCCTTAGGAGCAGGTGTTGCACTATTTCATTAGGGTCTAATTCAACTGTCGTTAGAACCACCAGATGTCCCAGGACCCACTCAAATAACAGGATACTATATGACATTACAGAAACAAGGAACAGACCACCTCAGAAACCCAGGGCAGCCTGGAGGAAGACTTCCACGAGAAACTAGCACACATTTCGGCTCCCTCAAGGACCTGTGCACACCCTCAGGTATGCCCGGCAGCCTGCCTAAAGTTTTTCACAGCTTTGGCACTCCAGGCACAGTAATCAGGAGAGTCAGAGCCGCCCTTAATCCTTCATGAACCACTACCTCCAAACTCTCAAGGCCTGTTCCTTCCCTTCCCAGCTGATCTGCTAGAGGCACGAGAGTGTCGAAGGCTAGACTCTGTCCTCAGGGCACCCCTCCCTTCCAGCTTTACAACAGCATCCTCATAAGAAAACGTTTCCTTGGTCTCATGAAGGACAAAGTTAACTCCGTCACCCCTCTACTCCAGGCTCACGGTCAGTGCCCAGCCTGGCCCATACCAATTCTGGGAAAGGCTTGCTGGATAGGGCTCGCTACAGGTTAAAGCATACCACTTGATTTTGGAAACCGAGGCAGCGCCAGAGAAGAGCTGTACTTCTCCAGGAAGAGGGACATAATAGGTCTTGGGACTCAGGACACATTCCAGAAGGTCTATGTCTTCCTTGTTCTGGCGCCAGCTTTTTATCCTGTCCTCTGAACCCCTCACTGTACCTCTCCTCACCCTACCCAGGCCTCAAGCGAGAGCCTGTTCTCCCTTCTAGAGTGCCAGAATAATTCCTGGCATCTTTGGGGGAAACGGGTGACCTGTGTAAGGGGCAGGTCAATAAAAGCATAAAGACAGGCGAGAACAGCCAACGTCTCCGCCACATAAATGATTCAGACATGGAACACTAGAGTCCAGTACCTGGCCATTTGTTTCTGACCCAGCTTTTTCATGTCCCCTCTTGAGGCTTCCCCTGATAATGAAGAGGGGTGGTGTGGTATAAAGACACCCACAGTCTCACCAGTGCCCTTAGGACTGCCACTGACATCCCCATCCTATTCTGAGACCCTGGAGTCGCTGCACTAACAGCAGGGGGAGGCATGTTACCTGTCCACTAACTCCCAGGGCACCCCAGTGCTGGAACTCCCACAAGTCAGCTCAGCAGTTCGAACAGAACAGAGCCCTCTGAGAACCCAGCCCACCTTCTGAATTACTTAAGGCAATCAAGGAACCCCCAGACCTGAGTTCACCCAAAAGGCAACTGAGGATTCCACACAGAGCTGCTTTCCCGGTCCCCCAGGTCCCACCACTGTCTCAGTAACTCAGTCTGCCAACTTCTTATTCAAGTGGTAGACAAGGCCACCAAAGTATACACAGTACAGGGGTGGCAGCCGTCTTACACAGATCACAAGGAAGATGCCGGCAGCAATCCAGCTGGACCACAGGAACGCACAGAGATAAGGGGGTCTCGTCTTCTGGCATCCTCTCTCCTAAGCACTCCAGTCTTCTCCCACAGGCAAAGAAGAGATGGAGTCTAGACATTTGAGTCCCAATTTAGTCAGCCCACCTACCACCACACTGCCTTCTCCAGGAGACAGCCTAAGCCAGAGGGCTGACTCTGGGCCGCGCTTGTGAATAAGTTCACGCAGGACCAGAAGTTAACATGAACAAGGTTCACAAAGGTTTTGATCAGGACTGTGGGTGGGAGTGTCCCTGGGGGGAATCACACCTTACTCCCACCGTGTTCTAAAGAAATGCATGGTCATGCCTTCAAGAATGGGTTCTGAAGTCGGTTAGAACCCAGGGGAAAATTGTTCTCTTCTATATCACGGCTATGAGCCATGATCCCCAACTCTGATGGCTATTTCCTCAACCGGAAAGAGGCTATGGTAAGGATGAATCTGGGAACCACACAGGGACATCCTATGTGCAGCTCATAGCTCTGCCCAATAGATCTCCTGTAGCCGTAACTTTTAGAGACAGGGTATTAGTATATACTGAGACTGGCCTGAAACTCATCAGGTAAGAGGCTGGACTGCACAAGGAGTTATGCCAGACTCCAAATCATGAATGCACTCTGACTTCATCTCCTAAGTGCTAGGATTACAGGTATGAGCCACCACTTCCAGCAAAGAACATTCTTTATCTGCACTGTCCAACAAGAGCCATTAGCCACATGCAGCTAATTAGAAGGTAGCTATTGTGACCATTACTGAATTTAATTTTAATTTAAATAGCCATCCATGGCTTATGGATCTCACATTGGATGGCTCAAGTAAATCATGCTTCTAAAATCTGAGGTAGCTGTGAATATTCTTGAGAATGTTCTAAAAACCATATACTGTCTCCCCAGAGAAGATACACTCTCACACTTTGATGACACATTCAGCTAAACCTTCCAGAGACTTCACAAACCTGACCTCGACCCAGGACCAAGACTAATTCCAGTTACAGGATAAAGTCTAGGGCTAGGGGCATAACTTTGTCTGCACTCAATTGCCTAACATACTTGAGGTCTAATCCCCAGCATGACAAAAAAAAATACTAAGTAAATTAATTAAGCGGCTGCAGAGGTGGCTCCAGTTAATGAAGTGCTCGCTGCCCAAGCACGAGGACCTGAGTTTTGATCGCCAGCAGCCATGTGAAAATCCAGCACAGTGTATGTTGTAATCCCACACTAGAGAGGTGGAGGCAGAAGGATCCCAAGGCTTGCTGGACAACCAGGCTGGCTGAATCTGCAAACTCAATGGAAGACTGACTGACTCAGAAAACAGGTGGTTAGGCTGGAGAGAGATGGCCAATGGCTAAAAGTACTGACTGTCCTTGCAGAGGACACAGGTTTAATTCCCAGCACCCACATGGCAGCTAACAACTATCTGTAAATCTAATTCCAGGGGACCCAACACCCACTTCTGGTCTCCACACTGATACACATGAATACATGCAAGCAAAACACCCGTATACATAGAATAAAGATATGTATGTATGTATGTATATACTTTTTTTAATGACACGGACAGGTCATGGTGACAAGGGACAATAAGGTCTCTGCATTCAAGGCCAGCCTGGTCTATATAATGAATTCCAAGCCAATCGGGATTTTATAGCAAGTCTGTCTCCAAAATGGAAGGTAAACAGCAATCGAGGAACACATTCAATACTGACCATTGGCCTGCACACACAGATACACACGTACACAAACTAAGTACAAAATGTGGCCAAAAAATATTATGACCCAGGTAGGTATTTCTTCTGCAAGAAAGCTGTCTAGGAATACGCAGCTACACCTGATGTTACACTTCCCACAGACCCGGGAAGATCTCTCACTCCAGAATATGCCTTCATAAGGTACCACTGGTCCGCAGAAAGCCTCTATCCAGACCATGCAGGCACAGGAAACAGGGCACCCCTAAGGCTGGCTCACGAGGGTAGGAAAAACAGTAAACATCACATTCTTTTTTCTAACATGGCTCCAGTCAGCCTGCTTCAAACCGACTAACAAGGTCTGCAGACTCCTCCACAGGAAGGAGTTGACTCCTCTTCCACACGACATTTTCCTCTACTGCTTTGTAAACTGACTGGCCCGGTTTCCTTTGATTGTCCTATACGTGGCAGATCTCAAGATAGGCTAACAAAATTTTCAGAGCCTCAGTTCTTTCCACCTGACCAGGAAATCAGGGTTCCTCACATGCCACACTCTCCTCAGCCCCTTCCCATCTTCCAACCTAGTCACTTCCTCTTGGAATTCCAGCCACCAGAGCTGTACAACTGCAGAGCCTTCAGCCAGACCCAGGATTCCACAGCTGTACCCCTCCCTATCCTAGCCACTTGTGACCTGTGGGCCTACAACCTCCCACATCGGGCTTCTGAACAGCAAACATTGCCGGAGAACTTGCCTGGCTGTTTTCAGATCACACCCAAGTCCTTAAACTGTACTACCCAAAACTAGCCTGAGAGACTCCAGGGGAACGAACATGGAGTCAATCCTGGATCAGGTTCTCCTTCGCTAGGTGTCAACTGGAATTCTGGGCCTGGATGTGAGGTATTCTGATCCTTTCCCACCTCCCTGTCCCTTTTCCTGGTCACACAAGCATTGGAAAGTCACCCTTCAAGTTCTGTTAGTTATATAAAGCAGCTGGGTATCTGGCTGAACTACAGATTTGGGTTCCAAAGGTTTGGGATAAGGTCAGAGATTCTGTACTCCCGACAAGCTTTAGAAGATGCTGCTGGTCCATGGCATAGCAAGGTGGAGATGAGACTAAGCTACTTAGTGTACTATAACTCAGGCGGGCGCCGTGCCTCTCTTGTCTGCAGCAGAGGGTCTCCACCTGCACATCAGACTCACTCTAAGAGCCTCAATCCAGTCAAGTATGCTCTAGACCAACTGGTGGCTGGGGGGTGGGGGGACCCATTCATAGGAGTTAAACATTTTCCCCAGGTGATCCCAGGGTAGAACCCCTGCTCTACAGTGCTTGACGGACAGGACAGAGGCACTCAGATCTATGCTGCCTTCTGCAGCAGGCTGCTCCCAAAGGAATCATGGCGCTCCCAGTCCACTGTTAGCCTTTCTAGCCTCACCACCCTTTTAACACCCTGTTCTATAACTAACAAAAATTAACATCAAACTTATATGTTTATGATTCCCAAAATCTCAAAACCTGGACTTCTTGCCAGCCTTAATCTACTGCACTTTGTTTATCAGCGTAATTCTGTAAAGTGGTTTCTTGGAGCACTCGGGAAGAGATTCAGGAGGGTGTGAATGCACAGTGGTGTCTGGCTCTCTTTTTTCCCAGGATAAACTCCCGTGGACACAGGGACCCAGTGGCTTGCTTTCCTGTCCCTAGTTATGCTCCTAAGTTAGAGGCCTGCTTCACTTCCTTCTCCGTGCTGCATCACACAGATTCTGCTGTCATAGCATCTCTGAAGCACAGGACCTTCTGGCCACCGGGCTTCCTGACGTGCCTCGGAAGGCTCAGACAGCTCCTGAATCTTCCACATCAAACTCTAACGGCCGCAACCTTGACCCTCTCTGTACACCTGACAGTACTGTGGCACCACACAAATGGCTCCTGTTAGGCTTGGGCCCCTTCACTACCCTTGTCATAGTTCCTTTTTAAGAAAAAAACAAAAATAAATAAATAAAACAAAAAAACAAAAACCAATCTCTTCCTCCAGCCGACTATCCTTATGGAGTCTGTGGCTATGAGGTTTAAAAGACGATTATCTGGTCGCTTGCCCAGCCTCTTCTCATGCCTCACACAACCAGGCGGACTTCTTTTAAAAGAAATCTCAATGCCTCTACTTTCCGCTGCTTCTCCCTTTGCTGAACACCTTCCTCGGGAGCTAGCTTAGCGAGACCCCATCACGTTTCTGACATTGTGGAAAGATCTCCTGGCCCCCAATGCTGCAAGATGTCTTGTCAGAACGGTGAAGATGATGCATTTGGCTGAGTGCTAGCAACTCTGCAACCACAAACCATTTCTCTGCTGTGCATCCACTGTCCTGCTTCCAGCCTGAAGCCTAGATTCCCCTGCAAGAGCTTCTCCTACTTACTCAGCTCATTCTTCCCTTGCGCATGCCCAGGACCACAGAGCCACCTTGTTCCTGGTGCGCAGACACTCCTTCCTACACCTGGCTCCAGAGTCCTGTTCCACTGTAGTTTGTCCAGCGAGCCAGGGGGTGTCTCAAGATACACTTAATCTGCATTTACAGGCTTACAACAGACTAATGCACAGTTGTTTATATGTGAAGTTTAACCCTGTCACTGTGTGCTGGCTACCTACTGTGTGCCTGACATGATGGATATTTTATTTTGTGTTTCCATTTCATCCTTGTTAACACCCTGAGGAGGATTACCCCATCTCACAACCCAGAAAGCCAAAGCTAGAAGGATTTACTATGTCGCCCTAGTGTGCTTCACACTCAACCCCAAGACGCCTGCCTTTATTCAAGTGAAAAAGGTGCAAACCAAACAAACTCTAATACCAGCCTAAGCCCTGAATCTCTCTGGAACTAGGAATGAAGACCACAGTAGAGGTACAAACTCCTCTGGATGTGTTCTATCTACTGCCAACCCAGGAGCGACCAGAGGCCCCTGGGAAGTCACCCTTAGTCTTCAGATTCTAAACTACTGAGTTCAGGGATGCTGACTCACCCTTCCCAAAGCCCACTGGGGAAAAGAAAGTCAAGTAGAGAAGCAAAAGGGAAAACACGGCTAAGCACTCTCCCTCCCATGTCCACCACCCTCATAGGATGGTACCAAGCAGCCATCAGCAGACAGCATAAAAGAAACCCTAAAGGCGGCGGGAGAGTGGAGTCAGGATGGAGTTAAGGAAGGATGCCCAGAGGAATAGAAACGCGGGGACACAGCTGAAAGCAGATGCTAAGACTTCTGAGGCTCTGGGGATGGAGTATCCCCCCACACCTGAAAAGTCAGGCCAAAAGAAAAAAACAGACCACCCCAGTCCCAGTCCCGGGACACACTCCTCCAGTTAAGCACTTCGAAGACCTAATGATTAAGATCACTTCAGTCCCCTGGGGCAGTTAAATGCGCAGCTGAAGCGGAGCCTCTCAGGCGCATCTCGGGCTGCAAATGTGCCCGAGACTAGCCCATTAGATGGAGTGTCGTCCAGACAGCCCTTCTCGGGCTCTCTCAAGCCTTGTAGGAGCAGGTTGAGAAGGAGAGGCATGAGTTACCATTTTGTTCTTTTTTTTTTTTTCCCCTAAGCCAAGCAAAGACAACAAAAGCAAACGTCTTTCTTCAAAGTTTAAATATCAAAGGGAAACTACCCACCTTTGGAGCACTGCTCATTAAAAAAAAAATTAAAGGTTAGGATCATCAAGATGGGGGGTAAAGGTGTCAGCTGCAAAGCATGGGGACCCGACTTTGAATTTCAGGACCCACACAGTAGAAGGAAGAAAACTGACTGTCGAGTTGTCCTCTGACTTCCACGTGTGCACCATGGTGTAGAAACACACGCAAATAAACAATGAAATAATCAGCTCTAAGAAAAAAAAACTCATTCCACTGTCAGGGCAGTAAGTTATTTCTCTCGAAACTGGAGCCGGCCCCAGTCCACAGACCTACATATTAGACCTTCTGTCCTCGGGTATCACAGGCTACATTTCTACCTGACCCCAAGGGCCTAGGGTAGCCGCCAGCCACAGCAAGGTCTACCGGGTGCACAGACTTCTCAGGGCTGTCTCTAATACTCCGTCAACCCAGGTCTGCGGAATCTTTACCATGACCACCCAGCAGCCTGGCCAACAGCCTGGCCAGCGGCTTACACAAGAGGATGACAGGCCCTGGCCGCATTCCCAGCCCCCTTCATTCAGGTATGCCCCACTGTTGCCAAGACCGGCACTTAACGCCATCCATAAGGGCCACCAAGAATATCTAGCGCACAGAGTTCGGCATCTTTACCGGAGTCTGTCAGAGGAGTGGAGAGAGATGCTGGGATAGAAGAAGGAAGTGCCCCGTTAGAAAGAAGGAAATGATGGTATCCAGCCATGCCACATGCAGTTCTCACAACCTAACGCCAGCTTCTATCTACCTCAGCCTCTAAGGAATGACCTGGAGGGCACAAGGTGAGCGGCAAGAGAACTGTCCAATACCAGCAGTATAGAAGGTCTGGACACTACTGCCCCAAGGCTGGGGGGAGGGGGAGCTGCAGACCGGATCCAGATGTCCGCTTTAGCTGGTCAAAGTAAATAGGGAATAGACTGTCGTGTCAGAGCCATGACTTGGGCAAAGGGAGTGAAGGGACAGAACCCCTGCCCCCAGCACTTGGATCTTTCTTCCTAGCCAAAGCCCCGCCAGCTTGAATCTCGCACAGCTCTCCGGTCAGCAGAAATCCCCAGTGCAAGCGGCGTTCCAGCCCAGCCACAGGTGACCTTATGCTCGGAGCACAGCAGCTCCTGGACCGGCTGAGGGGGCTTCGGAGGTCAACAAGGACAACTCGATTTTCCCAAAAGACAGGCCCAGAGGGGCAGAATCGTCTAGGCTCTTGGACAAATTAGTGGCACGGCTGGGAGCCCTGCAGACTGCGTAGGCCTCTGTCTCTGTCCAGCGCCAGTTCCGCTGCCTGGAGCAACTTCAGCGGCTACACGCTCCGCCTAAAATCTGTTCTGCTGGTTGGTCCCTACTTTCGTCAACTGTCTGCTGTCATAGCTGCCACCAACCTCTTGTGGAGGGTTCATCACCATAGTAGAAAGGAAAGAAGCCCAATACAGGGCCACTGCCCCTCCACCCCACCACACACACACCCATTCCGGCTGCTCTCAGCCCAAGTCTTCCCCCGATCTTCTACCCTGAGCACAGGGAGTCCTTGAGAGTATCTCAAAAGCACATCATTCATTCATAAATTGGCATCCAGTACCTACTACTATGCCAAAAAATCTTTGGCCCCAGAAAGTAGCCCATATCATTGAGAAGCCTAATCACGCATCTCTCACTAAATTCCCTGTTTGAGAAAAGCAAGAACCCAAGGAAAGGTTTAGGGGAGAAATACCCCGGCTCCATCAGGACAGCACAAAAGCCAACCTGTCACCCAGAACTTTCTCTCTAAGTTCATCCACCTCCATCTCCAGCGCCTCCTCACTGCCACCACAGCTGCCCACATCACCCACCTATCGGTCACCTTAAAGTCCACCTGAGGCGTCCAGCTCAAGCTAGACATCGCTGTCCTGCATCAACCACAAACACCCAGGAGGAGGATGTTGGCTCTCCATGCTCTGCAAGGGACTGAGTTACTCTCATACAAACCATCAGCCTGGAAAAGGAACCCACTGGGCTTCCGACAGCAGGCTGTGCTCCACAGGAGACCAAGGGACCAGAAATGGAAGGACAGGCATAACTGGATGAGCCTTCTTAACCAGAACCTCGTGATGACAACACCCTCAAGGAAGGGATGGGGAGCCTAGCAGAGGCCCGCTTACCTCTTTAAGAAGCCCCACTTTTTTCTTCAGCACCTCACACTTGCGAAGTTTGCAGATCTGGTGCGTGCGGCGATTGGTGCAGCTAGTACAAGACCCACAGTTTTCCAACCGCCGGCAGGGCTCACAGGTCCCACACCTTTTTCTTTTCTTTCGCCCATCTCCACCCCCTCGCAGTTGGGTCTCACTCCCAGCCATAGGAAGCCCAGGCCCCTGGAAGCCCCCTACCATCACCTGGCCCTGCGGGAAATCATAAAGGCCTGGGAGGTCCGACTGGACCGCCAAGGGCACCTGAAACTGGCTCATGATGCTGAGGTTGCCAGGGAAGGGAGCATAGGTGCTGGGTTAAACTACTGTCCAGTCTCCTGATACCAGCAAATGCCACCAACAGGTCGTTCTCTCCTAAACAAGTCTACAAGGGTGACGGCAAGAAGCGTCGGCCTCTGGAATGGGTGTCTCTTCTTAAACCCTCTTCACCTCCGCTGCAGCCGGCTGCCGGGGCTCCTTCCAGGACCAGTCTCCCACCTGCAGGGTCCCCGGATCAGGGGCAAGACAGTAGCAGCAGCAGCCCCCAGGAAAGGTTTCATCTTGGCTGGGTGGGTTCTTCACCCTCACCCACCCGGGGCTCAGGCATGAGGCGAGCCAATGGGTGTGTGGTGGGGCAGATTAGGGTGAGGAGTTTCCTCCTGATACTTCTCCCTCCCTGGGTCAGGATGTTGGAGAAGGCTACGCTGCCTGGGGGTGGAAAAGACACAGAAAGGGGAAGCACATCACTCGGGGTTCAGGGACAACTTTCACGTGTTATCTCTTCCTGCTTCTGGGAAGAGAGAAAATGGGGGAAGCCAGAGTCTGAGTCAAACGAAGTCATTAGAGCCTCAGATGGAGGTACAGGGGACTAGCTGGGGGTAGGGAGGCATTCAAGGGGATGAGGGGTGCTAAAGGTGGGATTTCTGAGAAAGTTGCTCTGTGCACCCCCAAACACACATTTTCCTCTGGCTTGTGAGTTTCATTAAAATCCAAGCGAAGCCCCTTACTGGGGGCCACAGGACCTTCCCCGAGGTAACAGAGCAAGCAAAATAAAGTTTGCAGAGGCTCGTTCATTGGAGTGGATAGCACCCCCAAGCACCTAGGCGGCCTGGAGGTGGGGGCGCGCCCGTGGGGAGTCCCAAGTCGGCCACCTCGCCGAGCCCCCAGGAGCGGGAGCCCTGAGGGCCACAGAGGAAAGCGACCCGCGCCACCGAGGGGCGCGCGGAGGGGGCGCGCTGGGGCGCAGGCCAGGCTGCGCGCGCCGCCGCCGCCGCTGCTCCGGCTCCTTTGTTCTGGGGCCTCGGCCGCTCCGCTCCCGCTGCACCGCAGCCCCCGCCCCGCCACCCCCACCCGGCAGCGGCGCACGGCCACCCGGAGCTCCCTGCCGTGTCTCCGGCTACCCTGCTGCGCCCACCCCGGCCTTGCCACGGTTCCCGCGCCGCCCCTCCCCCCACGCGCTGCCCCTCCCCCACCGCGGAGCCGGAAAGCCACCGGCTGCACCGACCTGCCCGCCGCCTCCGGGGCGGAGCGCACAAAGGGGCAAAGTTTCCCAGCCTGCCGCTGCCACCGCCGCCACCGCCACGGCCCAAGGTGTGCGCCTCCGGGAGCGGAGCGCCTAGCCCGGTCAAGCTCGTTGCGCGCGCGGAGTCCCCCCGCCCCAGCCCTGGCCGAGCACGGGACGGCACAGGAGGAAGGAAGAGGCAGCGGCGGCGGCCGCGGCGGCGGCAGCAGCAGCAATGAAGACGGCCGCGGGACTCCCCGCCCCCCGCGCGCCGCGGCACGTGCTCGCCCGGGGACTCCCCCGCCCGGGAGGGCGCGCACGTGCGGTCCCGCCGAGGCTGGCCGCTAGGCCCGGGACCGCGCAAGAGCGGAGTTCCCGGGTAGGGAGCGATGCGCGCGCGGACCGGCCGGGCTTTGCACCTGCAGCGCCTCCTTGGGCCTCGCGAAGGGGCCCTCCGGAGACGCGGCTGTCCCCGCGGGCTGGCCCGTCCCTGCCCTCCGGCGGGGCCCGAAGCCCGAGCTGTCGAGGCGGGGCGGGGCGGGGCGCGGACCTCCCCAGCTAGGCCCTTGGCCCAGCTGCCTGGGTGTCCCCACTTCCTGCCACTCCCTGCGTGCTCGGGACGGCCCCACGCTCGCAGCCCCGAACCCAACCGACTCCCTTTCTCCTCCTTGGCTGCTGCTTGCTCAGGCCGAGGCAGGACAATAGGGGACATTGAGTGTTTGCAAACCGAGTCAACCTAGCCGGCAAGAAGTGGGTGCCCGAAGGCAGAGATCGAGTGCCCGCTGCATGGCGTGCGCGTGAGGGTCACAGCCGAGTGCCCTGCCCCGGACGACCCCAGGGCTCTGCCATCGCCAGCCTTCCTGACGCGGCGTTCAGGCTCTTTTGCGTCTAAAACAAAGACTAATTCGAGACAACCCCCCCCCTCCCCCGCCGCCGTCCGCTTCCCGCCCGCCCTGGTTCCCAGAGTAGAGGGACGGGGCACATAGCGGAGAGGAACCCAGACAGACTCCGAATGGGTTCAAGTCACCACTGAGGCCTAAACCTCGCAGACACTTTGAAAGAGGCGCCCTGGGCTCTATTCCAGGCAGGGGGTAAGGGGCAAGACACAAGAGTATTTTCAACTTGCCAAACTGCCCATTTCTCTTGCTGCTTTCCCTACCACCCCTCACCTGTTGTTACGGGCCAAGTTGAAATTCCAGGTTAGATTAACTCAGCTCCACCCATCTGGTCTGACTGCCAGGCTAGAGTGCCCACAACTGCCTTCCACCTACCTGGGTTGCTTTGGAGAAGGGTAGGTCTGTACCCTCCCTACGCACGGGCAAGTCCTGGCAGAAACAGCCACGGGGTGGACTAGCCTGACCAGTTTGGGCGGTGCTCACCCAGCCAGGTACCTGGCATGCGTCCTGGCTGAAGCTAGCAACTCAGCCAGAACTGGAAAAAGAGCATTCGGTCGCCTATTTGTATGTGTTTGCGGGGGGGGGGGGGGGGGGCAGGGGGGAGGTAACTGATCTCAAGCAGCGCCTGCTGTCCAGAAAGCTCTAGGCAGTTAGTTGAAACAGCCAGAGTTGTCTGGGACTTCCCTCTGGCACGCCTGATACTTGACAACCTGCTCCATAGGCCAGCTTGTCAGCTGGGTGGGTGGTGAACATGGCTGTAACATCTACTTCCTACTATGGCCTCTGGAAGGACTCGAGAGTTTCCGCTTCAGGGAAGTTGGGAGTAGCCACGGACGACAATATGGAGAAGTTGTAGTCTTGGCACGTATGCACACAAATACGTGCGCACACACAGGCATGTACACACAGCAAAAAATAGGTGGCTGTTTGAACATGTTTAATGTTTCTTCAGTGGTTACACTCATGCTGGTTATGCGATTTGCCCGCCTCCTTTCACTAGCCTGTTTGATAGATGGACTGGATGTGAGGGGAAGAAAATAGCTTAGGATCAGAGAATTGTGGCCTCCAGATGTGACTCTACCATTGACCAGTGACGCAACCTTGGGCTGGGTACACACCATCTTCTCAAGAGAATCCAAATAAAGTTCACCGAATGACAAATTATTCTTTGGGGGTTTCTTGCTTGTTTTTCGAGACAGTTTCTCTATGTAGTTCTGGTTGTCCTGGAACTCACTTTGTAGACCAGGCTGGCTCAAACTGAAAGATCAGCCTGCCTCTGCCTCCTGAGTGCTGGGATTAAAGGTGAACACCACCACACCTGGCTCCACAAATGATTTTGTTTTGGTTTGGTTTTTCAAGTTAGGGTTTCTCTGTATAGCTTTGGAACCTGCCCTGGAACTCACTCCACAGGCCAGGTGGGCCTCAAAATCTCAGAGATCTTCGTGCCTCTCTCTCCCAAATGCTGAGATTAAAGACGTGACGTGTGCCACCACCGCCGGCAATGTAACTCTTTGGCTTAGATAACCTGATGGGGTGATGGTGTGTGTTCACCGGGATAGAATACAGGGATGCCTGTGGCCAGCCGTGTGGAGTGAGCAGATGAAGCCTGGTGGTCCAGTTCATGAGCAGGCCTCGGGTATGGAGGCGCTCAGGGCTGAGGAAAGTGAGAGATAAGAGGTGTCAGAATGAGCCGTGGGGCACATCAGCCCAAGAGCAGTCAAGCTGATGACTTGGCAAAGATTGAGCCACCTGAAAGGAAGGGACCAGGCCTGGCAGAAGAGCTACTTGTCAAGCCATTCCAGTCACTCCTCTTTCTGGAACTTTAAATCTCATTTCTTCTGTGGCTTTGCCCCTGCTGCCCTGCTTCAAATATTCCTTTCCCGCGGAGAAATAAAAGTTTACCCCTTCATCCTAAGGTCCCAACAACGAACCAATGTACGGTTCCACCAAGGTTTACACTGGGAACCCATGAGTGTATTGGACTTACAGAATGTTGTTGAGGGGTTCCTGGAGGAACGTAGGTGACCCCAAAGCAGCAGCTGCACTTCACTCAACAGGAAAGACTCCTGAAACAGTCGAATAGATGAAGACCCTCTGTTAACGTTACCAATTTATATACTCTGGCACCTCCCGCTTGCAATTAGGGCAGAACTGAGTACAATTGACTGGGAGAAGAGGCTTGAAGCTCGGGTGAGAGGCCAACAACCCCCAGCCCCAACTTCTATAAGGAATGTCAACAATCAACACGCTAAATCTTGATGGGCTCTTGCAAACAGGCACAGCTCATCTGATGCAAGTGGTCACTTTCTACTCAGAGGACTGAGGTCAACAGTATCCCTGTCTAGATTCTTGAAAACCCTTCAGGGCTGGTATAAATGCCAATTCTTCCAAGAAGGTTCCAGTAACTCGGATGCCAGGGTTCCTTCCCACCCTTCACCCACACTCCCTTCAGAGAACAGTTATTCATATTATAACGGTTTGCATATTTCCTTTCTCATCACCAGGCCAGCTCTGAAGGGCCAGGACCACACTGTTCTTTCTCCTTTGTCACCACAGACCTAGCACCAGATCAGCGTGTATTGAAGGAAGAAGAAACGGGTCGATTGTGCCAACCAGTGAAGTATCCCGAAATCACTAGGACCCATAGACTTCCGAGTTTCTTCCCTGACTAGTGTCCAGCCTGTCCAAATCCTACAGGGGTGCCTCAAATGAACAATGTGCTCAGGTCTCGACATTGGGGTTTCCAGCCTCCTGTGCTGTGACTTTATTCCCATACTGGCCCAGGCCCGATGAGCAGCTGAGGAAGGATGAACAAGAACCACAGCTCTGTGCAGGGCTTCAAGATAATTGCAGTCCACGAGCTGCAGTATTGCTGACGTTGAGAAGTTATGATCCAGGCCACCCGAACGTCCTCCATCAGAAACCCTTCCGATCTGGCCTAGCAATCTTAAAAATAAATAAATAAATAAATAAATAAATAAATAAATAAATATTCACTTGTCAAGTTTTTTTTTATATGTATTTACTTATTGTGTGTGTTATATGTGTGGGCACACAAGTGCATGTGGAGATCAGAGGACAACTTGTGAGCGTCCGTTCTCTGCTTCTACCTTGTAAGTCCTAGGCATCGAATTCAGGTCATCAGGCTCGGTGGCAAGCACCTTCGCCTGCCAAGCCACATTGCCAGCCTCACTGACGTCAAGTTGAAGATGTGCTGGGCTGAAGGAAGCACTTGGGAGGCGTGTTCAGCCCGTGGAGGTCAGGGTCTGGCCCTGAGGTGCTTAGGAGAGAGTATCAGATCTGCCCTTTGTGGGCTGGCCAGGCTGGCCCACCCTCCTCAATGGAGAGCGGATTCTCCTGTAGGAATGTGTGCCCCGGAGAGGGGAGGTCAGCACCCTACTGCAGCTACCATGTGGGCTGCACCTGGGCAGGGACGTCCTTACCAGGCAAAGAAGCCTTAAAGACTGCGAGGATAATAGGGCGGTTTCTGGGTTTGGGCTAAGCAGTAAGAGGAGCTTTAGCTCCACTGATGAATTGAAGTTGACTTAGGAGTGCAGCAGAAGGGACAGGCACCATCACTGGATGTGAGTGCTTGTGTATATTGACCAAGAAGGGGGTGGAGCACATGGCTCGATGGAAAAGGCAGGTGACCTCCAAGTCTGGTGCCCTTGGTTTATCACCAGAACTCCCACAAAGGTGAAAGGAAGGAACTGACTCCATAAGTAGACCTCCGGCTTCCACTTGTGCACCCTGGTAAGGGTGCCCCCAATAAAATAAAGTTGTAAAAAACTGAAAAGAATGATTAGGAACTGATCAGCGACCCTGTACTGCTGGGACTGCTGGACCTGCAAAAACTTAATGTGACTAGCCTCGGAAGAGACTCCCACATCTTGTTCAGCTAAGATATGTGGCTGGTTGCTGAATAGGCCTTTTGATATGGGCCCTGGGCTTGCTTGGTTTTACCTTCTACTTTTTTTTTTTTTAATGTCAATTCTGAGAGTTGAACTCAGGACTCCAGGCTTGCTTATCAAGTAGCGTTACCCACTGTAACATCTCATAAACCCAGCTTGCGTGGTTTTCAAGACTGAAGATGTTGGGAAACGTACTTCCTTTTGGATATTAGGTATATATTTGGTGGGGGGAGGCATGAGTTTTTGCTTTTATTTGAAAGATTCGTTTATTTTTCTAAGTATTTTCCCTGCATGTAAGTATGTGCACTGTGTGCGTACCTAGCGCCCGAGGAGACAGGAAGGGAGCATCAGATCCCCTGGAGCTGGAGTTAAAGATCTTGATAAGCCACCATGTGGGTGCTGGGAATCAAATCCTGGTCCTCTACAAGAGCAGCAAGTGTTTTAACTGCTGAGCCATCTTCCCAGTCCCTATGTGTTAAAGAAGCAAAACTATAATCAGCCGGCATTTGCATGGAGCTTTCTGAACACACTGCTCTGTAGACAGAGCATTTCAGACAGAAATCATGAGAGTGCCACTTTCCTTTGTGTATGGCATTGTACTTCTTATTGTTTTAGAAGTAAAGTCCCTGGGGCTTAAAGGAGTGATAGGTCCAAAGTCATTCGGTTACCGAGTAACAGGAACTGCTCTACAACCCGACTCCCACTAATTGCACCAGGGCTGACGTGGAACCAAGAAGGGCTGTTGAAGAAAGGTGGATTCACTGTTTGGTTCTGTGGGATCATAGCACGCGCGTGAGATTCTCTGGTGGGCTCTATGGGATCATAGCACGTGCGTGAGATTCTCTGATGGGTTTTATGGGTCATGGTGTGTGTGTGAGATTCTCTGGTGGGCTTTATGGGTCATGGTGTGTATGTGAGTTTCTCTGGTGGGCTTTATGGGTCAGGGAATATGTGTGAACATGTAGACTATGGAGACTGTTCTGGAACTAGCTCTGTAGATCAGGCTGACCTTGAACTCACAAAGATCTGCCTGTCTCTGCCTCCTGAGTGCTGGGATTAAAGGCCTGAGCCACCACCACCCAGCAGTGGATATACTTTTCAGAAATCATTTCCAAAGATTTACTTATTTGTCTTGTATATATACACATGAATGCCCCCCTACACGTATGTGTCTGGTGTTTGAGAAGGCTGGAAAGGGGCATCAGACGCACCGGAACTGGAGTTACAGGCAGTTGTGGGTCATGCTGTGGGCACTGGGAACGGAACCCAGGCCTTGTACAAGAGCACCCAGTGCTCTCTGTTCCTGAACCGTTTCTCCAGCCCTAGCTTTTGTGCTTTATGACAAGATTTGCAACTTTATTTTGAATCTGAGTTGACTAAAATCGGCTGTGTTAATTGCAAGGCGAACACAAGGATAATGGCATAGAGGTGCGATCACCTGGAAACCTTCAAGCTGAGGGATCTGGGCAAGGGAGGGGCTCTGCCTGACTCAGAAGCCCAGAGTGACAGATGCTCAGCTTGAATAAAGGCTTGGGTGCTTCCAAGTACAATTGGCAGAATCAGTTCGGTTTCTAGTAGGAATCAGTTACATCACCGCAGTAGCGGACAGTCCCTGGATTTCAGGGATGTCACATGACAAAAATGTGTTACGTAGGGGAGAAGATGATTCTATAGGTACAGCGTTTGCTGCTAGCATGGTACTTGGTTTTGGATCCCCAGCACCCATGCAAAAATCCTGAATACCCTAACACTGGGGACAACAGAGACAGGAAGATCCCTGGGGGGTTTTTGGCCAACAAGCCCAGCCAATCAGTGAGCTCCAGATTCAATGAGAGACCCTGTCTCAACAAATAGTGTGGGGGGGCTGGAGAGATGGCTTAGCTGTTAAGACACTTATTGCTCTTGAAGCTTTCACAAAGGTTCAGAGCTCAGTCCCCAGCACCTATGGCCAGGCTGTTCACAACTACTTGGAGCAAGAATTCTAATCGGTATTAATAATAAAAACCCAGAGTCAGCTATCAGGGTGAAAGCTGAAGGGTCAGAGAAGCAGCGGCCACTAGAGAGTCCTTTCCTCTACCAATGCTCAGACCAGAAGCGGTGATCCTTTCGCTACGAGTCCTTGGACTGCATCTCCAGACTGACGGCTCAGACTGCTTGCCTCAGATTAACGGCAGTGAGCTCCTGTCTCCTCCCGCCCTTTATTCCTTTCTTCGTGCAGTCACGGCACTTCTGTCTCCACCACCCTGGTGCTGGGATTAAACGTGTGAGCTACCACCACCTGGCTCTGTTTCTCTTTGAGACTGGATCAGTCTAGTGTAGCCCAGGGTGGTCATGAACTCACAGAGATCTATCTGCCTCTGTCTCCCAAATCCTGAGATTAAAGGTGAGTGCCACCACTGCCTGGCCGCTAGTGGCTTAGCTCTGCAAATTTTAAGAATAATTTTTCAAAATTGTGTGTGTGCAGGGGAGGGGTGAGTGTGGACAGGTGACTATGGAGGTCAGAAGAGGGCATTGGATCCCTGGAGCTGAAGTTACAAGTGGTTGTGAGCAGACAGGAGGTGATGGTGCACGCTTTCAATCCCAGCACTCAGGAGTCGGAGGCAGGTCGATCTCTGAGTTTGAGATTAGCCTTGTCTATAGAGTAAATTTGACAGCCAGAGCTACACAGAGAAATCCTGGGGGGGGGGGGAAACATAGCCCAAATCAAGAGTCTCAGGTTGATAAGCTATTCCCTATGCTTGCCTGTCTCTAAGGTATTACAGCGACCTGTCTTTCAGATCTGAGATGACTGCCGGCTCTAAGGGCAAGCCCTGCAACTAGGTGTTTGTTTACTTACTTGTTTCTTTTCTTGAGACACAATTTACAAAAATTACTCTTAAAAATTAGTAAGGTAGAGAGTGATAGACGAAATCTCATGCCAACCTCCACATAAACACACACACACATACACACACACACACATGCACACACACATACATACACACACACATACATAAACACACATTCACACATATACACATACACATATATACACACACATACACACATACACACACACACAAACACACATTGTCTGGGCCAGTGAGAGGGCTCCAGAGATAAAGGAATTTGCTGCCAAACCTGATGATCAGAGTTTGATTCCCAGGTCCTTCATAATGGGAGGCGAGAACCAACTCTTAAAAGTTATCCTCTAACCTTCATATGGAAACACACACACACACATGCACACACACACAATCCACCCATGTACATACAAAATAAATAAAGATGTGTTGTTTTAAAAAGTTTTTTACAATTCAGTCACAGAGCATGTACATTGCAGGTCAGTGGGAGCCCTGTTTCCGTGGCCACCGGCAGCCCAGGCTCCTGCAAATGGCCATGTCTCTCTTCAACCTGGAGCAGGGGTGGGGCAAATGAGACATTCACCCTTAAAACTTTCCCTCTAAGTGCTAGCTCTCACTCCTGTTTTTCCCTCACTGGCCCGTGCAGCTCACAACCAGGCAGGAAGGTACAATAAGTACACTTTTGCTGTATGCCTGAAGGAGTGGGGAGTCTATTTGGTTAATGGGATTGGTAACCAATACACAGGGAAGGGACGTGTGGTGGATCTGTGTGGAATTCGTTAGTGCGATTCATCTTGCCCCTTACCAGGGCCCTGCTCCTCCTGGAGGATGCATAATCGAGATTCCCATTCTCGTGGACTATTAGGGAGCAGGGTGGAAGAGGTGAGCGGCCTACAGGGCAAGTTCAGTAGAAATCAACGTGTGGACTGAGAATCAGCAAAAAAGGGCTCAGGGTATATGAGGCACCAGGGGCTTGCCTGATGAAATCTCTCAGACGATGTGGCATTTGACAGAGGCATTTCCTGCCCCTGCCTTTACCTCCCACTCATCCTTTCCGGTTCAGCTCTTGTGACACTTCAGGAAGCCTTTGACAAGTCCTGAGACCAGGTCTAAGCACACACGCACATCTCAGAATGTCTGCCCCTGTCTTACCCACTGGGCTGTGGACAGGACCACGCCATAACCAGCTGCTGGCTACTGGATGGAGGCTGCCTTAGGGTGGGACGTCAGGGTGCAAGCAGAGTGATTGGCTCAAAGACTGTAGCGGAAATCTAGGCGAGGAGAAATGGAGTTGTGGAGGAGAGGGTAGAAAGAAAGATGGAGAAAGGTTTTGAGAACAGGGAAAATCCATAGCATGGAGGCTGACTGGTGAGGGGGCAGAGGAGGGGAATGGGGATGCTTGCCTCTGGGTCAGATATGTCTGATCTGAGGTACCTGGGGACAAGCCCACAGGCAGACCCAGGAAGTACAGGTAGGGTCACACCTATGCAGGGAGAGCAAAATGATTGGGTCAGGTGCTATGAGCTGCTTCTGGGTAAACGTCAGTGTGGAACCCTCACACAAGGCTTGAATATTTCTATTTGGTTTGTTGTTGTTTTTTGATACAGGATCTCTTGCTCCTCAGTTGACCTTGAAATTGCTATGTAACTGAGGATGACTTTGAACTTTTCAATCCACTTGCCTCCACCTCCTGAGAGAGGAGTGTGTGTGATAGGGAACGGCACAGAAAATATGTATTGCAATAAAATGGTGAGATTCCTAACTACAGATCCTAGGACTTTATTGGGTACAGTGAAAAGTATTTTAATTTTTAGTGTGTGTGTGTGTGTGTGTGTGTGTGTGTGTGGTAAGCACGTGTACCATGGTACATGAGTGGGAGGTCAGAGGATAAATTTTAGGACTCGCTTCTTCCACCGTAGGTTCAATTCAAACCACTGGGCAAGCACTTTAATCTTTGAAACATCCCTCACCTGCATGTGTGTGAAAGGACTTTACAGAAAACTATTTGTCCCCGTGATCCGATGTGATCTGGTTCCCAGGCTACCCCTGTCCCATCTTCTGTAAGCAGGAAATTGTCTGTCTTGAGACTTGAACATATCAGTCCTTTTATATTTGGTATTCCCTTGAGCCACGTTTGCAGGGGCTTTACAGCGCAGGAGTACCGGTCCTTAGAATCCCTAGAAGATCCCATACTTCCCATTCAGCTGCCATGTCCATCTATGACATCACCCCTTCTCTCTATACATGGAGAGGCTTTCCCTAGATGCCCAAGTTCCTATTCTGGATCCTCGAGGTATTAGTTTGTGACTGTGTAAGATTAAGTCACATCCTACTTCCCATCTGCAGAGATGAAACTAAAGATATACCTTTGCAGAATGACCAAATGAGTCACCCTAGGCAAAGCCCTGTCTCAGACCTTGGCATACAGTAGGCACTCAACTGGCCCACCCTCCCATCCCCAGCTAATCCCTTATCTCCTCTTCCAGCTTCACAGAGAAATGATCTTACAGTGTTTTAACCATATGTAATCATGACAAGCAACACTCACATATCAATAATCAATTACTTAAAGTGGTGGTCTATACTACTTGGGCAGTCAGGTGCTAGATATAAGGTGAGACGGTGGCTCCCCATTTGGGGGCAACAGTTCATCTTTTTGTTTGTTTGTTTAGTTTTTAAAGACAGGGTTTCTCTGTGTCATCCTGGCTGCCCTGGAACTCACTCTGTAGACCAGGCTGGCCTTGAACTCACAGATCCACCTGCCTCTGCCTCTTAAGTGCTGGGATTAAACTTGTGCACCACCACTCCTGGCCTGGTTCCCTTCTTTTTATGGCCAATCAAAGCTAAGCTGTATCAGCTCCAGTCTAAGCTGCCCCGGACTTGTGTCCTCTCGGGTGCTCCGCTCTTTCCATCCCAGCCTGTCTCTGTTTCTTTCACTCTGCGACTCCCTACCTCACAGACATGCCTTTGATTTTGGCCTTTTGGGTATCAGCAGGGCAGTCGTCCGTAGAGCCTGGGAGGCAACGCAGCCAGTCGGGAGTTAGCTTCAGAGTCCTGCTTCTCAAAGTACAGGCCATGAATCTGAAGCAGGGGTCCCACTCAGAGCTTCAAGAAGGAATATCTTAGCAGATGTAACTAGATGCAAGCAAACCTTCGGAGGGCTAGTATCCCTCCCAAAGTGATGAAGATGGAGATGCTGCTAGCCGACATCAGAGGAGCCTAGGCCTTCCTCGCTGAATGGGGAGGGGAACTTCCAAAAGTGCTCACAGCAAGGGATCCAGTCGCAGGTGCCACTCCAGCACTGTTCCTGGGGGAGACGCTGCATCCTGTCATAGTGTGCCTTTCCTGTTCTGAGCCAGGGATGGAAGTCCATGTCTCCTCATGTCTTCTGTAGGACTGGATTAATGGTGACAAAACTAGACTATGGCCCATTGCCACCCCAGACTACAAGACAATGTGAATTTTAATATTTCCTTGTGGAAAAGCATAGAATTATTAATGAATCAAAATCTGTAAGACAGGAAGTAGGGTGTCAAAGACATGAAGAGGCCACAGGAGAAATAAGAGATTGGCTACTCAAACAGCACCACACAGTGGGCCATGCTGACTGGCAGTCAGCAGGTCAGCAGATCCACAGACCCACAAGGGACCTTGCGACTGCTAGGAGGGAAGGGAGTAGAAAAACCAGAAACAGCTGCTTGGTGGAGAAGTGGCTGCTCACTTCGACAGCAGGTAATGCAGAGGAAGCTGAAGAGGCTTCTGGGGCACAAGAAGGAGGCTGCCGTTGGCCAAGAGCCTTCTCCAGAAGTAAGCAGGTAAGTTGTTTCATGTGGGATACCAGGAGTTGGGTTCCTATGGGCACTTCTTAGATGTAGGCACCAATGTCAAAGCAGGCAAAAACTTCAGGATTAGGGAGGGTTGCCACATGTAGCAAATAAAAGATATCCAGTTGAATTTGAACATCGGATAAAACACAAAGAATTTCTTTATGTGGAGAGTATATCCATATCTAGTCAAACCCCCAGCTCAGGACAGTGTCTTGCTAAACTTGGAATTCACTGATTGGTTAGAGTAGCTGGCCAGGCAAATCCCCAAGTCCTATCCCTGTCTTCAGCCCTGGAATTCCAGGAGCACAACCTCTGGGCCTCGTGGGTGCTGGGGTTGCACAGCAAGCACCTCACCCCCTGAGCCATCTCTCCAGCCCCCACCTTATTTTTGAGTTTAGAACAGAAACAGAGTTGCCTTATGTTAGTGTAGAGGTGGGACAGTCTTTGGTGGCATACTGTTTGCTTTGTCAAATGTTTTGCTCTACAGGGGTGGAGACTCCCAACGTGGTTTTACATTGAGAGTTAAGGAATGTATATTGTTACATTGTTACAGTAATGCTGTTTTGATCATTAGGAGCTGGGTCTCTGAAGAAACAAACTGTTTCTTAGTCCAGAGCAATACAATCCTATTTAACCAGACAAACTGTTTTCACGTAAGCCAC
Source organism: Myodes glareolus (assembly GCF_982192425.1). Lineage (NCBI taxonomy): Eukaryota > Metazoa > Chordata > Mammalia > Rodentia > Cricetidae > Myodes > Myodes glareolus. The sequence continues at coordinate 28,440,104 of NC_142031.1, read as the reverse complement.
CACTCCGAGAGCCACCAGACTAAAACGAGCTAGCTGTTTACCTTAGTAGGTAATATTTCGAAGTATACAATCAAATCCTACTTTACATTAGCAGCCTAAATTAAAAGAGAAAAGATTCGCCAAACAAATGAATAGGAAACATTCTATTTTGCCTAAAAGGCAAGAAGGAAAAGAACAATAGAGAAGAAACACTAAGGACCAGTGAAGGTGTGATTAATAAAATATAATAGCTGTATCGCAATCCAATGCATTCAGAGTCCATAATTCTTTTACACTTTTCACTGTTCTCTAATATTGAACATTTAGGTTTCTAGGGGTTTGGAAACAGACCTTCCTTGAGGAATCATGTGCCTAGGCTTTTACATACCACTTTCTTGGAAGTGCAGGCACTTAGATGATAACAAATATTTTTAAGGTACTGCTAAACATTTCTAACTCACTTCCCAAAAGTATACACAAGTTTATGTTCTGTCCAGGGAAAGAAACTGTTAGTGGGCTCTGGAGATAGAGACTCAGCTGTCAGAGTTCAGACTGCTCTTCCAGAGGACTTGAGTTCAGGTCCCAGCACCCACATGGGACAGCTCACAATTACTTGTAACTCCAGCTCCAGGGGCTCTGACGCCCTTCTATGATTTACACCTGTAGTCAAGTGCAAACACACACACACACACACACACACACACACACACACACACACATACACCACACACACCACACACACACAAATCATTTTACAGAGAAAAGTATTTTTGAAAAACTTTGTATTTTCATTTTGTGAGTTGTCACTTTTAATCATACACATAAAAGGGGACCAGTGAGACGGCTCAGTGCATAAAGGTGTTTCCTGAACAGGCCTGGTGACCTGAGTTCCATCCCTGGGCCCTGTGAGAAGATGGTAGGAGAGAACCAACTCTTCTAAGGTTTCCTCTGGCCTCCACATGTACTCCTACCCTCCACATCTTAAACACACACACACACACACACACACACACACACAAACACACACACACGCCAATAAAATAAAATCTTTAAAAAAAGATGTTAGGCAGGTGTGGAGGCACATGCCTCTGATCCCAAACTTGGGGGAGGTGGGGCAGAAGCAGGTAGATCTCTATGAGTCGAGGCCAGCCTGTTCTACCCAGGCCAACCAGAGCTACATAGTGAGACCCTGTCTCAATAAATAAATAACCAAATAAAATAATAAAGTGGAGAGTGATTGAGGAAGACATCTGACATTGATCTCTGGCCGCCGTACACACGTACACATGTGCACACATATGCTTACACATGCATATGAACACAAGAACATGCACATATATCAAATGCACACATGTGCACATATAACGACAAGTGGAACATCAATGCCTTTAAATAGTTCCTCAGAAAAAGAAGCAAATACTGATTGGTCTAATAGAGAGACTGAAATTTCATGTATAGAACTTACCAAATTCTGATTGGCCCAATAGAGTGATGGAGATGCATAGGCCCCCAGATTCTGGCTGAAAGGACTAGAATGCTCCACCCCATGGTCACATTCTGAGCTTAGGGGACTGTCAGATTGGAAACCAATGCTTCCTGAGCAGCTGCCAGTTGGGGTGGGCATGTCAGCCTTTGAGGTCTGTTGCTTTCCAGGTCAACTAGATATGGTGATCTCTGGCTATGCGTTTTAGATGGCCTGCCTAACTGATCCTCAGGGTACTATGGAGGTAAGATGGGAGGGTTTCATGTCTGCTGCAAAGGCTGTAATTGAAGGAGAGCATAAATGAAAGTATTGATGTCAGTCATGTGGTAGTGGCACACGCCTTTAATCCTAGCACTTGGGAGGCCAGGGCAGGCGGATCTCAGTAAGTTCGAGACCAGCCTGGTCTAAGGCCCCAAAGCTACAGAAAAACCCTGTCTCAAAAAAAAAAAAAGAAAGGAAGAAAGAAAGAAAGAAAGAAAGAAAGAAAGAAAGAAAGGAAGAAAGAAAGGAAGGAAGGAAGAAAGGAAGGAAGGAAGAAAGTATTAATATCACAGAAAGCATATAGAATACTCTTGTTAGAGTCTGGGAATCTGAGTGGTGTCAGCATTGAATCTGATCAATGGAATAACCGTGGCAACATAGGACCTCATGCAACCACGGGTTTCTTCCTAAGCTCTGTCAATCTTGTACATTCATTTAGCTTGGAGTTCCTTGGGCAGGTGTGGGTGTAAGTGCTTGGGGAGTCCTAGCCAGAGGGCTCATGGCAGTGGACAAGAGCCAACAGATCTGGGTTGGGTCAGGCCATTTGGTCACTTCTACTTTGAAAGGTGGCTGGCTTCCAGGAGCCAAAACTGGTTCTCTGGAAAATGTGCTTTTGCATTTTAAACAAGCCCTCAAATAAATATTCTTATCTGAGTCATGTCCTTGGGAGAGTGTCTTACCAGAGCTCAAGATCTGTCAGGAATTCCTCATTTGAGATTGCTTCTGTCTAAGCCACATTATTCTGAATATTCCCAATCAGTCATTTTATTCTCTGTCCTTTGAAAGAGAGCTTAATTTTAGAAAGCAGTCAAAAATAATTTTGAGAGACACAAGAGGAGGTATAGTCAAGCTTAGGTAAGACATTTATTTTTCTTAAGTACAGATATCACTCGTGACATTCATGTGTCCTGCTACCCATCAGACTTCAAGGCCCAACACACAGCCACTTGACATACCCTTGTTGAATGGCAAACACAGTCCAACTCTACAGGGACCCACAGAATGGCTCCAAGAAACTCTGAAAAGACTTTTGGGCAACAGCAGTCTCTTTGGGACTAATAAATCCTAGTTAATATGTTAGCTAGAAATTTGCTATTTCTACACATATGATCAAGGAGAAAACTGTAGCAATTCTTTACCCATTAGTGAGGCTAAGCCTGGGTTGTCTCCAAAGGCACACACTAATCATGGACACTGGACAAAAGCAGACATTCTGGGATGGGTTATTCATGTTGACAGCCCACAGAACATCCAAGCTTGGAATCTCTAGTAAAGACGAGACTAAGTAGCCCCTTCTCGTAGGACGACTGCAGGACACTAGAATTAACCCAGACCTGCAGAAGAGGTGAGGCACATGCATCCACACCTTCATGCATCTCAGGGTTTGGAGTTAAACAGCTCACAGGGTGGAGTGCACTAGCCGGCCATCAGGCCATGGGTGGTTCTGGTTTTAAAACTCTTTCCTTAGCTGGGCAGTGGTGGTACACGCCTTTAATCCCAGCACTTGGGGAGGTAGAAGCAGGGGAATCTCTGTGGGTTCGAGGTCAGCCAAGTCTACAAAGTGAGTTCCAGTACAGCCAGTACTGTTGCGAAAAGAAACCCTGTCTCCAAAAACAAAAACAAAAATTCCTATTTTAAAGTTTTTAAAAATGTGTTTATGTTCATCGCACACATGCCTGGGGCTCTCAGAGGGCAAAAGAGGTGCACTAGACCCCTTGGAACTGGGGCTCTGTGTGGGTGTGAGCCACCGTATGTGTGCTGAGAACCAAATCCAAGTCTTCTGCAATAGCAAAAGTGCTTTTAGCTGCTGAGCCATGTCTCCAACCCCACTGGGGAAAACTCCTTAGTCTTTGCTTCTTTATGTGTCTACTTACCTGGCACCCCTAAAATCTTGCACTCTGATCTGAGGAGAATCACAGAGCTAGAGGGGTGAGTCCCTGCTGGCAAACACCAGGGGAAGCAAGGGTCTACAGATGGAACAGAGCGCCTGTAGGGGCAGCAGAATCCCAGCTTGAAAAGACAAAAAAAAAAAAAAAAAAAAAAAAAAAACCCAGCTTAAACCCAACTGCTCCTGGCTGTGGAGCCAGTCCCTGCACTCGGGTCATCTGAGGGCACACTCAGGGCACCCAGCCAGCCACTGGGCAGGAAGGAAGCTGCAGTGAATGCCGGCCTCCTCGCCCAGCCCTCCACCTTCAGAGCAAGTCCAATATCCACCCCTTTGCGAGGTAGATTAAGGGACCTCACGGGCTCCTTCTTCTAGACCAAGCAGCCTGCTCTGGCCTCAGGCACAGCCTTCACGGTGCTGCCTGGGGCAGCACACAAGGGTGCAGCAGTGGGTGGGAGCGCAGACAGGGCCCTGGTCCCTCCTTTTTGAAATCCTTGGAGCCACCTTGTAAAGTTACTTTGCCTGCAACTTTTAAACTAACAGAAGCTCAAACTAAGGAACCAGCCAGGATTTGCACCCAGGCTCACGCTGCTCACACCCAAGGCCTCCGTCAACTCCATGCCACCTCCTCATTAGGAAAGTCAGCATTTGAGCATGAGATGACATAGTCTTTGACGATAGTGAGTTTATAGAAACTTAAAATAGGGAGGTCCAAAGACCTGCCTAAGGGTACTCCCTTTACCCGGTTTCTCATGCCAGCTACCACCATGTACAGAGGTTCCTTGCTATGGGGTAACATTTGCTGGAGAGGCTCAGTTGTAGGCAATCCGACACCCACAGGCACTGCAAGCAGGGCTCCAGATCAGACAAGAGAGAGTACTACATGAACACCGCCACCAAGATGTACAGCTTAGTTGTAGAGGATAGTCCCATTCTGGACAGCATTGGCGTACAGATTTCTGTCTTTCTCGTATGAAAGAACTTAGGGCTGGGTTGCACTGGGTTGATGCTATGTTTCTCCGGGGTTAGGGTCCAGGCTACTCTTGTCTTCTGCAGTCCCCACCTTATAGGTACTTCACGTTCTAAAGCTGCTCCTCAGGGCCAGTTGGGGATGGCGGTGTCTAGGAGTAGGATCCAAATATTCATCCTTTTTTTTTCATTCTCTTCTCTTTCTTTTCTTTCTTCAAGGCAGGACCTCACATAGTCCAGGCTAGCCTTCAACTCACTGTGGCTGAGGATGACCTTGAACTGACCCCCCTTCCCCCACCTCCTGAGTGCTAGGACTATAGACATGCCCTACCCCACCGGGCAGTAGTCCATGCAGGGACTGGACCTAGGACCCTGGGCATGCTAGGCAAGCACTCTATCAACTGAGCTTCAGAGCATACACTTCTGTTCATCTTCTGCGTCTACCCACGTGCTCTAAAGATCTGCCACATGCTCTAACCTGGAGTCTGCTCACAGCCTTGGGGAGCAGGCCCATAGCATGTTGCTGGCAGCAGAAAGAGGTAGTAGCTGCAGACACTGAATTGTTTACTACAAGGGCCCCTTCTCATGCTCTGCCTACTTCTCCTTTTCTCTTTTCCTTCTTTCCCTTTGCCCAGTGCTTCCTGGATTGGTCACTTTTGTGTGCTAAGCACTGGAGCTACAGACAGGAGTTGGGGTAGCTCACACCTAAACCCTGCAGAGGACCAGAGGACCAAGCTGGGCAGAAGGCAGTTCTTCATGAGTTCAAGGCCAGTCAGGCCTACAAAGGGAGACCCTATCTCAAAACAAAAAACAAGCAAAGTGTCTTCTGGGGGCCGGAGAGATGGCTCGGTGATTAAGAGCATATAGTGCTCTTCAAGAGGATGGAGGTTCCATCCTGGCACCCTAAATGTCAGCTCACAACTGGCTGGAACACTAGTTCTGTGTGTGTGTGGGGGGGGGGGGGAATAGATCCTCCTCAGGCTTCCAAGGGCACTGCATACACTTGGTACACAGACATGCTTACAGATAAAACACCTTCACACACAGAATAAAATAAAATGTGCTAATAAAGATGTGAGGAAAGATATCTTGATGGAATCACAAGACCGATGCATCTGTCAGGAATACCAAGCACAGCACCTGGGCAGTTGGGGTGGGAGTGGGCCAAGGCTTCTGAAGACGCTGTTGCTGTGACGGGGGCTGGGAGGTGGGAGGGCATCCCAGGGGAGCAGCATCAGCAACTGCAGCCCAAGCAGCAGGCACATGGTCAGGGACCCTGGACCCAGAAGGTCCCCACAGGGTCAGATGTGTGGTTGCCTTATAGAATTGGGACCTGAAAGTCACAGAAGGGGAAGAGTCTGGGTGGGAATGAGGTTCAGAGAGCAGTAGGAAAATCAGGAAAATGGGAAGAGGCAGACGATTGCCTGCAGGATGGGGTGAGGGAGAGGAGGGTTAGAGGCTCCAAGTCTTCCAGCTGGAAAGGCCAGAGGGATGACTTAGCACAGATGCCAGGGGACATGGTCTGCTCTTAACCACCCAGCTCTCTTCCTTGAGCCTGGGAGTAGGACATGCCCTGTGCTGTCCTTCCTCCTAGCTGCTCTGGAGGGGACACACATGGGTCTAATTCATTGTAGCCCTAGGGAATCATAGAGGGAATCATAGGAACTATCTGTATATAGCTGTCCCCCAAGGCCAGGGCACAGTGACTCAGACATATAGTCCCAGCACTCAGAACTGAGGCAATGAATTGCTGAGAGTTCAAAGTCAGCCTGGGCTATATCATGGGCTCCAGGTCAGTGTTCGGGGTGATACCCTTTGTGACACCTCCACAGGCCAGGGTAGGTGAGGCCTGCCTGGACTATGTAGTAAGCCTGTCTCAAAACAGACATATACAGGAAGTTCCCTCGGCTCGCTGGTCCCCAGTAGAGGCTTGGGCTCTGAAAGCCATCTGTCATGGCTGTCTGCCATTCCTTTGGAGAAGCAGTGAGCGAATGCCCTTCCTGTTTTGGTGGGCAGACTCTCCTTGGTTGAAGTGCCCCTCCTAAAGTCTCCCTAGAGGCAGGGAGACCATTCTCTCAACAACTTCCTGGGTCCTCGCAAGCACTGGGCCCTGAAACTTACACCTGCCAGTAACTTGTTTCAGTTTGCAGGGAAAGACTCTGGGTAACTCTTCAGTGGCCAAGGTACATGCAGGAAGGAGGAGAGCACAGATTTTGTTGACAGGACATAGGTACAATCACTAAATCACAGCAGAGGCTTCTTCCTAGGTGAGGAGTCTGGTGGTCATTTTGTAGGAAGCACCACTTTTAAATAAGTGTGTATTTTTAAGAATTCATGTGTACATGCCGTGTCTATGTGAGTTTACGGCAACAGAAAACAAATACATGATCACTCAGACAGAAGAAAGACAAATGAGACAGAAGGATAGACCAACGGATACAAATACTTCAATCAACTGAGTGGGGAAAAGGGAGTCAGGCCAGTAGGCAGAAAGTGGAGCGTGCTAAGCAGTGGAGACGGACATCCCAGCAAAGGGTGAAGGTCCAGAGAAGGCTGAGGTCATCCTTCCTCGTTTCCCAGGGATGGTGGCGTTGCCATAGGGCAGCCTCCCCCCACCCTTCCAATGTCTGAGGATTCCCACCGCCTTGATCCACATCAGAAACAGCTCCGGAGCAGCATGCTTTGCATCACAACCCTCAAAGAAGCACCACCATTTTTACGTGCTAATCTGCTACTTGACTCTGAGAGTCGGTTCAAACCTAGGGAGTGAGAGCTACCAGGCTACTCCAGCGCTGGGCAGAGACCACTGTAGGCAAACTGCTTAAGAGATGCTCAGTTTCTCTGTAACTCCCACTTTGCACAGCACCCTCCCATTAGTATTGCTGTTTGAGATTGAGACAAGGTCTCATGTACTTGTACATGTACTCCAGGCTGGCCTCAAGTTCACGAGACAGCAGAGGGTGGCCTCAACTCCCGATCCTCCTGTCTTCATCTCCAAGTGCTGGAATTATGAGTGTGTGTCACCATGCCCGGCTTCCTAATCCTGTCTCTACCAGCTCCATCCTGAACTCCTGCAGTAACAAAGACTCATTAAGACTGATTCTCATTAAAGCATCTAGTTCCACAGAGATGTGTTCAGCTACCAATTAGGAAAAATGACTACTTTACATAGGTTAGACTGTTGGTGACTAATATATGTGTATATATATAATTTTAATGATTTGTATATATTTTAATATTTATAATCTTAATATATCTGATTTTATTTTAGAACATGATTCATGAAGCCCAGGCTAGCTTCAAAGCTCTGATTTTTCAGACTCCACCTCTCAAATCCTGGGATTACAGATGTGTGCCACCACACGCTCCTTGATATTTACATATTCTAGAAGGCAACACTTGCAAATGGAAAGAAATGTTGAATTATTATTACAGCAAGACTTAAGACTGAAGGACTGTTTTATTGACTTTTGTTGTTGAGATGAGGTCTCACTGTGCATTCCTATCTAGCCTGGATCCCACCATGTACACCAAACTACCCTCTCAGCCTCCCAAGTCCTGGGATTAAAGGTGTGAACTACCGCTCCTGGCTGGGGACTGGATTTTTATGAATGTTTTGTTTGTTTCTGTCTGTGCACCACATGCGTGCAGTGCCCACAGAGGCCAGTAGAGGGCGTCAGATGCCCTGGAACTGGCGTTAGAGGCAGTTGTGAGCTGCCTGCTGTAGAAGGTAGAGCTGAACTTAGGTCTTCTGGAAGAGCATCTGGAAGAGTAGGAAGTACTTTAAGTGCTGAGCTATCTTCCCCTCCCCCCACCCCACCCCCCAGCACAGTGGTTCGGTCCTCCACCCTAGGAGGGTTGTTGGCTTTTTTCTGAAGGAGGATCTCAGGCTGGCCTTGAACTCTTGAAACCCACCTGTTGTCTCCCAAGTGTTGGGATTAAACGTGTTTCAACTTGCCAACCCAGGATTGCATTCTTTTGTTTCTAAATTTTATTGATTTTTACTGAGTTCTACATTTTTCTCTGCTCCCCTCCCTCATTCGTTTTTAAAATTATTTATTTTTAAAAAACTATCTTTTCTCATTTTACATATCGATCTCAGTTCCCACTCCCCTCCTCCTCCACCTTTCCCCTCCTATCCCCCACCTACTCCTCAGAGAGAGTAAGGATTCCAATGACAAGTCAACAAAGTCTAGTTCATTGCTTTGAGGCAGGACCAAGGCCCTTCTCACTATATCTAGTCTGAGCAAGATATTCCTACAAAGAGAAGGGGCTCCACAAAGCTGAGACCAGGATTTATCCCTGCTGCTTGTACTGGAGTTTTAGGAGTGCATTCTTAAAACTATAAGTCTGCTTTCTGCATCTGGCCTTAGGCTTCCTCTTTGAGCGAGGGGTATGGCACCCCAAAGGCCTCCCCATTCACTCCTCAGAACAGTCCCCCATATCTCTGAGAGGCTGTCCAGCTCACCCAGGCTCCTTCCGCCCTTCATGGGCCCTCGCTTCACAGCTGACCACATGGGCACTTTGTGTTTGGCATCCATCAGAAGACACCTGCTTTGTCCCTCGCGGTTCTCTCCTGGGCACCTTACACGTGGCCAACACTTGGGGATCTCTGGTGACAGGCAGAGCCAGTGCTCCCACTCCAGTCTACAGTCCACTCCTACTGCAGTGTCTCCTGGACACAGAAGTGAGGATTTGGTAGTTGGGTCCTTCAAAGCTGAATGAATGAAAATGCTCTTTCCAAAATAACAAACATCTACGGGCTTTCCAAAGCCTGAAGGAGTAACCTAAACCAAGATAAAGTGACAGCGTTTCAACAAGCGTGCTGAGACAAGTCAGCAGAGTCAGGAGACTTCATTCAATGGTGTTGGGACAATCATAGGCTCATGTACAAAAACATAACAAAACAAAATAAAACAGATGGGCCCTACCTACCCTTAGATGCAAAAACTCAGCATGCATCACAGGTCTGGAGAGAAGCTAAAACAGCAAGACAATAAAGACACAGAAGTCAGTATCTGTGAACCTAGGTTATCTGGCCTTTCAGATATAACCATAAAAGCCTAAATGATAAAGCAAAACAAGTGGGTTTCACCAAAACACATGCTTGCTTGCTTCAATAGGCACTACCAAAAACGCAATGCCAGTACTCAGGAGGCTTAAGATGAAGGGATCAAAACTTCAAGGCTATCCTCTCCTACAGAGTTCAAGGTCAGCCTGTGTCCCTAGAGAACTTGTTTCAAAAAGTGGGAGTGGGTAGGGGAGCTAACAAGATGGCTTACCAGTCAAACGTCCTTGTTTCTCTTACAGAGGATTGGAGACTGGGTCCCAGCACCATGCCAGGTGGCTTACAACTACTTCTAACTCCAGTTCCAAATGACCTGACACCCTCTGTTGGCCTCCATAGGATGTACTAAAGTACATCCCTACCCCACCTCAGGTCCCACATCATTAAAAATAAATACCTTTTTTTTTTAAAAAAAGGCAAGAGAATGAGAGAAATGATTCTAAGTCAAGTCATTTTCAAGAAATATATACCCCAAATACCAGAAGGACTCCTATAAGTCGACTGAGAAGAGGGCAAAGGGTATGAGCAGGCACCTTCCTGAATAAGAAACTCAGATGGTTATGAAGCACAAAAGATGCTCGGCACCATCAGTCTTGTAAGGCATGCTGTCACCCGTACAATGAGGCAGCACTCTATGGGCATGAGGCTGGCAACAATGCAAATGGCAGATTCCCATGAATGGATAAACAAAGTGTGTCACAGCCATAAAATAAAACGTTGCTTAGTCATCAAAAGGAAGTGTGGATACACGCCACAATCTGGATGAACCTCTGAACATGATGCTGAGCAACAGAAATGAGTCACAGAAGACTACACACGGAGAATCTATTCACACAAGATTCATCATCAATCTATACACAAAGGAATTAGATCTGTGGGAGTCTGAGGTGGAGGCAGGAGACAATGGGGGTAGGGGACAGGCTTTCTTCTTGGTGCTGGATATACAATCTTCTGACTTACACAATTTAAATGGATGAACTAATATGCTTTATGTCATAGCTTTAGCTGTTGACACAAACTTAGAGAAACCTTGAAGGGGGAACCTCAACTGAGTAACTGCCTTCATCAGCCCAGCCTGTGAGCAGGTCAGGGAAGCATTTTTTGGTTCCTTATTGACGTGGGAGGGCTCAGCCTACTGTGGGTCTGGGCTGTGTAAGAGAGCTAACTGACCAGGAGCCCCCTAGTTGCTCAGCAGGTAGCATCCCTCCAGTGGGTTCTGCTTCAAGCTCCTGCCGGGCTTCCCTTGATGACGGAGTGTCACCAGTCAGCAAAAATAAGCCCTCCCTCTCAAAGTTGTTTTTGGTCATGGTGTTTTACTGCAGCAACAAAAAGCAAATATTTTCTTAATGTAGGATAAAGAAACTGTTGGATGTGTTGTTGAAAACCTCGTATATTGTTAAGTACTGAATCCAACACTTTCTCAAACCATAAAGGATGGTGAAGATTTCTGTCTCCCAAGACATTAAACCCTGGTTCACTGGGGTTTTGTGTGCCTACAGAACTGTAGAGGGCCCAGGTGCTCCGGGTAAAGCCTGACCTGGGCTTCTTGCAACGGAGCTCTTCAATTCTATACATCTCTGAGTTTTTCTTCCCTTGGCAAATCACGCCTGGCGCTTAGAGCAGCAGCACCAAGTCACACTTGTCTTTGCTGCTGTGGTCTCCGTGCCTTAGTGCTGTCTGAAGCTCACTTCTAAGGTACACTGAAGACTGTGACAGCCAAACCCTAAACGCCAGAGGCTGTTCTCTCCCTGTCTTCTGGACAAACTCTTTAGCTCCAGTACCGGGATGAACTCCCCCATCCCTTCTAGGAACAGCGGGTAGGAGGAGCTAAAGCTCCTTGGAGTGTGCACTGTCTCTCCATTCTGGGGCATACAGTGGACCCACTTCATGTAAGGCAGGGCTTGACTGGCTCTGGGATAGTCCCTGCCCTGGATTCACACAGGAGTAGTTGGTCAAGAAAAGCTAAGACTTTTCTTAGGTGAAAACTGGTATCGATATGGAGTTGAGAACAGGCATCATTTATCCTGAAATAAAGGAACAACTAGATTAGAAAAACAAACTTAAGTCAGCTTTATTTTTAAAGTGCTTGAGATTAAAACAAAACAAAACAAAACAAAACACAGCAGTATGAAGAGAGCGCACACCCGAGTGTGTGGGGTCTGGGGATGCTTGAGGGGCCCAGGGGATGTGCATACAAGATGGATGGAAGGTCAACATTAGCTAGCTTCAGAAAGTCGGAAACAGATCAGAGCCAAGACGTCTAATTACTGCTTACAGGTTCCTCATAAAGGTGTTGACCTGCAGGGAAAGAAGACCTAATGTCATACTGCAGTTTCCACACCTCTCAGTGTATGTGTCTCCAGTCCCAAGCATTTATGAGCTGCCCAGGGTCAGATGGCACCAAGTGGCAGCTGGGCAGAGAACCCGTATGTCTTCCATCCCTCACTTTAGAACACCTTAGGGGGAAGTTGGCTGGCCAGCAGACGCTAAGAGGCAACCAACTGATACTTACTAACCCGGCACACTTAGAGCTGGGGATTTTATTGTAACTTGCATAAGATCCCAAGGTGTGGAAGTGTGCAATGCAATTTGAAGTGCAAAGCAAAGGACAGACATAGAGACCCGGGAAAGCCAAGGGTCGCCCACCTGGCTCATGAGCTCTTCCTGCTTGGCAATGTTTTCAGAGAAGTCATCACTGACGTCCAGCACCAGCACTGGCACATGCTGCAGAGCTTCGAAGTGGAGCCTGGAGCAGAAGGCAGAGATGCCAGGGTAACGTCACTTTCCTACCACACTAATCACTCAGAGCCTGAGGACTCTGCCCACAGACAGTATTTTTGAAAGACCTCAATAAAACTGCCTGCAAAGTGAAAGGCTGAGACATCTCTCTAGTCCTGAAACTGCTACTGAAGTCAACATCCCAACAATTGAAGTGAACATACCAAGCCTGAAAGAGGACAGGAAGAAACTAAAAATGTCAATTAAAATGGACATTTGTCCAGAAAATTTCAGCCTTCCATCCCTGAGTCAATTATGACAAGCACTCATCACAAGGTACAATCTAGGGAAAAGGGAGGAAGGGAAGGAGGGAGAGAGACTCTACCACATGCCCCTGGGACACATAGGTTGTATTGGACATGACATCTAAGCAGACAGATGTGGGGCACTTCCTCCATGTCCTTGCGATTCTGGGCTGTGTGCTCAGCTTGGCAGTGGAGGCCTCTGCCTGCCCGCTACATACTCACTTGGTAGTCTTGTTAATAAACCAGTCTTCGTGCTGACCATGCAGCTGTTCAAGATAGACCAGCTCAATGCCCTTCTCTTCTTCTCTGGCCCTCTGGTACAGTCTTTCCAAACAAACCTAAAAGACAATCCCCTGCTGTTACACTGCAGTCTTACAGGGCCAAGCAGCCCACAAAATATCTATGTCTTCTTTGGGTACCATTGTTCTCTTACTCAGAGCACTGGTACCATTTTGTCCACCTCAGACTGCTCTTCCTTGGAGCAGCCTCAGCTGGTTAACCATTCTCCCCAGCCAGCCACACTGGGGACCTGACACGACTCTTCTTTCTCCTCCTCCCAACCACATCAAGAAGACAGGAGAATCTAATCTCTAGCTGGTTCTGTCCTCACCTCTGCCCTGGTGCTCAGGCCTCTCAGCTGGACATTCCAGAGCCTCCTGCCTCTGTGTTCTGGAGGTGAAGAAGTGCATGAAGAGAGAGAGCACAGGCCTTACAGCCAGCCAGCTGCCGTGTGAGAGTCCTGCTGTCCCTGTGGGCTGCCCGATCTCCATCCTCCGCCCACCCACAGGTAGTTGTGAGGCCGCTCTTAGGTAAGGCCATTTTTCCTCCCAGTTTGTCCCTCACTCCAGTCTTCTATGGTACTTCTGTCCCTGCTTAAAATACTTTGCTCCATGGGCTCTTTGTCAGCTACAGACATAACCATAGACTTCAAGAAGTTGCAAATTTGCTGTTCTCTTGCCTCAGCTTTCCATGCCTGGCTTGTAAGTGCCATTCTACTTATAAAGTGACATGCGATTTGAAACATCTCTTTCATACTAACTGAAGCATCTGCATGGGGTCAAAGATAACACAAAATGAAACGAGCCCCAACACTAACTCCCTGCTCCCTTCCCCTTGCAGAACTCCAGTCTGCCTCTGCCTGCAGTCTGAGGGTCTCTGCTTCTAAGAACTGTGTCTCCTTCACCTCAGACGACAGTGTCCTCAACTTCCTTAGCTCCCCCTTGTTCACTGTTTCAGGCAGATTTGGCCTCCTTCCTATGGGATAGGCCAAGCTCCTTCACACCTCAAAACCTCTCCTCCAAATGTTTGTTTTGCTTGAATTGCCCTTGTTCCTCTTTCTGCCTGGCCAAACATTTCGGTATTCAACGTCAAGTATCCTGAAAGTATGGGTAGATTAACCCACTGACTTGGGACTCTTCCCCCTTTCCCTTAAGGAAACAAAACCATGCAAACCAATTTGCTTTACACCCCACCCAGTTTTATTTTAGTTTTGAGATAGTTCCAGGTCTAGTCCATCTTTTCCAATACATTCCTGACTTCAGCGTCTCAATTCTCCTCACTCACAACCGCTGTGATTATGCTTTAAGCAGCAGTTTATGCACATATCCATTCTCTCCTGTCTTCTGAGGAAATGTACGCCTGGCTCACAATGTACCTCTTCTATTTCTTCTATTTCTCTTTAGCAACAAGGACCACTGAAAGCATCAGGCAATATGTCTCGGCTAGCCAAAACACTTCACTTCACAGAAGGGTCTCCTCAACCCTTAGGCCTTGCTAACATCTAGTTCAATTTTATTTAAACCCAAAATTTCATCTAGAATCTCTTACTCCCTGCTGTGATTTGCATTACAATCCAGGAACTTCCTAAACTATACTAAGAGTCCTGATGGGGTTGGCAAGATGGTTCAGCAGCCAAAGGTACTTGTCAAGCAGTGCTGTGGAATATTTAGCTATGTAACAATGTATTACATTTATTTGTGCTGTGGAATATTAGTTTAACTGTGTAAAGATGTGTTACATTTGTTATGTTGCATTTGTTTAACAATATAAGGATAGTTGTTAAATTATGTAAAGGTGTGTTCCATTTGTTTCACCTTGTCTGCCTAAGGCACCTGACTGGTCTAATAAAAAGCCAACTGGCCAATAACTAGGCAGAGGAGGGATAGGCAGAGCTGGTGGGCAGTGAGAATAAATAGGAGAGAACAAGAGAATGAGGTACAAAGAGAGGGACAGGCCTGGATTAAGAAGCCAGGCAGCCACCAGCCAGCCAGACACTGGGGAAGCAGGAAAGAAAAGCAAAAAGCCCTGAGCCAAAAAGCAGATAAAGAGTAATAGCTTAGTTTAAGTTAGAAGAGCTAGCCTGAAACATAAACAAGGCCGAGCATTCATAACTAATAAGAAGTCTCCATGTCATGATTTGGGGACTGGTTGGTGGCTCCAAAAGAAAAAGCCTGGCCCAAAGCAGTCTAGTGACTTGAGTCCCATCCCTGAAGTCCACGAAAAGGTGAAGGAGAGAGGTGACACCGCGGTTGTCCTCTGACTGCCACACAAGCACTGTGGGTTGTGTGTACTCGTGCACACAGACACTCACACACTGAACACACATACACAAAGATGAAGAGTTGTCAGAAGAGGAGGAAAGAGGAAATGTTGTATTAGAAAAAAGAAATGCAGCCAGACATGGTGGGGCATGCCTTTAATCTTAGCACCTGGGAGATAGAAGCAGAGGCAGGGGAGTCTCTGTAAGTCTATATAGGGAATTCCGGAACAGCCAGGTCAACATAGTGAGATCCTGTCTCAAAACAGAAACACACCAAACCAACCAAAGACTCCCCCACAACAAAATAAAATACTAAAAAACAAACAAAAACCTTAAAAAAAAATAAAAAGAAAGAAAGACGTACAAATCCAGCCCCAGCTGTACTCAGCAGCCTCTCTCCTAGCTGCCCCTTCCTTCTAGTCCTCTCCTTGGGGCCCCTGCAACATGACATGACAGGAACTCTCCCACTTGTTCTCAGCTCCACTCAGGGTACCTCCAGGCTCCCTTCTGTCCACAAGCTCAGCCCCAGGCTGCAGACAGCTGGCTTGCTTTCTGCAACAAGGGGCATTCTTGGCATCTGACCATACCTGTACAGTGTCTCTCAAAAGCTGACAGCAGTAACAACAGGATTTCTTTCTCTCTCTCTCTCTCTCTCTCTCTCTCTCTCTCTCTCTCTCCCTCCCTTCCTCTCTCTCTCTCTCTCAAAAAAAAAAATGCTTTGCTTTGACTTGGAATCCTTCCTATGAGAGTCTTTCAAGAGTTCTACTTTATAGACAAAGACTCCTTCAGTGGAAAGCTTACCAGGGTCTAGCCAAAGTTACTACGTCAGCATGAGCCATGGGCCAATGCTGTCTCCAAAGGTCTCCTGTCATGACATCATCCCATGGGCCAAACTGGCTCCAAAGTTCAAGCTGCAGAATCAGAGTCAAAGCGCACACTTCAGCAGTCCTTCTGCCTGGGGACCTTCTCAAGGACCAAAGTGTGGGTTATAAACTAGGACGAGGGAGGAAACATTCTTTCCTTCCTTACATCCTGGTCAGAAAACAGAAGGGACTGCTGAAGTCTCACATGACCTGACATGGGAAGGAGCTAAATAAAGCAGCTGGCTGCAGGTCCGAGCATCCGATCTGTAAATATGGAGCTGTAAAAACATGGCCTAGTGTGTTTTGGTCTGTTTCTCCACCAAAAAGGCTATGTCTACATACAGGCAATTGCTTGAGCACACTGCTGCAGCTGCTGAAGGCCCTGGGAGATGGGTGCTTGGTGCTGGAGTACTGGTGAGGCCCATAGACTAACTTCTCCAACCAGGAAACCAGAAGCTTGCAGGAGTTCATCTCTTATGTTTCATGTAGTTCTAACATCTAAGTTTTAAGTTCGGAGTTACCTGGGGAGAAGCCTGGAGATAGATGAAGCCATGGAACAAGAGCCGGTCTGCAAACTCCCGCAGGAGAAAAGAATGCCAGTCCTGATAGATGTGCCATTCGACGTCACTGAGGGAACCGTTTTCAAAAAGGTTCTTTGCAAAGATATACCTGGTTGGAAATGTCGAGTGGGAGGTTGGGGTGAAGGAAGAATGGGAAGTGGGATGAAAGAGAGAAGAGGGAGAAAAGTAGAAAAATCAGTAACTGTCTTGTTCATGTTTATCCAAATCACTTAACCATTCTAGCTCCTATCAGTCCTTACGAAATCTGAATCATTTAAGAAATATATATATTTTTATTATGTGTGTGTGTGTATGTCTTTGTGTGGGTCTGTGCACATGAATGCCAGAAGCCACCAGACTCTCTGAGCTAGACTCACAGGCAGTTGTGAGCCATCAGATGTGGGTGCTGGAATGAAGTCTGGATCCTCTATAAGAGAAGCAAATGCTCTTAATTGTTGACCATCTCTCCTGCCCTTGGAAATCTGAATTCTCAGTCTCCAGCTCCTGTCCTGCTCAGCATTACAGGATTAAATAGCACCTGACACAGGCCCACACTACAGCTTACAGATGGAGGAACCCACTACAAGGAAAGGGGACTCTAGGAAGGGAAATGAGCCAAGACGCACACCATGTACACGAAAACCTGAGCCTTTCAGAGTCCCCACCGCTAGAGCAGACTCCAGACAAGCCCAGGAGAATGCAGGGTAAAGCTGCCCTTCCACACTGCATTTCGGAATGAGGGCTTCTGAGTCTCAAGCTGCTGAACCATCATGCCTTGTAGCTGAGAAACAGAGAGAGCCTTCCTGTGGTATTAGCTCTGGAGCTGACTTCGACAAGACCAAGAGCACAGTCTCCCCTCCAGAGCATACAGGAGCCTAACTTCCTCTGCTGAGTTTCCAACCAGAGCAAATAGGCTGAAGCTGAACTATCAAACTAACTTCCCTCTGCTTACTTCCACAACAGAAGGAGGATCTGGTAAACTGAGAAGTCAGAGCTGTAGAAACCAAGGCTTCAAAAGGGTCAATTCTACTTTTAAAGCTTGATACAAAACACAATTTACATCCACAACAATGACCTCTAGTTTCGAAGGCAACTTCAGCAACTGGCCACTTCTGGGAGATGAAATTCAAAATCCTTGTGAGAATGGCTCAGGGAAGTGCAAACTGCAAAGTTGCAAGGGTCACCCTGAGGAGAGTGGCTTTCAAAGTGACTCTGAAAGGTCTGATCTAGTGCAGCAGCCGCCGCCGCCACCGCCGCCGCCGCTGCCACCGCGGAAAGCAACCTGACTCGCAGGGGATAACTGCATATCATACTTGCTAAGTGCTCAGAAGGGTGACTGTCACTCAGTAGCCAACAGTCCTAAGTCATTGTAACTGCTCTTCCTAGGCCACGAAGAAGCTAATTTGCAAACCCCAAAAGTGAATTTGCCCAGACTAGAATGTTTTTGCTACAGCTCGCTGAAGGTAACAAAAGGTTGACTTTTGTAACTCAGGTTTTGAAAAACGCTGCTAGCTTCTCCACAGACAGCAAGAAGACAAAAGTTGTATCTTGCAAATAAAAATGATCAAGTCTCTATCAGGGACTTTTGCCTCTCCTGAGGCAGGCATTTCCCCTGCTTCTCCATAGCAGGTGGTAATGCACAGAAGGGGGAGTGGGGGTTAAATACAGAGAGATGTGGGGAGCTGTAGGTAGAACAGGGCTGAGGGACCTAGCAATCCAGAACTCTGTTCTAAAGCTGTAGAGAGCTGCGTGATGCCACACCTTAAAGGTGGTGCTGGTTTCCGCCTTCCACCTTCCTGAAGGTGAGTGCTCTCAGGTGTGAACAACTCCATATATGGCTAACGCTACTGCGTTGCTGGACCTATCTGCATTACCCACGTGGCTTGCTGGGGTTGGCTACCCAGAGGTTATTTAAGCTGTAGGCTGGCTCTGCCCTGGGTGAGAGGTGCGAGAGGTTGCGAGAGGGTGAAAAGATGATTCAAAGGTCCTGAATAAAACCGCAGTGAGAAGAGTCCGGTGTTGCGTCGTCCTTGCTGGCGAGGCGGGCGCGACATAAAGCCACATTACTCTTTCTGTTAAGTCCATCAGAAAACTCTTCCGTTTCTCCCTCCCTGAGTCACTGCCCCCTGGAATACACACCACACTTGTGAACATGTATGCAATCCTTGGTGAAGTAGCATCCTCATCAGAACAGGGACTAAGGACTAGTGTTGCCCTAGGGAAAAGCCTGGTGCCTGAGTGCAGGAGATATTCAATAAACCTACACTGATCAAATAAATAAAGGAACGAGTTTTCCCCGTTGGCACTGGGGCTTGAAAAGGACCACCAAGCCATACCTCCAGTTCCTGGAATACATGTTTAAAGGAGGGGACGTCTAAATACACTTGAGATTAGAATTTACAACAGGTCTTTTTTTCTACCTGAAAATGTCCCCCTTCAGTGAAAGCAGCTTCCATGGTGTAACAACACAACTGCCTACTCCTTTACAAGGAAATGTCAAGACCCAGAGAGTTTTTTAACTCATTTCTACCATGCATGGTGCCATGTGCCAGCAATCCCTATACTCAGAAGGCAGAGGTGGGAGGATCACCTATGAGTATGGGGTCAACCTGGTGACACTCAGTTCCAGGCCACCTAGGGCTACAGTTGGGACCCTTTTTAATCAAACAGCAAAGCCCCTGTAATTAAGAAAACATGTCTGTTTCCCTCTGAGAAGATTCTCACAAACCCATCACACTAAGAGGCTAGAACTTAAAACAGCAAGTCTGAATGCTTCCAAAATCCTACATGGTTCATGTAGTTCAACTTCCTAGCCTGGGTATGGCTCAGGAGAGGAGAGAGAAAGACAGGCACATTTGCAGTGGAAGCGATCTAAAACCTGGAGCCCAACCATCTCTGCCGTAAACATTTCACTTTCTAAAGAGCAGACTCCTCCCAGGCCCTGGAATGAAGGACCGCATGGCACTGTTTCTTCCACATAGCTGGGGTGACTCTAAAGTGCAGTCAGAACAGTCGTGCCATTTACAAATGAACTCTCCCCTCCTTGTTTTGGAGACAGGGTTTCACTATGTAGCCCTCCCTGTCTGACTTAGAACTGACTATGTAGGCCAGGCTGGCCTCAAACTCACAGAGATCTGCCTCTGCCTCCTATCTGCTGAGATAAAAGACATATGACAACATGCCTGGCCTTGAACTTTCATTTAAAAACATTAAATTATTGCTTTATTTTATGTGTATGGTGTTTTGCCTGAATATCTATATATGCATCATGTGTGTGTCTGGTACCATCAGAGATCAGAAGAGGGTGTTGGATCCCTTGGAACTAGAGATACTGATGATGGCTGTGAGCTGTCATGCAGGTGCTGGGAATCGAACCTGGGTCCTCTGGAAAAACAAGAAATGTTCTTAACTGCCGAGCCATCTCTCCAGCCCACAAACTCATTTTTTAATTTCAGGAGGCTTTCCAGTAAGAGCTACAACTAGTGTACTTAACTTGGAATTAAACTGATAGCCACGTGTTCCCAGTGATGGAGGCAGATGAAGATACAGAATGTCCCATCTTGAGTCATGGCGCTCAAGGCAGATAATTTTCTCCCACCAAAGTCATTCAAATTCAAACTGCACAATGACCAGATCCAGGCACCCCATCCATGCCTTGTCTGTTGGTGGCCTGAGCCCATGCCTGGTCTCTGGAGCCTGAGGCCTGAGTGAGCATGCTTTCCCAAAACAGATGGATTCTCCTTCCCAACTGGCTGCTAGACTTTACTGAAAGCCCTTCACAGTTTACTCCCTTAGGTGGCTATCTGTGGTTGGCAGTGTTAGGTCTTACCTGTCACTGTACACAGACCTCTCAAAGATTCGCACGGACTTCTCTGCCTGTAGGAGTCTCCCTGGGGGGGCCTCCAGCTGCACTTTCAGACGGCTCAAAAAGGAGAGTGTCTGGAATGTGTAGGACCATCGTGCTGGCTCTCGGTACATCATTTCTAGCAAGTTTCCAAGGCCTTTGGAAGTGCTGTCCTAGGGGAGAATGTAGAAGAGGAGAATTTCCTAGAAGATGTATTATTTTATAGGACACATCCCACCCTCTACCATTCCTCAAGAACATTCAATACTTAATGTCAAAAATAACCAAACGTTTCCTTCCACTGAAAACAAGAAAAAAGATAGGACTTTACAGCTTAGTTTAAACTTTGTAAGCAGGGAGAACTGTACAACCTTGTACGGTAAGAACCTGACAGAGATAACACAACACACCCAATGGGAGACACAACAGGCAGAGCAAAGCAAACTCACACACAATACTGGACTTGAGAGTCTGTCTGGGCTGAGTTAACTGACTGTCACCTACACATTCTCCTACTTTAATACCATGTTGGCTTTCAGATTCCATTTGTTATTAGTTTTCAAACCTCAAGACAGATAAGACAGAGAACAATCACTTACTTGAGTATCTAAATAACCAATGAATTAAACAAACCTCTGTGTCTTTAATAGAAGGATCATACTTTGTTCAAACAAAGTCTAGTTCCTTTTTTATTCTAGGAACCATGAAATGCAATTTGAAATACTGATTCTGAATGTTCAAGTGGGAACAAATGGTGGACATTCAGGGGCCCAGATTTACTTTCTAGGCTCAGTCACTGATTCAATGTAAAAGTAATTTTCTTTTTTTTCGAGACAGGGTTTCTTTGTGTAGCCCTGGCAGTCCTGGAACTTGCTCTGTAGACCAGGCTGGCTTTGAACACCTGCCTCTGCTTCCCGAGTCCTGGGATTGAAGGCGTGAGTCACCACCGCCTGGTGTAAATTTTAAGCAAAGCACCCTGCATCTTCATTCATTCATTTAATCCTTGCTGACGGAAGGCTTGTGTGGACAAGGTACACTACATAGGCTGGGTTCTGTAGGGAGTGGAGAAGGAAGTAATACTCACTTCAGAGTTCACTGGTTACTTCATCCTCCAAACAGCTTCCCGGGGTGAGTGATATTAGAACTACTTTACAAAGGGGAAAATCCACCAAGAGGCTAAGTAACTTACTTGTTCAAGTCCCATGGGGAACAAACAGGGAATGGGGTTCCAAATGGGCTTTCTCTAGCCTCTTCATTCTAACACCTCTCATGATGCAGTAAGGGGACTCGAGGAGGCCACACTGTGGAAGACTAGGATACAAAGAGCTAGACTAGGTCAAGCGCGTGACAGACGTTCAGTCACTTGTGCTGTGAAGAACTGAAAGAAGTTTCCGGCAAAGAGTATCATTAAGTTTGGAAGTAAATGACAAGGAGACTCTTCTCACAGAAAATGCAAGCAAGGCTCAAATGTGTCAACAAAGAGACAATAGTATCTATAAAATACGAGGGTTGGACAGTGAGCACGGTGATTGTCATGCAAGTATAAAGAGCTAAGCTCAGATCCCCAGAATCCATAACAATCTGACACAGAAGCAGGCATATCCTCACAGAGCAAGAGGAGGGCAGAGACAGGAGGGTCCTTGGAAGCCCCTGGGCCAGCAGCCTGCAAGCATTGCAGTGTTGAACAAAAAGACTGTCTCCAACAAGATGGAGGATAGGACCTACACCCAAGGTTGTCCTGTGACCTGTTAGCATCAGTGAGTCAATCCCTTGACTCTTGTTGAGATATTTCTTTTTGTTTCCTACTTTGGACAAGAGCTCTCTCAGTATAGAGACTGACTTTTGTTCATTTTTCAGCTGTAGAATATATATATATATATTTATTATATTTTATAATAAAATTTTCGTTTTGTTTGTAGTATATATAAGTACATATTTTAAAACTGTGTGTACATATATGTGTCTGTTTATGTGAGTGCACTTGTATATACTGCCATCACACACATATAATTTAAAATAATAATAAAAAATCTTTAAAGGAAGAAATGAGGAAAGAAAAAAGGAAGAGCAGGCATGGCTTCACTGTATCAAGAAAAAAAATAAATACAGGAGTTTTTCCTTTAATTCCAATATATGAATGAAGACTCCACAAAGACCTCCAGTGGGAAATAAAGCAGTACTGAAATCTAAAAATGTAGAGCAAAGCTGATGTAGGATTCCCCTCTGTATGCTGTGAATGTGCTTTGTTACCATTGGTTAATAAAGAAGCTGTTTTGGGCCTACAGCAGGGCAGAATAGAGCAAGGTGGGAATTCCAAGCAGATAGAGAAGAAAAGAAGGCGGAGTCAGAGGAGATGATATGTAGCCACCAAAGGAGACAGATGCCTGGGAACCTTACCAGTAAAATACAAAATAATAGGAATGGGTTAATTTAAGATGTAAGAGTTAGCTAAAAATATGCCTAACCTTTTGGCCAAACAGTGTTATAATTGATATAGTTTCTGGTACAATTATTGTGGGTCTGGCGACCGGGAACGAACAAGCAGCCTCTACCCACACAAACCCAATTAAAATGCAAAGAAAGTCATATAAAATAGAAAAGAAAAACCACAAATGTTAATATTCATGTTTCACAGTTAACAGAAAGAGAAGACGCCCCAAAATGAGAATCCAGAGGAAACTATTATTTTCCCATGTATTTGAATCTGGGCTACATCTTCAATGACCACTAAACCAAACCTAAGACATTTGCCTTCTCCTAAGAAGTCTAAACTGATTCTGCCTTACAATCACATCTCAGCACTGATGAATCACCTCAAACTTTATAAATATAAAATAGTCTTCTTAAGAGTTGACAAAGCTTAGTGTAGTAGCACAGGGAAGGCTGAGGCAGAGGACCCATGTGAGTTTGAGGCCAGCAGTGTTACACAGCAAATTCCAGATCAGCCTGGTAACCTAAGACCCACCCCACCTTTAAACAGAGCAGCAGCAGCCACGGTTGTCTCACAGAAGAAAGCTCAGTGTTCGTTGCTGATAAGAAGTGAGCGCCCCTTATTATTGTCAGAAGGTCTCCTTCCACAGGGAGTTACAGAGGACTGGGTATTGGCATTAGAGGGAACTTCACCAAGGGCAGAAAAGAGTAATGACCACACCCCTGCAGTTATTTAACATTCTTCTGCAAACTCTATTCAAAGCAAGTAGGAAGACAGAGATGAATCATGAATACTGGAAAACTCTTCTAAATGATTCCACTTAGAGGCAACTACTATTGTCTAAAAGCCTGGGCAAGGGACTCCATATGAGAATCGAGTCCCACTACTCAAATCCAATCAACCGCTTCCCGTCAGGACAGCAAAAGGAGTTGGAAAAGATAATGAGGATGAACATCATTAACAACACAGCTCCTTCTACTCAGGAATAAGCAAGAGCACTCCTGGGACAGTGAGATTAAGTATTTATCTAAAAAATAGAATGGGGGTTGGAGAGATGGCTCAGTGATAACAGCACTTGTTGCTGCCCCAGTGGACCCGGGTTTTATATCTAGCATCCACATGCCAGCTCACAACCATCAGTGGCTCCAGTTCTAGAGGACCTAATGTCCTCTTCTGACCACTGTGGCCACCAGGCATGCATGTGGTACACAGGCATACACGCAAACAAAACACTCATACACATAAAATAAAATAAAAATAAATAAAAAATAAGCAGGCTGAGGAGATGGATTAGTGATGAATGAGCATGAGAACCAAAGTTTAGACCCTCAACACGCAGATAAAAAGTTGGGCATGGCTGCACGCAGCTAGTAATCCCAGCACTGAGGGGTTCAGTGAGCGGTTCTGTCTCAAGAGAGTAAGGTGGAAAGTCAAAGAGCAGGACACTTGATGTTCTCCACATCCAAGTGCACAGGCAAACACACCTAGTGTGTGTGTGCGCGCGCACACACACACACACACACGAAAACAACTTGCAACTTTTGCTTTTATTTTGTTTTTGGAGACAGGGTTTCTCTGTGTATTCCTGGCTGTCCTGGAACTAGCTCTGCAGGCCAGGCTGGTCTCAAACTCACAGAGTACTCCCGAGTACTGGAACTAAAGGTGTGCACCACCACCACCACCACCTGGTGAGCCTTACAACTTTAAAAGTCACATATAGCCGAAAGAAATACAGGAGGATGTTCTTAAAATCTTGAGCTACTGGAGATATAAAAACAAAAACAAAAACAAAAAAGCAGAGCCTCCAAGTAGACCTGCTCTCAGGCCTGACAACCTAAATTCAATCCCAAGGACCTATCTATTGGAAGTACTGATTCCAGAAGGCTGTCCTCTTTCCCCTTCATTAAATAAATAAATAAACCCCAAAACTCAGGGGCAGGGGAGATGGCTCTGTGGGTAGGAAGGCTTGCTCTGAAAGCATGAGGACTTGTGTTTGAAATCCTAGGACCCACATAAAAAGTAGAACTTTTGTGATTAGAGACAATCAAATCCTGGCTATCCAGTCCAGCTGATAAACCTAGCTTCGGGTTTAATGAGACACTGTAGTAAGGAAATACATCAGAGTGACAGAGGAAAACAATATCCTGTTCTGGCCACCATAGGCCTGTGCGCACTCACATTTGTATATCACACACATGAGAGAGAGAGAAAGGCAGGAAGGCAGGCAGCCTTTAGTATCAAAGGTAACACATGGTGAAGAAAAATGAACAAATTTGCTTACATAAAAACTAAACCAGGGGGCTGGAGAGATGGCTCGGTGGTTAAGAGCATTGCCTGCTCTTCCAAAGGTCCCGAGTTCAATTCCCAGCAACCACATGGTGGCTCACAACCATCTGTAATGAGGTCTGGTGCCCTCTTCTGGCCTGCAGACATATGCACAGACAGAATATTGTATACTAAATAAATAAATATTTAAAAAAAAAAAAAACCAAACTAAACCAGGCCTGGCAGTGGTGATGCATGCCCTTAGTCCCAGCATTTGGGAGGCAGAGGCAGTGGATCTCTGTGAGTTCAAGACCAGCCTGGTCTACAAAATGAGTTCCAGGACAGCCAGAGCTATGCAGAGAAACCCTGTTTCAAAAATCCAAAAAATAAACCAAACCAAACTAAACCAAAAAAAAAAAAACCACAAAAAACAAAACCAAACAAAAAAACAAACAAAACCCCAAAACAAAAAACTAAACCAGATAGGTGTGATGGCATGTGCCTTTAATTTCAGCACTCAGGAGGCAGAGGTCAGAGGTAGAGGCAGGCAGATCTGAGTTCAAGGTCAATTTGGTCTACAGAGCAGGTTCCAGGACAACCCAGGGCTACACTGAGAAACCTTGTCTCGAAAAACCAAAGACTAAACCAAACCAACCAAACAAACAAAAACAAAAACTAAACTAATGGCTGGCGAGATGGCAAAGCAGATTAAGGCACTTGCTAAATCTTAAGATGTGAATCCAAACTCCAGGGCCTACATGGTAGGAGAGAAATGATTCTAGCAGGCTGTTCTTACCTCCACAGGCACACTGTGGGACACGCTGTGGACACACTGTGGGACACGCTGTGAGACACACTGTGGGACTGCACACCTTTCCTTTCCCCACTAGACTGCATCATAAAATACCATATATAGGGGTTGGAGAGATGACACCTACATTGCACCCACATGGCAGTTCACAACTGTCTGTAACTCCAGGTCCAGGAATTTTGACATCCTCACACAGACATTGGCAAAACATCAATGCATGTGAGATAAAAATAAATAAAAATTAAAAATACCATATAGAAAAATAAAAGAAAAATGTATTAACAGAAACATGTATGAGCAGTTTGTTCCAGTTAATATACTTATCTACAATGAGCTCACGAAAACATTACCAAAGAGATGAAGATATTGGGGCACTCCACAAGCATGAGAACTGAGTTTGAATCCCCAGAACCAATGTCAAGCCAGGCACAGTAGCATGGTAATGTCTGTCTATAATCCCAATGTTCCTATAGCAAGATGGAGGGCAGAGTCAGGAGAATACCTGTAACTCCAGGGCCAGTGGATGAACAGAGATTCTGTCTCTCAAAAACAAGGGGGGAAGCCTTCACTGATGTGCACACATGCATATATGTGTGTTCGCACACTCACACACACGCGCGCACACTCACACACACGCGCACACACTCACACACAAACACGGGGTGGGGATGGGGAAATGAGGGAAAGAAAACAATAGAAAAAAATCAAAGGACAAACGGGCAGCCTATTAGTAATAATAACAAAGCAGTTATGACCTAGCATGCAGAGTGCTTGCCTAGCTTGTGGAAGAGTCTGGGTTTAATCCTCAGTCTGATAGAAAATAAGAAAAAAAGAAAAAAAGAAAAAGGAAGAGGAGAAAGAAGGCTGGAGAAGCACACACCATGTTCTCACAGATCTTACCTTCTCTTGAGCATCTCTTTTATTTTTAATCCTTGAGCTCAAATCTATATTAAACTATCTTCACCAATTCCCATCCCCCCCCCCCCCCCAAAAAGAAAGTAAAAGAAAAGGAGGACTGGGGAAACGGCTCAGTCAGAAAATGTTTGCTTTCTAAGCATGTGGACCTGAGTTGGATTCCCAGAACCCACATTAAAAAAACAAACAAATAAATAAACAACAACAAAGCCAGGTATGGTGCAGGGTGTGACCATCTGTGACACAATCCTGGTACTCAGGAAGAGAAAGCAGGAAGACCAAGAGCTCAAGGTAGCCTAGGCTACAAAAGCCTCTCAAAAGGCAAACAGAGACTGGTAAGGTGGATCAGTAGCTAAGAGCGGCCAAGGAGTGGAGAACTCAGCTCCAATACTCTTAAGGTGGAGCAGCAAAGATTTTGTGATTCTATTTTAAAATGTCACTACTTGCTTCTGGAATACTTAGAAAAAAATACAATCTGTTCCTAATTTTTCTAAAATTTTACAAATACATATCTGCATACATACAAGCATATGAACTTGCATGCCTGACGCAAAACATACCTCCAAACAGCATAGCATGCCAGCCACACAGGCAGCATTGCTCTGGACGGGGTAATAAGCCCTGGCGTCCAGACTCACTCTAGGTGTTCTACACACAAAGCACCGGGAGCACTCTCGGTAAACTGAGCAGACAGGAAAGACACTGCACGCTGCGGAGCGCTCACACAAAGTGCCTTCAAAATGGAAAACAGTCCGGGGGAAACCTGGAGGTGTTCGAGAGATTAGGTCTGAGAAGGAGAAAGCCCTCTTAGCCTCAACTGTACACAGCAGCTGTGGTAGCACAGAAAGCTACGACTTAAAAAGGCCCAAGTCATAGGGGTTCAGAGTGGTTCAACATATATAGAACCGATCAATCATTCGTGGCTAAAACAAGACTGAGCCACTCAACCCAAGTTCCAGGTGCCTGCAGGAGTTTCTGAGGCCAGCAGCACATGTTGCCACTCCTTCCCCACCCACAGCTCGAAAGCAAACCTCTGGCTATGGCAAAGTCAGCAGAGCTGACCCCTAGGGCTGAGTGGTGAGGTGTGAGTAAAACACATTGGGTAGGTCCAGCCTGTAAGAGACCTGGAAGACATTTTTAAGACCAATGCCTTAAAAATGTGAGTTGTCTCTGCATTGACCCGAAGGGTGACCAGAAGCTTAGTAAAGTCCCTTCCCATGTCTGTGACGCCCTCATTGACTTTTAATTCTGCCAGTCAGCTTTAATAACAACAATTTAAATACTTAAGGGTAAGAATGACAGCATTCATCTTCAAAGCATGGATGGCTGGGCATGCTTGGGAAACCACAGACAGGAGGCAGGCGCTTACACAGACATACAGAAGCCACAAAAATCAAAACTAAATATATTCAAACAAGTCATATCCTCTGCAGCCTGCTTTCTGGAATGAAGTTATTTAAAATAGACAAGCTGGGCTACTTCATCTCCTTAGAACAAATTAAATTATTCCAAGTGGACTGCTTGCCCATGTCTGCCAACTACCCCCAACAGCTGAAAACTTACTTTTTGGGTGCCAGCAGCTTGGACATTCTGCCATGTGGCTACAGGTTCTGTAGCCACCTGCCACTCTGGGTGAGTATTCGTGAGTAACTTCACAAAGGTGGATTTGCCCACAGCTGCAATGCAAATGGCACGTGTTGGGATGCTTCCCAAATCCGGGTGAAGCAGGCAGCCACTAACCTCTGCCACGAGCGCCCATCTCACGGGAGCAAGGGCCAGCTTTTCCAGCTTCAAAACTTGGCAGCCATATGACTCACTGCCAGCCTGGTGATAGGATGGGCAGCTAACCAGCTACCACAGTGAGCACGGGCAACAGGAAAGAGACATGGCCTTTGGATTCAGGCTGCAGCCTTAATGAATCAACCTCTGAGAGGCAGGGTATCTAGTAACTGTTGAAAACAGAGCCTCCACAGGCGGGGGAGACTGGTGATGTGACTGTATAGCCAGGCTCGAGGGACTCTAAGTTGAAGGAAAGACCATTCTGAGCCTCACCGAGTCAACAAGCCTAAAAACAGAGGTTTGCTAGGGATTGTCAAGCACTGGGGTATGCTAGTAATAAATTACTGGATGCATTTTATCCTCAGAGGACATGGATGATGGGCGCTAAGCAAACACACAGGAAGCTACTAATAAATCATGCTGGGCTGGGAAGGAAAAATGCAGACTGCCTCGGATGCAGCTCAGGAGGCTCAAAAAGGCTCCTTTGAAGAAATGTCACCTAAGGAAGCCCTGAAGGATGAGCAGTCAGTCAGGATGAGGGTGGGTGAAGGTTAACCTACACATGGCAGCAGCATGAACCAAGGTCTGGGAGGAGCAACCCCAGAAGCAGCTGGTAGGGATGTAGGGTGCGAGGGAGAAGAGTGGTTGGGGATGGGGGTAGTCAGGCAGACAGGCAGTCAAGTGCAGGCCACACAGGGCCTCACAGGTTTGACCTCTTCGGGCAAAGGTAAGTCAGAAGCAATGGGTTTCAGCAGGGAAATGACAAGACTCCTTCTCAGCTTTTAATTTTTTATTGTGTATGAGTGTCTTGGCCTGTATGCATGTATGTCTGTATACCACCTGTGTGCCTGGAACTCACACAGACCAAAAAGGGCGTCAGATCCCCTGGAATTGGAGGTCTGGATGATTGTGAGTTACCACGGGGGTGCTGGGAACTGAACCCAGGTCTTCTGTAATAGCAATAAAATGTTCTTACCACTGACCCCTCCTCCTCACCTTTTAAAGACCACGCCACCACCTGTAAGAATGGGCTGACGCAACATTTGGAGAGCAAGCCCTGCCCCTCACCAGGAAAGCATACTAGAGTCAACCTTGTTAATGCAGGTGTGAGTGAGCCAGCTTCAAAACTGTAAACTCGTGAGAGCTGTCTGCATTTCACACCTGGTGAACCAACTCTACAGCTGCCCCGGCCCAGACCCAAGGATATGACTTGGCCCGCCCCATCATCCACCCCATCTGTGATCTGCTGGAGCACATGAAGGGATCTGACCTGCAGACCCAAAGCTGAGGATCTCCATGACACAGGGTAACAACAGGATATCCAAGGAGTCCCAGTGAGGGCCCAGCATCAGTAGTGTAGCAGAAACAGGAGGCCTCAAACCAGACTAATGACTCTTTGCAATGAACACTTGCAAGTAAAGATACATGAACAACGGGGTTCACAGCGAGACTCACTGTGTCACACTGCAGCTTCCATGATGAGATTAAGTTTTCCCCTTTTCTTAAATTTTGTTTTATTTGGGGGGAATAGTTAGTATTAATGGGAATGATGGGGAAATGAATAGGATCAAGATACATGATGTAAAAGACACATAGAATAAAAAAAGAATAAAGATTTTTAACGTAAAAAGAAGACTGGGCTAAAGCAGAAGTCATTAAAACAGTTAATTGTGGCTTGAACCAACCTAGTCCCACAAGACCCTACTGATTTCCATTCACACCTACATCTAGCACATCTCTGTCCTGAGCTCCAGGTGGACAGAACCTTCTGGACATCCCAGGCACAGCTCAAAGTCAGTGTATTCCCCAGATAAACTCATCCTCCACTCCACGCGGAGCTCCCCCACCCTCCAGACCTAGAGCATGGTAACATCTGCTGCTGTCAGAGCGGCCTCCTCTGCCAGACCTCCAGAGGCCCCAAGGCCATTTGCTTGTATCTCTTAACTTTTCCTTGTTTGTTCCTTTTCTGTTTGCACCTCCATATCAGGACCAGTATGGTCCCCCGCCTCTCTTACTCTAGCTGTTCTCTCTGCAACTGAACCTCCACACTGCAGCTGTTGCATGTGAAGTACATCTTAAAATGCTGCCAGGATTGGGTGTGGTGGTGTACCCCTGTACACTCAGAAATGCTGGGGCAGGAAGTTCATGAGTTTGAGGCCAGTTGGGGTTAGACAGTAAGTATGAGGCCAGCCAGGATACATAATGAGACACTGTCTCAATACCAAAATCCTATTGCTTTCATCAACAACAACATATACATATACATACATATATATCTCCACCCATCACCTGGGGGTGAGGTGGCGTGCCATGACATGCATATGGGGATGAGAAGACAAACTGTGGGAGTTGGGTCTCTTCATGTGGGTCCTGGGGATCAAATTCGGGCCATCAGCCTTCACAGAAGACATCTTTGCTTCCTAAGCCATCTCACCAGCCTTTGTTTTTCCTAAAAGTACACTCATTTATTTTATGTACAATGGTGGGTGTGTGGAGGTCAGACGACAGCTTATGAGAGTTTAGCTCTCTCCTTTCATGCGGGTCCTAGAGTTGAGCTCAGGCAGTCAGGGCTGGCAGCAGGTGTCTTCATCTGCTGAGCCCTCCTGCTGGCCCTACTGCCTTCCTCTAAGCAGGGTCTGGATATAATAGGACCTGGCCCCTCCCTACCCTTTCAGGCCTCAGCTTTCCAGCTGCCCCAACGCCTTGCACCCCTACTCATACATGATCTCTCCTGAAAGCAGGACTGCACTGCTCTCACATCTGCTGGAGCACGCCCTTTCCATTCCTGGTCAATTCCTACCCAGCCGTCAAGAGTTTGCTCAGACGGCCCTCAGGTGCCAAGACCTCTACACTGGGCTAGCTAATCCTTTCTGAGTGGCATGGTGTTCTAGACGGGACTCCATCATTACAATAACAACTGTTTCTCCAGGCAGAGGATGGGGCTTTGCTAGGACTGAAAACCAAAACTAGCCCCATATTCTGCCTCCACAAACAAAATATTAATTTCAGTTCCCTTCAAAAAGGACCAATGTGAAATGTGGTGGCTGACACCTCTGATCCCAGCACCTGGGAGGCTGAGGCAGAGGCAGGCAGATCTCTTTGAGCTTGAGGCCACCTGGTCTACATACTGAGTTCTAGACAAGACAAAACTATGTACTGAGACCTTCTCTTTAGGAAAAAAGGGGGGAAAAGCCTTCAGAAGGGCCCTGAAACTCATCTCTGTTATTAGAAGTGGTCTTTCTCTGGGACTCCAAATGGAACCAAGAGAGAGAGGAAGAGGGAGAGAGGATGTGTGTGACTGATCAGAAGTGCCATGTCTCAGCAGGGAGCCCACACATCAATCTGTGGCATTCATCACCAGCACCCCACTCCTCCGAGAACACAGGAGAAGCACAAACAGTTTGCAGTCACGCTCTTCTCTGTCCCACCTCCACCCAACTCTGCCTGTTCATCTTGCTCTGCCTCTGCTCTTCCCACACAGGGGTGAGTAAATGCTTTCCCTTCCCTCGCAGCTCCAGGCCAGCAGCTTAATCCTTCCTCTTCCAAGTCCAACGTCTCACCTTTAATCACAGTGACTTCTTTAGTTAGCTCCCAAGTCCTACTACGTTGGAGAGTTACCAACAGGCTGAGGTGCTGCCTGTACTGAGTGGATATCAGCTTAAAATATGTGGCCTAGATAGCTAATATTTAGAGTGTAGGTTGTTGAGTAAGTCTTAAAGATAGTCCTTGTATTTAGGCTGAAAGGTTGTTTAGACATTTCCAATGATATCTCCCTGTGCCATGACGTGTGCAGAGGACAGAGGACAGCTGCGGGAGCGGTTTCTCTTCCACCACACGAGGCCCTGGGAACTGAATTCAGGTCCGTGGATTTGGCAGCAAGTGCCTTTACCCACGGTGCCATCTTGCCGGCTCCTGAGAACTACTTACCATAATATGAAAAAACAAGGCATTGTGGCTTGTGCCCATAAGCTCTGCAACTGGGAGGCCAAGAATAGAGGAAAACTACTGCAAGCTGGAGGCCAGCCTGGGCTACAGAACATATTCCAGGCCAGCCTCAGCTATGAAGTGAGACTGTCTCAAAACAAACAAACAAACAAACAGTTAAAAAATAAGACAAAAAGGTGAAGGCAGCTGCTCTGCTGATTGGATCTGCTTGACTCTCTGAAAGGGAGAGATGGGAGGCCTCTGCAGGCTAGGGAGCACCAGTTTCCTACCTGAGATCAGAGGGTGCCAGTTCATTACAGGGCAGTCAGAACTCTGAGATTTCGAGTCCTACCAGTTAAATATTCAAAACCTGGATTGTCAACAAATACAATGGAAAACCTACAGTTCCAATTATTGGAACAACCACTTTTGATGTTCAGGGCACCCTGTGCACAGCTCCCACCAATACCAAGCCTTCTAGAAAGCCAGCTTAGTAACCAGAAGTCAACAGCATCATAGAAAGACAGTAGGCAGTGAGGGAAGGTTCCGAGAACTGTGAAAGCCTGGGTAGCTCACTATGGGGTATAGCATTTACTGAATGAATACCATTAAAACTGAGCTGTGCCAGGCAGTGGTGGCACATGCCTTTAATCCCAGCACTCGGGAGGCAGAGGCAGGTGGATCTCTGTGAGTTTGAGGCCAGCCTGGTTTACAGAGAGAGTTCCAGGACAGGCTGCAAAACTACAGAGAAACCCTGTCTCGAAAAACCAAAAGGAAAAAAAAAAAAAAAAAAAGAACTGAGCTGTGCCCAGGCACCATCCATACATGTGGAATTATCACTTCAATAATGCAAGGATTTAAATAACGTCTGGAGATGGTG
The DNA here is from genome assembly GCF_982192425.1 of Myodes glareolus. Lineage (NCBI taxonomy): Eukaryota > Metazoa > Chordata > Mammalia > Rodentia > Cricetidae > Myodes > Myodes glareolus. Next base: position 28,406,625 of record NC_142031.1, on the reverse strand, counting down.
TAAACGTTCAGTGTTGTCATTGCTACTGTTCTTCCAGAGGACCTTAGTTCAATTCTTAGCACCCACATTGGACAACTCACTATAACGCCAGTCCAGGGGATCCAGTGCCCTCTTCTGGCCTCAACAGGTATTGCATGCAGGTGCACAAGCACACCCCCCCCCATAGTTAAAAGACAATAAAATAAAACCTTAAAGACAAATGTCTTAAAGTGTTCTCAGAGGTTTCACAGCGGGGTGTGGCTCTCCACTACCACAGAGGCTTGCTACTGACAAGAATACCATGACTACAGCAGCCTCCCCTCAGATAATTTTTTTTAGTCTTGGAGTTGGCACAACTCAGAGCCCCCTGCCACTGCTATTGGTCTCACTGTGTCCCACCTCTGGGTCTCCCTTTAGAGACTGAGCTGTTGGGATACTCTACGTTGAATACACGGGAAGTTCTTTCCTATTACTTCACCATGTGAGTTTCTATCTTTAAGACGGTCCTGCCTCAAACCTGACAGTTCTGCTGGAACTGCTCATCTTTTCCCAAACCATGGCCTTTTCTTCCCACAAATGGTTCTATAACTGCATGCTTGTTATAGTTAATTGTGCTACAATATGGTAGAGACAGAAGCTGACCTAATGCCCCAGATGCCATATTTTCTATATTCTAAATTTAATATACCAGCATCTCATGGGAACTTTTAAAATACACTATCATCTCTGGGCATTTTCTCTTTTTTGGGGGGTAGGGGAGAGTTCAAGACAGGGTTTCTCTGTGTAGCCCTGGCTGTCCTGGAACTAGCTCTGTAGATCAGGCTGGCCTCAAACTCAAAGATCCACTTGCTTGTGCCTCCCTAGTGCTGGAATTAAAGGTGTGCACCACCATACCAGGCATTTTCTTTTCCTCGATAAGATGAAAAACATGAGGGAAAAAAATTCAAAAGCCTTTACTAAAGTCAAAGGGCAGCAAATATAAATAAGACGTTCAGAATATTGAAAACTTTCTTCCCAAGAAAATGTAGTCTTAGCCGGGAGGTGGTGGCGCACGCCTTTAATCCCAGCACTTGGGAGGCAGAGGCAGAGGCAGGCGGATCTCTGTGAGTTTGAGCCTGGCCTGGTCTACAAGAGGTAGTTCCAGGACAGGCTCCAAAGCTACAGAGAAACCTTGTCTGTAAAGAGAAAGAGAGAGAGAGAGAGAGAGAGAGAGAGAGAGAGAGAGAGAGAGAGAGAAGTCAGGAACTGCATCTGCAGCCATGTGTGCTCAACCGCAGAAGCTCTCTGAGCACGCCGGCCGAGTGTGTGCACTCATCCCACAGAAGCTCGCAGAGCACCTACTAAGTGGTTCTGTAGCTAAGATGAGCTCTGCCCTCACAGTCCTTCCTCTTCTCCAACCTTGACACTAAGCCCAGGACCATAAAAGTTCTAATCCTAAAAGTATTCTGGGAAAACTTAGTCAACAAGCGTTAAAGAAACTTAGTAAGTTTATTTGGTTTCTTTCTTTCTTTTTCTTTCTCCTCATGGGAAACTATTTACAAGGGGAAAAGGTTTTTCCTCCCTCAGAACATGATGAGAACTAGCCTTGCTGCAGGAGAGAGCTGACTGGCGGAGCCCTCCTTCCCCACTGTGCCTGTGACTCTGAAGCCTCCTTGAACTCTCTCCAGGTCCACTCCATCTCTAGGCAGAACTAATCACTGCCTGCTCTAGTTCACCAAGGCATCAGACTGTAATTATTTGTTCATTCTTGCCTGCTCACCAGGCTGGGAGCTCGCTTTATGAAGACAGACTCCTTCCCATGCTGGGAGCCCGACCAGGTACTAATAATAGAAATGGGGGGATATGAATGAGGTGACTCACAGAGACAAGAGAATCCAGTATTAGAAATAGGTAGGTTCTTCCCCACAAGGATTCTTTGCTCATTTTAAAAATTTGATACAAGTAAAAGACACATCAGTATGCATAAGGTATCTTTCTGAATGCAGGAAAAACATGAATTTAGCAAAGCCCTCTACACACAAGACTCCAAACTGGAGGAATTTACTGTCTCCTCTTCTCACAGTAGGTCTATGAATGTGAAAAAAATCAGAATGGACTCAGATGGCCCAATGATATGGGCATCTCATATGGCAACTTGTACGTCAAAAGGGGTTTGTAGTCACACAATAACGAACTTCAGGAGACATATATCCTGGACGAACAAAACTAGAAGATCAGCTAGGGATTTTATTGTTTGGACTTTCAGGAGTTCTAGGTGCCAAACTTTGGCCTGCAGTCAGGATCACACCCAAAGCCATCCCTTTTCCTCTGCGTACCAATGACTAACTCCCACATAGATGAGCTAGGACAGGACTCTGAGAGAAAGGCAGGACAATGCAAAGCTAAACAGGGCACCGGTGACTCCAACCCAGGGAAGGTACTGAACGTGCAATCGCAACAGCACTTAGGTGCACACAGTTAAGGGTAGGAAGTTCTGCCAGCCCACACAGGATGAGTAACTCTGTGTGGGACATGTCATCTGAGTGTGTGGTGATGGGAGCAACTGGTGACTAAAGCCAAGTCAGACACAGTCTTCCAGGTCGCTCTGCTTTCCCTACTCCTACCTGTCCCCAGCTCCATGCCTGGCATCTTAGCCCCATGACCAGTCTCTCTGCACTTTGGGTACAGTCAGTCTGCTCAGGTCTCCTCAGTGCGTCTCACAGACTCCTCAGCCAAAATGTATCACTCTTATCTCTTCAGAACATCTCTTCCTTTAATGCATCCTCTGCTTCCTGAGTCACAATCCAAACCATAACCCTGAGCACCCTCCTCCTCTACTAACCTCTAAGAAGCCACTAAGTCCTTGGCAATCTCAACTTCAGACAACCCTTTGAACTGCCATTTCTTTCTCTCTCCATTCAAGCCCGTGTCGTCTTTCCTCCAACTACAACAAAAAAATCAGTTTATTTACTCTAGACCTTTCCAGTTCACTTGTGCATTGAACAAACTGGAAAAGATATGGGTCCTGCAACAAACCTGACATGGAAAGTGTCCACTCTATGAAGCATTTGTTCATTCACTTACTGTAGTAAGTGATCTGGTTATGGCACACTAACTTCAACTTTACAGTAGCCAAGACGGCCGCCTGCTGCCAACAGGATAAACTAGCATCTACGGGTTCACCAACATTGGGCCAGTCATCCTCTGTGAACCTCTTGTTCTGCCACTACCTTATTTTTCTTGTTACTAAGGCAAACTACCTGACAAAACAATCGAAGGAAGGAAGGATTTGTTTCACAGTTTGAGTCTGTCATGGGGAGGAAGTCATGGCATCAGGAGGGTAGGGCTGTTTTGCATCAAAAAACAGGAAGACAGAAAGATGAATGCTGTTACTCTGACCTCCACATGGGAGCCATGACACAAATACACAAACACAATAGAAAAATGTAATAAAGTAAAAAAAATGCATTCTAGTAATTAGACCATTTTTTAAAATAAGCTCACTAACATGTTTTAATCTTTCACAAAAAGAAAAATTGGTGGGCAGTAGTGGCTCACACCTTTAATTCCAGCACTCACGAGGCAGAGGCAGGAGGATCTCTGAGTCCAAGGCCAGCCTGGTCTACACAGAGAAACCCTGTCTCAAAAACAAAACCCCCCTCTAAAAACAAAAATGTGCAAACCGTCTTCCAATTGCAGCTATCAACCCATGCATGCTCGTCTAGGAAGCAGGCCAGCTGTTTCACCCTCCCTCTGCAATTCTTCACCCCCTTCTCCTGGAATCTGTGACAACTAGGCTTTCAAGTCTCCTCCTGAAACTGTTCAACATCACCCAACTCTCCACTCAAACAGTACTACCCATCCACATTCCCTCCCTTTAACAGATCTGCTCGGCTTCCAGGATGTCACTGTCTTTCTTTCTCCTACCTCAGCAGCTTCTCTTCTCAGTCTCCTGTGCCCACTACTCCTCATCTTCCCGACTCTTAAGGTCCTCAGGCCACAGGACTTTCCTTCACTACAGTCTTCTGGTTTAAATGCCATCTACATGTCTAGCGCTGCATCTTCCACTCACGACCCAACAGCACATTCAACCCTTCTACTTGGTTATCCAATAGCTGCACAGCAAACCCAAAACATCCTTAAGACTCTTGAAAGCCGAGCAAGTGGTGGTGGCGCACGCCTTTAATCCCAGCACTCACGAGGCAGAGACAGGCAGATCTCTGTGAGTTAGAGGAGAGCCAGCCTGGTCTACAATAGTAGTTCCATGGGGAAAACCCGACTCTTGAAACCACTAACACAATCTGTTCTTCCCAGACTTCTAAGACAATCTGAGCTGGGTGTGTTACTATAAGATCAGCTTGAGCTCCACAGGAGTTCAAGGCCAGCCTGAACTACAGAAGCAAGATTCTGATGGGGGGGGCACAAGACACAAAAACAAAAAAAAATGGTCTGGGCTAGAGAAATGGCTTAGCAGTTAAGAGTACCTCCCAGAGGACCTGAATTTGGTTCCCACTACCCATGCAGGTGGCTCACACCTGTAACTCTCCAGCCTATGAGGGAACCTGCACATGCTCACACACAGAACAAACTAAAACCAAAATAATCTTTAAAACATTTTTAAAAAAGGCTGGGATGGACTTCAGTGGCACGAATAAAACAAGTAAGCAAGCAAATACACATTTAAAGAAAAATCCAAACTAAGTCTTCCAGGCTGTCCAAGTGAAAACGACTGAGGTCATCACTGACCCGTCCAACAATACATGGCTCATCTATCAGCAGGCCCGGCTGGCCCTACCTTAAAATGTAACCTTCACCTGGGCCCAACTTATCCTGTCACCACTGCAATGGCTTTCCGAACGAAGTCTTCCACTTTCAATGCAATGGACAGGTGATGCCTTTGTCCTTCAACTCCTCAAACCACTGAATGGCTTCCTGTCTCAGGGTAAAACCCACGATGATTTCTGGAATCTACACACCCTGGTCTTCCTTCATCTACCTACCCTCATCTCCCTCCACTGCTTTCTGTCATTCCATTTTGGCCGAGATGCATTCCCTCCTGTTCACTGCACACACCATTCGATCCCCAAGTTTTCCTACTTGCTCTGCCTGGACTGAGGCTCCTTAGCTACTCACACGGTTCACTCTCTCACATCATCGACTCTCAGCTCTAGAAAACAATCATCCTCAACCTCTCATCCTTGATCTTTCTTCATCTTCCTCATCACTGCCTTCACTGTTCACCTTGCTCACCCTATAGTTTAACAGGGACCGACCTGTGTATCTCTCCCTCTTCAAATTCCACCAGTGGAGAATTTTCAAATGCTCTGCTCATGGCTATGTCTTCAGGGCAAGAACAGTGCTGGCACAGGGAAGCTGGAAATAGGGTGATTTGTTGTATGAATGAAATGAGAAACACTATCTGCTGCTGGACTGTCTTCAGCACTCCATACCTGCTGATCCCATTATGAACCAGTGTCTGTGCACATGTCAGCGCCCTCAGAATTTAGCAACATTTCAAGTTGAACCATTTTGCTTCAATGTTGCGCTTTTTTTTTCTTTTTAACTTAAGATGCTGAACTACTTGTAACCAAAAATGTTATACATATTTCTAAGTTTAAAAATGAGATTTTTTTCAAAAGAAGCAAACAAATGTCTGTGAGTTCGAGACCATCTTGGTTTAAATGCCAAGTTCCAAGCCAGCTAGGGCTACATAGTGACTGTCTCAAAATAAAATAAAACAACACCGTAAAAATTCACAGTGCAGTTAAAATGGGGGTACGGCAAAATAGTGAAGACGGGATCTGTTAAGAACTGAATCTAAATAAACAATGGGTCATTTTGAAGTGTATGTCCCGAATACTGCATGTGGCACACTAAAATTACCTTGAATTCTATGTAAACTGGGCATTTATTTTTATTCTTGCTAAATCTGGCAATCCTATTTTAGAAAAACAAATGGCACACTGTAGCGTCTATTTCTAGCGAAAGAAACACGCCAGTAAACCCGTATCATTCTGGGGCTATCTGCAGCTTGCGTGGCTTTTACGTCCCCATGGGTGAGTAGGCGGGCGGGTTCTGAGGCCCAATGTCCCCAAAGTCAAAATGCACGGTGCACTGTGGGAGAAAAACCCTGACAAGCAGAAACAGCAGGTCGGGTGGTGGCAGCAGAAGGGGGTGAAGTGGGCCGGATCTGAGCCCAGTTTCCTTCCCCAGCCTGTCAGTCACCTACTCGGCGGAGGCCAAGGCTCGAAAGCCACTTTCTGGCCCTTACCGATGTTGCCTTCGATGGCGAGCCTTCGGGGGCCGCCCCCGTCGTGCATGGACCTGGCGCGTGGCGGGTCCATGAGCGCTTTCAGAGCCAGGGAGCGGAAGGGCGCTCGGAGTCGACGCAGAAGGAAGCGACCTGCATCCATCCTAACCAAGCTCCACGAGGCGGGCACTTCCGCCGAGGGCACTTCCTCCTGCCGTACCGCCGCTAGCGGCGCGCCTCTGACGTCAGAGGACCGCCAGGCAGGAAATGGCAGTTTTTAGCTTTTAGCTCTCTAAGAGGCGGGGCGTGGGTGGGGAGGGGTGAGGAGAGGCCTAAGGGGCAGCTCTGCTCTCCTTGCTTGTAGGGACGCTGTGGCGCTGTCGCTGCGTTTCGATGTAGGAGGGTTTGCTAACTGGTGGAGTTAAGGCGTTTATAGCTCTTTGTTGTTGTTTTAATTACATTTATGTTTGTATGCATGTATACACACATACACACATGTTTATTTGTTTACTTATTTGTAGTGTGTGCGGAGTTCAGAGGACAATTTGCAGGAAAGGGTCTCTGTTTTCACTATGTGGGTTCTGGAATCGAACTTAGACTGTCAGGCAAAGTGGCAAGTGACTTTGGAAACTATGGTCTTGGGTAGGCTAACCTTTGAATTTTAATAGACAAATCAAAATGCATGGAGGGTTTGGGATATAGCTTAATTGTAAAGTACCTGCCTACCATGCACAAAGCCCTGGGTCGATTTCTCAACACCATAAAAACTGTAACTAAAAATCGTAAGTTACACTTATTTATTTCGAGACAAGGTCTCATGTCATGTAATTTGGTCTGATCCTCCTGCCACCCCCTCCCAAGGGGTGGGATTACATGTGTGCTCCAACCTGCCAGCTATGTATTATTTTATATATGTGGTGAGGGTACACATGTGAGGGTTAGGACAACTTCTAGGAGCCTGTTCTCTCCTTCCACCTTGCGGGGTTCTGAAGGTCAAACTCAGGTTGTCAATCTTGGCAGCTAGTGTTTTTACCCACTGAGCCATCTTACTGGCCCTAAGTGGCTCCTTCCCCCAGAATTTGGGAAATTATTGCCTGAAGGAAGAAACTGGACATTTTAAGGAGGGGAACACCATCCAGTAACTTACACAAGAAATGCTTCTCATTCCATGTAACTGCAGCATGATGTTGGGTCTTTTTTTTTTCTTCACATCCATAAGCCATTTATTTGGGAACGTGGGCATAGTTTTCTAGGATACTTCTTGCTGATTGGGGATGGGCCATTATTTTTACATTGAGGATTCAGCTTATATCCATTTCTTATTTTGACTTTTAAATAAGCAAAATGTTCACTCAAATCACTGAAGAGTGTCGAATCTGCGATAGGCTTGGTGACATGGAGGAGAGCGGTGCAAAGGATTCAGAATATGATGTGCAGTGGGAAGAGAGGAGGTACTGGAGAGACATTTTGGGACATAAAACCTACAGTCGTACAGTGGCCAGAGAGCTGTGACCCGCAGAGTCAGGAAGAGATCTGAGCTGTGTCAACAGGAAGACTTGACTGACTTGTCCCCTGACTCCATACATATATACAAGTTGACTAAATTCACATTTGTATATCTATACTTTTTTTTAAAAAGTAGATTGAAGACTAAGGGTAATGGTGGCAGGTAGTTCAGTTGATGTAAAGTTTGCGTGGCATACACAAAACCTTGGGTTGAATCTCCAGCTCAAAAAAATCCTAGTGTGATGTCATAAACCTGTAATCTTAGAACTTGAGAGGTAGAGGCAGGAGGATCAGAATTTCAAAGTCATTCTTGACTACACAATTCATTTGAGACCATCTTGGGACACACAAGTCTGTCTCAAAAAGGGAGGGGGGGGCTTGCAAGATGACTTACGGGTGCTTGCTGCTAAGCTTGTCTGCCTGAGTGCAGCGGTCCTCCAGTCCCACATGGTGAAATGCAAAAACCAATTCCCGAAAAGTGTCCTATGACCTCTACATGTATGCCTCGGCACATGTATGTTCTCCCCACTAAATAATTAAAAAAGGAATAAAAATATTAAAATTTTAAATGTGTAGAAAATTTAGGATAATCTATGTGGGATGCTGATGGAGATTGGAGCTGCTAAATTTCACCCATTTCCACTGTCACACCAGTAGCCATCTCTGTGTGAAAATATCCTTTATATTTCTTTGCTTGATTAAATTCAGAGCTGGGAAATATTTACACACACACACACACACACATACACACACATATACACACCACACTCCTCCCAAGTTTGAGAGGCTCTCTTTGTCCTCAGGGTGGTTGTGAAGTTCGCTGAGGAACTTGTCTTCAGATATAGGTAAATACAGACAATTAAACTCCTAAAAATTAGAGTGTCTAAGAGTTGGATTTTACAAACTTGTAAAAATGTACTGAGGACCAGGCAGTGGTGGCACACTTATTTCATCCCAGCACCTGGGAGGCAGAGGCAGGCAGATCTCTGTGATTTCGAGGCCAGCCTGGTCTACAAAAGCTAGTTCCAGGACAGGCTGCAAAGCTACAGAGAAACCTTGTCTCGAGAAAACAAACAAACAAACAAACAAAAATGTACTGTGGGAAGACAGGTATTATAGCTCATGTCTGTGATCCTAGCACTTGAGAGGCTGAGTTGGGAGGAGAGTTGCAATTCAAGCCTTTCAATGTGAGGCTGGGGCCTTGTTCTAAAGAAATAAGGGGCTGTTAAGATGAGTCACCTTGGGACTGGAGAGATGGCTTAACAGGTTAAGAGCACTTGCTGTTCTTGTAGAGGACCTGGGTTTGGTTCCCGCAAACATGTTCTTTTTTTAAAGATGGAGTCTCAGTCTCACTATGTAGCTCAGGCTGTTCTTGAAATCAGTATTTCTCAGCCTTCTCAGTGTTTTGGTTATAGGCATATGTCATCATATCTTTTTTTTTTTATTTCGGTTTTATCATGTGAATTAATGAACAAAACCATTTTTTTGCCTAGTTGTCTTCCAGATATCCTGATGCCATTATTAGTAATGATCTTTCTATCATTTTTTATATTTATTACATGTATGCCATTCATAAAATTAATCATGCTAGTTATGGTAACAGTAACAACCACAGTACCCTTGGAGGGGGAAGTGGGATAATCAGGAGCTCGGGGTGTTTTCAGCTACATAAGGAATTTGAGGCCAGCCCTGGGCTACAGAAGACCTGGTATAATCTTTTTATTTTCAGTATCTCTTTAGTTCCAATTTTAAATTCCTAAGAGAAAGAACGTGTGGCCAGAGGCTAGGATCTCACGAGTGACATGGGGACTGAATACAGTTGCTTTTCTTATTGCTGTAGCAAGACACCCGACAGAAGCTCGCTAGAGAGGAAAGGTTTGTTTTGGCTCTTGGTTTTGGAAGGATTTCAGTCCACTAGAGTGGGGAGGAATGGCAGGGGTTTTATAATGAACCAAGAGACAGAGAGCACAGGCAGAGCTGGGGGTAAAGCCAGGAGGGGGGTCTAACCTTTAAAGGCCCACCCCTAGAGACGGACCTACGTCCTCCAGACAGGCCCTGGTTCAAAGGCCTGCAAAATAGTGCCCTAGGTTGGGGACAGATTAAAATCATCAGCCTATGAGTGATTTTAGATTCCAGCCTTTACAAGGGGCAGGTGCCTTCTCTATGCCTAAGGAGGGGCAACTAGGGTCAATTAAAGTAGTTCCTCCTCAGAGTGATTAGTTCCTACTAACTGATATCAATATCAATCATCCCAGCTCAGGTGCTGGCCAGAGGAAAGTTGTGGCTGTTGTCTAATGGAATCTCCCATTTACCTTGGAGAATGAGCTCCTTCCTGCTCCTGGCGGTTGTGAGACAGCCACTGGAGTTAATGCATAGGGGCCGTGGCTGCCTTGCCAGAACTCTAGCCAGGCAGCTTCCTTTCCCTCATCCCACTTTGCTAAGCATCTGCTGTATGTCAGGTTCCCTGCTTAGCTCTCCAAGTGCAGCTCTGAAGGATGGATTAGTTTTCAAGCTCTTACACATGCTGCTGTCGTAAATAAAGCTGACAACACATTAAAGGCTGTGCCATCATTCAAACGTGTGAGACAAATGTTCCAAAAGGTGGCTTTCTTAGGCATCTATTTACTTAGCATACAAGGGGTGTGTGCAGATTCATGTGCACACAGATACGTGTACATGCATGAGTGCACCTGTAGAAGTCAGAGGACAACCTTGGGCTTGTGTTCTTGCCTTCTACCTTGTTCAAGGCAGGATTTCTTGTTGTTTACCACTATGTGTGCCAGGATGTCTGACCCAGGGGCTTCTGTGTATTCTAATGTCTCTGCTTCCATCTCGCTGTAAGGAGCACTGGGTTACAGATGGGTGCTACTGCGTCCAGCTTGTATGCATTCTGGGGATCCCAGCTCGGGTCCTTAGACATGCACAGCACGCGCTTTACCCACCGAGCCATCCCCCTAGCCTCCTTTTGGGTATTTTCTTCTTATTTTCAAACCACAGTACCTCTCTTTATCAGCAGATAACTTGGCATCAGCTAAAGAATCTAGAACAAGGGACTGGAGGGCTATTAAGATCACTTGTTCCATTGTGAACATTGGAGTTCAGGTTCCAGGATTTATGTAACTTGCTAAATTTGTAGGCATTCCCACAAAAGTCTGTAACTGTAGCACTAAGGTGGGTGAAGACACAAGGATTGCTGGGGTTTTCTGGTCTCTAGCCTAGCTTAGAAAGCACAAGCCCCAGATTCAGGGAGGGATCCTACCTCAAAGGAACAGGCAGAAAACGACAGAGGACGACACTGGATGCCCTCTCTGTGTAAAGCACCCCCCCCCAACACACATGCTTATACTCACACAGATACATATTAATTCATTAAAAGTTTAACGGCCCTAAGATTGTGTTTTTGTGTTGGTTTGAAAGTGAAGAAATAGTGGTGTAGAGGTAAGAGGGGAGATGCAGAAGTCAGATGGGTATGGAGGATGGGGAGGGTGGGACTAATCAGTCTGCCCACTGTCCTGCCAGGTGGACAGATGTAGATTCCGGAGCATTTTTTTTTAGAGTAAGTTGATCTCTACCTGTCCTTGGATCCTCTGTGTGTGTGTATTGCTTATCTGTGTATTGTGTGTGCAGCTTGTTCATTGTGTGTGTTGTATGTGTGTGTCCCTCGGCTTGGCTTTCAACAGCCAGACTCTTGGAGAAGTGCCTGAGGAAGCACACATATAAGGTCAAAGAGCTCTTGTGTTCCCAGGGTGCACCCTCACAAGTCCTGGGACTGTGGATGCTGGCTTCTTACTTCTAACTTGGCTTAGACTCAAGAGCAATGTGTGTGGGTTAGCTGCAACAAACCCTCCAAAGGGCTTTTGCTGACCAAGGCTCTTCCGCCTCTTCCAAGCAGCCTTACTGGGTCCTCCCCAGAGACTTCTGTAGGAAGTCACACACAAATCCCGATTCCAGGATCTGCTTCTGGAAAATAGATCCTAAGATTACATTCCTCCAAGGAGTCTTGGAGACATGCTCTCCCTCCCACTGCTCCCAAAATTCAAGTGTGGGCTACTGCCCAAGAATTTGAGGTCTCTGTACTTGGCCGCTGGGCCCCCACTGTCTCTAAGTGTGTATGTTTGCAATGGCTGGGGGCCAGGCTATATTTTCAGGATCAAGGAGGCCAGGCCTAGGCAGACGAAGAAAAGGACATCAGGCAGAAATGAGGGCCTCCTTCTGATCCTAACTAACAGGGTAACCCAGTAACTAGCAGCATAGCTATGTGACAGGGAGTGGTACGTAAAAGGACATTCAGAAGAGTTAAGGTCTGGGTGAAGACTTCTTAGAAACAAGAGAACTCAAGTGTACGACACTAAAACCGGTGTTATCTCTTCAGTGCCATTTTCTCCTCATTCCTTGAACACTGATAAGAACAGGAACAACATATTTGGCAAGGTGGGAGTAAGAACTCAGCTTTTAAAGATATGAGCTCTATGTGGGGATATTTACAGCACTCACTTCAAGAGCAGTGTGGGGACTAGAACTGTGTGAGGGATTCGAGAGATGCTCAGTGGGTAAGAGCTCTTGCTCCTCTTACAGAGTGCCTGACTTTGGTGCCTAGAATCCTTTATGGGTGACTCACAGTTGCCTGTAACTCCAGCTCCAGGGGATCCTGTGATCTTTTCAGGTACATGCACATATAATCACAACCCCCCCCACATAATTAAAAAAATAATGAAAAAGATGGCTGGAGAGATGGCTCAGTGGTTAAGAGCACTGGTTGCTCTTACAGAGGACCCAGATTCAATTCCTAGCACCTGTGTGACAGCTCACACCCATCTGTAACTCCAGTACCAGGGGATGCAATGCCCTCTCCCGTCCTTCCTGGGTACTGCACACAGGTGATACACAGAAATACAGGCAAAACACTATACACATAGATACATCTAACAAGGAGCAGGAGGAGGAATAACACCTGAAAATCCCTTAGCATTGCCCCTGAGACACACAGATAGGAACATCCAGGAACAAAAGAACCTCACACAGGTAAGGCTTGAAGGTTTTAATGTTTTGTGGTTGGTAACAGCAATCTTGAAGGGTTCTCAGAGAAGCCCCCCTGACTTTAGAAGCATTTCCTGTGAACAATGGAAGGCCCGGCCTCGTCATACTCGGGTTTGCTGATCCACATCTGCTGGAAGGTGGAGAGAGAGGCCAGGATGGAGCCTCCAATCCAGACTGAGTACTTCCGCTCAGGAGGAGCAATGATCTGCAAAGACAAAATGTGGCAAATTATGACCCAGTGGGTGAGAAGTGGGGTACAGTGTTGCATGTTGTGGTCTCAGATACTGTAGAGCTTCAAAACCAGGTGCTCACACGAGTCTAAGATTCTAAACCATCCAGATCAGTACAAAATCCCATCTCAATAATAAAAAACACAAAATTAAAAATAAGCAAGGAGGATAAGAAGTCAGAAATTTTCACAGCCCACTCCAGAAAAAGATAGCCCCTGTGGACAGGCTAGGGACTGGAGAGCTGGCTCAGTGGCTAAGAGCACTTGTTGTTCCGTAAAGGACCTGAATTCTGTTCCCAGCACAACTATATGTAACTGTAGCTCACAACTATATGTAACTGCAGTTCCAGGGGCATCTGAAGTCTTTGGCCTCCACGCGGTGTACAGAAACACATGCAGGCAAAATACACAAAATAAATAAATCTACAACTAAATAAGATATAAATGGTGGATAATTAGATTATTGGCCAAATTGCTTCCTACCCTGCCACTCCCCATCTCCTCCGTAGAAAGAGTGGGTTCCTCTATTCTGCGACTTTGGGCAGGGCCTCCTGTCACCTTGTCCAGTGGATGCTAGCAACTACAACACAAATAGGAACTGAAATGTTCTTGTCTAGTTGGCCATACTCCCTGTGCCTCTTCCCTCCTCATGAGAAGAACTCTATGGGAGCTGCTGGTCCTTCATCCTCAGCCTAAAAGTCTGAGACTCAGGACTCGACCTGAGCTGAGCAGACCCATAGAGGTGGCCAACCAAAGATGACCTGAGTTGCAGGATTTGCCCTGAGCTGAGCAGACCCATAGAGGTGGCCAGCCAAAGGTGACTCAAATAGAGTTTCTCTGTGCAGGCTATCCTGGAACTCACTGTGGAGACTAGGCTGGCTTTGAAGAGATTCACCTGTCTCTACCTCCTGAGTGCTGGGATCAAAGGCGTGCACCACCACTGCCTGGCAACCCCTCAATTTTTTTTTAATCAATTGACAATAAAGTCAATTGAGAAATTCTTGAGAGAGTGGTATGATTGTTTGGAGACCAGAAGCCAGGGATGCCACCAGACAAATGGGACTCCTTTCTATTAAGTCCCCTGAGATCGGGCACCATCATAAGAAGCATCGTGTTCAGTAGATCAGAGATGCCCAGTCAGGGTCTAGAGAACGTCTCTGGGAATTTGAAGTGACAGCCAGTCCTGTGGCTACACATTCCCTCTCTAGAACTTTCCATCTCTTGTTCAAGTTGTATTGTGTTGTTGTATGCACGTAAACATGTATGTTTGCATGTATGTGATTTTTTGCCAAAGGTTAACATCTTGTATCTTCCTCAATCTTTTTCCACCTAATTTTCTGAGACACAAGGTCTTTCACTGAACCCAGAGTTTGCTGATTCTGTTAGGTTGGCCAGCCTTCGATCTCTGGGATCTGCCTATCTCTGCCTCCTTAGTGCTGGGATTACAGATGTGCTGGATTTACAGATGTGCTGGGATTACAGATGTGCTGGGATTACAGATGTGCTTCATCTGCTTCTGTATGTGGGTTCCGGAGACTCAGGCTCATGGCAGTACCCCGCTGCCTGACCCATTTCCAAATCCCTCTTCAAACCATTTTTAAAGTTGAATGATACTTTAGTATTGACACTTTCTTTTCTTAATTTTTTATGAGCGGAACATGATGGCACAAACCTTTAATTCTAGCACTCAGGTGGCAGAGTCAGGCAAATCTTTATAAGTTTAAGGCCAGTCTCGTCTACATAGGGAATTCTAGATCAGCCAGGGCTAAATAGTAATGCTTATCAAAAAGAAAAGAAGAGAAATGAAAGAAAACTCTCTCTCCCTCCGCCCTCTCTCTCTCTCTCTCTCTCTCTCTCTCTCTCTCTCTGTGTGTGTGTGTGTGTGTGTGTGTGTGTGTGTGTGCGCGTGTGCACATGCAAGTATCCAGAAGAGCATTAGCTCTTCTAAGCTGTAAATTGTGAGTCCTGGGTACCAAACTTGGGTCCTCTGGAAGAGCAGCAAGCATCCTTTCGTTTTGTGAAATAGAGTCTCACTGTGTATCTCCATCTGATCTGGAACACAGCATGTAGACCAGGCTATTCTGGAACGCAAGAGATCCACCTGCCTCTGCCTCTCAGATCCTGGGACCAAAGGTGTGCCCCACCATGCCTGACCCAGCAGCAGGTGCTCTTCATGGCAGAGCCATCTCTCTGACCCCAGTCATCTCACTCTCTCATTCTATTTCCTTCCTCCTCCTAATTTCCCCACAAAGTCCCTCAGTATGGCCATCACCTCAAATTCTTTTAATATTATCTTCTCATATGATGTCCATGTGGTTATGGATTGAGCCATGCTAAGTATATCTTTATCACTGCCCCATGGAATATAATCCTCCATGATGCGACTGACTGCAGAACAGGAAGATAATGATGAAACCAGGAGACCACCAAACTCCAAGGCCCAGCAACATCTCCCGAATAGGCAGGGATTTGTATATAGACCAGAAAAAGGAAGTAAGGCAAGACCTGACCCACCTTGATCTTCATGGTGCTGGGAGCGAGGGCTGTAATCTCCTTCTGCATCCTGTCAGCAATGCCGGGATACATGGTAGTGCCCCCAGAGAGGACATTGTTAGCATACAAATCCTTGCGGATGTCAATGTCACACTTCATGATAGAATTGTATGTTGTCTCGTGAATTCCAGCGGACTCCATGCCTGGGGGAGGTGACAGTTTTTTAATCCACACCCATGCCTTCAGAAATGTAGCTCATATCAGGCTCACGCTCGTAATCCCAGGCACTTGGGAGGCTGAAGTAGGAGGGTTGATGAACGCAAGGCTAGCCTGGGTTGCAGGGTGAGACAGTGTTTCCACACCAGACAAGAACACCAGAAGGAGTGTAACTACAGCTCTTTAAAGAGTCCTCCCCCATTGCAGTGTCCTGGCTCAGACCCTTGATCAACTGTCCCCTGGACACAAACTCAGGTCCCCCTACTGCTCGTGGCCCTGGCTTTAGTTTCTTCACACCTCAGCTGATCTTTCTCACTGTTACCCAAGGCACATTTCTGAAGCAACATACTTCTTTCCCTGGCTTTAAGGAGATGTAATTCACCTACTATAAAGTTAACCCTTTTAAAGTGTACAATTCAGTAGTTGTTAGTATATCCACAGAGCTGGGCAACTGTTGCCACAATGTCATTTTTTTAAAGACAAGCTGGCTTTCAGTTCACTGTGCAGCTGAGGATGAACTCCTGATCTTCCTGTTTCCACACCCCAATCACTGAGATTACGCGGATATACTATCACATCCAGCTCTGGAGCATTTTAATGACCCCAGAGAAACGCTAAAGCCATGAGTAGCCACTTCCCAAGAAAGTAGTTTCCTTTATTAAGTATTATCTCTTAGTCCTTGTCTAGTACTACTACTTCCATTTTTTAAAAGTTTGTTATTAACCTTATTGTTTTTTCTATGTGTTTGAATATGGGTTTGTGCTCATGAATACAGTGCCCATGGAGGTCAGAAGAGAGTATCAGATTCCCTGAAACTAGAGTTACAGGCTGTTAGGAGCTGCCATGAGGGTGCTGAGAATTGAATCTGGGCTCTCTGGAAGGATCAGTTTGTGCCCGTAAATGGTGAAGCATCGCTCCAGAATGCCCCATTATTTCCATTTCTATACATAGGAAAGCCACAGATGGAAGGAGATGGCATGTCAGTGCGATAGTGCCTGGAGGTAGAGAGCTTCAGGATCAGCACTAAAAGCCAACTCCGGTCCCAGGTTCACTCTCTGCACCAGTCGAGACACAGGCCTCTGCACCTAAATGCTAAGTGATGCAGAAGTGGTCTGGATGGACCTTTGCCCTCGTCATTACTTCATTATTATCATACTATCTCACCTGTCTTGCTTTTCCTTTTAAAAATATTTAATTGTATATGTGTGTGCCTACATGAATTTATGTGCATCATGTTCATGCAAGTGCCCATGAAGGCCAGAAGAGGGTACTGGATCCCCAGGACTTGGAGTTACAATCAGGTGTGAGCCAGTATGTGGCTGCTGGGAACTGAACCTTAGGTCCTCTGGAAGAATGGTAAATGCTCTTAACCTCTACGCCTTCGCTCCAACTCCATCCTGTTTCTTCCTTTATTTTGGTTTCTTTAGTCTTCTATTCAAGATATGTATTTATTTGCTTGTTTATGCAATACTGTCCCTTCTTGGGAAAACTTAGGGCAGGTAAAAGTAACAAACAAAGCTCCTGTGTTTCTCTTTCCTCATCTCATCCAGTCCTCTGCCCTGCATCCTCCCACTCTGTCCCCTCCACCCTGCACCCTGCACCCTGTCTTAAAACCCTCTGCCTTGGCTCCTTCCCCCTGTATTGTTGGAACTGCTTTTCCTGAAAATATCTCTTACCTTTAGAAAGTGAGCTTTGGCCAGACCTTGCAATCGCATTACTCATATGCTTTGAGACCATTCAAAAGTGTGTATTCAGTCTGCTGTGCTCAAGTATACTCAGCCTATTTAACTTGCCTTTAAGAAAACAATGTAACCAACCTTACTGTACTTTGAACTTCCTATATAATCTCGTTTTACAATCTAAGCTAACTGCATAGCTTTAATCTTAAACCACGTATGACTCCATGTCCCAGATGCAGAAGTGTGTGTGTGTGTGTGTGTGTGTGTGTGTTGTGGTAACCATTTGCTAAAAGCAGTCAACAGGTCGAAAGCAACCTTAAAGAAAATAGACTTTACCACAAACCTTGGAAGCAGCATGAGGACATACAAATCGATAACATCTGTGTATGGCTGAGTGCTATTCTGGTTATTTGGGGTCGGTAAAAATGTCTTCTTTCCCTTATAAGACTCTGTTAAGGATTTCTGTAAGGAATTCTTTATTCTTTTCACATACTATTGTTCTGTGCTATTCAGTGAATTCAGAGCAAAGCTTTTGGCTAGGTACTGGCACCAGACAGGCACCAGGAAGCCCCTCTACTCCGCACCCTCTATCCTGCAACCCTCACCCTGCATCCTCTATCCTGTATGCCTCCAGCGTTTTATACTCTATCCTGCCTCTGAGTGATGCACAGGGGCCATGGGCAGCACCTCACCAATGAAGGAAGGCTGGAAGAGGGTCTCCGGGCAGCGGAAGCGCTCGTTGCCAATAGTGATGACCTGCCCGTCAGGCAACTCGTAGCTCTTCTCCAGGGAGGAAGACGAGGCTGCCGTGGCCATTTCATTCTCAAAATCCAAGGCCACATAGCACAGCTTCTCCTTGATGTCTCGCACAATTTCTCTCTCAGCTGGAGGGTGTAGAAATGGCAGAGTGGTTACTGGGCTCTGCAGGAGCGGTTGTAGCGGGTGCTCTCCAGGAAATGCTTAGAATACTTTGAACTCAGCCTTAGGAAGAGGACAGAAGTGCCGAAAAGAGAGTCCAGGCTCTTCCCCATGCTGGGTTACATGTCCCATCCCTCAAAAAGGCTTGATTCTCAGGCAGGAACTCAAGGGTCTTCTTCTTGCTCTGTCACCGTCTCAACAATGCCACCACTGCTCCTGGGGTCTTACAGGGCACATTATGGGACAGACTTGAACTTAGCCCTAGAGACTTGGCAGAATCTAAAAAAATATTACTATCAAAATCCCTCTTACCCAGGTAGAGTTTATGACCCCCTCTCCTCTCAGATAGTTTTGTTTTGTTTATGGATACAATATTCTGCCTGTATGTCTGCCTACCGGCCAGAAGAGAGCACCAGATCTCGTTAGAGATGGTTGTTAAGTCACCATGTGGTTACCGGGAATTGAACTCAGGACCTCTGGAAGAGTAACCAGTGCTCTCAACTGCTGAGACATTTCTCTAGCTCTCAGGTTTGTTTTTTTCATATATATATATATATATATATATATATATATATATATATATAAAATTTGTTCTTATAGAAACTACAGACACCTCCAAGAAGAAAAATTCATCACCAGCTCTCCAGTAGAGCTAGACCTTGTTAAAACCACAGGGCCTGAGGTGACAGGAGCAGCGGCAGCGGGTGCCGGGGATGGCAATGCTGAAAAGGTTCCAATGATGGCTTGGCAGAGCTCAGCAGAAGGAAGCTAGCTCTCTGCCCTGCCTTCTTCCCCAGAACATCTCCATGGGAACCTTCATCCTCCAAAGAGGTTGTGTTAACACGGCAGGGCTCCCTCCCAGTCCACCCCAAGACAGACTGAGGTCAGAGCCACAGAATTCCCATCATTCCCGAGTACTTCTGGGACTAGATGAGATGGGAGCCGAGCTCCAGTGTGAATGAGAAAAGGGGCGGGTACCTGTGGTCACAAAGGAATAGCCTCTTTCTGTGAGAATCTTCATGAGGTAGTCCGTGAGGTCCCGTCCAGCCAGGTCAAGACGCATGATAGCATGG
The DNA here is from genome assembly GCF_982192425.1 of Myodes glareolus. Taxonomy (NCBI): domain Eukaryota; kingdom Metazoa; phylum Chordata; class Mammalia; order Rodentia; family Cricetidae; genus Myodes; species Myodes glareolus. The sequence goes on along the minus strand of NC_142031.1, from coordinate 28,387,266 downwards.
GGCAGCGCGTAGCCCTCATAGATGGGGACATTGTGGGTCACACCATCCCCTGAATCCAGAACGATGCCTGTGGACAGGAAGGACAAACCCCACTTTCCTCATTCACCGACCTGTTTCTGGAGTTGGTTACTGAATGATCTTCCATTATCATATTTTCCTTTAGTAGTTAAGAAAATTCACCCACCATGAGAATTCCCAGTCATTGTATGTGTGTGTGTGCTTGTGTGTGCTTTCTTCTCCGAAATGAGAAGATTGGGTTGTAGAAGACAAGTGCTATGTCTCAGTTTCTTGGATTCCTTGAACTACATACTTGATAATGGACACTTGCCAATTTCCCCTAAGTCTGAACCACACATTCTGTTATCTGTTACTTCAGACAACACATTCTCTATGAGTGTGTCAGGTCCCTTGGGGTTAGAGCTTCCTAATGCGAATGCTGGGCCTGAAGTCAGGTCCTCTACAAAAGCAGTGTGTGCTCCTAACTAACTGCTGAGCCACCTCTCCAGCCAGGTACACGATTGTTTGACACGGGCTTTGTGAAAAGCCTTGGAGGGCTGAATGCGCAGGTAAGCAGCGGACATATAAAAGAATACATTTTAAAAAGCATTTATGCTAGTGCTCAAGTCCCTGTTGAGGTCACAGATCCTCTGCTTCCTGGGCATCCTTCTATATCGAGGCCACACATTTATGCACAAAGTCATTGCAATGAAGGGGTGGAGATAAGTGCCTGGCGTGACCGTGATAAGGGAACAGCCCTTGTTCACATAGCAATTCACATATTAATTATAGCTTGGTTATGTAAATTCTTTCCAACTACACAAGCAGGCTCACACCCGGCGTGCTTCAGGGGCCTTCTCGTTTGTTGTTTCCCCAGACACTGGCTGTTCCTTTTGTTCTAAGCAGGAACCTCTGTAGGGGTCCTACCTGACCCGACTTCCCCTGCTGTAGTGCATGTTACACTGGTAAACCATCACGTGCTGTTTGAGCTCACTGGGAAGCTGGCTCTGGAAATGGAGTTGTCCCCGCCTCCATTTCAGATCCAAGCATGTTTGTCTCAAAGTGCCCTGCAAGGCCCTATCAGTGGATGGGCTGCCCCCCTCCCCCGGCTCTGTGGCGGGGAGGAAAGAAAACAGAAGAGTAAAGTGTCCTTGCGAACAGCTAGCAAAGGTTCCTACTGCTTATCCCATGGTTTATAGAAAGTGCCCGAAATGAGAAAGGGAAGCAGGAGTTCAGCCACAGAGAGAAACTCAGCCCACTGCCGGTCAGTCTCTGTTGGATGGTTCTAAGCCCCCAGTTTGATGATGTCACCTATCTGCTGCTGTTTGTGCTTTTACTTGGAGTGGACACTGCCCCGCCCAGGTGACCGCCTCAATGGGGTTCCTACCGCCTGTTTTGAGGAGCCAATCTGATGATGGTCTGCTATCTGTGGCTCTATCATTTGTCTCTTGCTATTTATTCTTTTCCTTTGGGTTGCTATAAACTTGCTACAGACTGTCATTCAGAACTGAAAGTGTGGTCACCACGGATCATCCTCAGGACTGTGAAGAAAACCTGGAGCCATTTGGAAAGGAAAGGTTCAGTGCTACTCACCGGTGGTGCGGCCAGATGCATAGAGGGAGAGCACAGCTTGAATGGCGACATACATGGCAGGGACATTGAAGGTTTCAAACATGATCTGGAAGGACATCAAGGAGAAAAGGACTGTCTCACAAACATCACAGCATCTCCTGGCCTACACGATGCTCCGAGATTTTCTCAAGGGCAAGAACTATGCCAGCTCAGTGGTCCTTCTTTATCCCACATCCACCCCCATCGGCACCTGCCCTGGCAGCCCACACATTCAGCAGGTCTGTAAAGACATTTTGCTGCATTGGTGCGTGATGGGGAAGAAGTACCTGGCCAGGCTGCTTCTCCGTGCACAGTGCTCTTACCTGGGTCATTTTCTCCCTGTTGGCCTTGGGGTTTAGGGGGGCCTCCGTGAGCAGGGTCGGGTGCTCTTCTGGGGCTACTCGCAGCTCATTGTAGAAGGAGTGGTGCCAGATCTAGTGGGGACAAAAGCCAGAGAAGCTCAGCAGATTCCTCGGGGGTCTGGAAAAGATCTGGCTGGCCTGTGCATACTGGAGAAGGGCAACCGAGTGCTGCACAGGACAGGGTGAATCCTGAGAGGCTGGACATCCCCGGGGAATCTCCGATCCCCTCTCCCCAAGCCTGTCAGACCCAGAGCCAATGTATGTGCTCATGTCTACCATTTGATCCTTCTTCTTCCCTCCTCCCTCTTTTTCCTATTGCTTTGTGCATTCTAGGAGGCGGAATGCACTCAGTGCTTGTTGCTTTCAGGCTTCTGGTTGTGTTTGGCTCTTGACTACACCGGCAGGAGGAGAGAAAAGCCAGGACATTAGCCAGTGGGAGGAGAGAAAAGCCAGGACATTTCTCTCAGCTGTGGTGTGGCCCACCATAAACACACCTTCACTGGATGGTTGCTCTTCCACACCAAGTTCTGTTGGGTTCCAAGGACACTGCCTACCCACTGAAATCCCAGCAGGGGACTCTGGAGAGCAGAAGAGCTTGTGTGGTAACTAGTACTCGTCTCTCTCTGGCTGCCTTCATCTTGCTCACACCCCAACAAGCGTTCATGTTGTCAGCCTCATCTCCTGCTGTGATCCTGACCCATGCGTGGGTCCAGTTCTCACTGTTCGCTGATGACCAAGCTGGTGCTTGGAGCAGGGGCTCTGCACGTCAGCACGCAGTCATCTTAGATTGGCTCAGTCAGGGTTTTATGGGACATATCTGTGTGCCATGGGAGGTTTAGTGGCACTCCTAGTCTTATTGGAGAGCATCTATTATGCTAGCACAAAATTTGGTTGTATTTCCAGGCATTACCATATTTCTGTGTGTGCATGTGTGTGTGCGCGTGCTCACATGCATTTGTCTGTGCACATATATGACCACATATGCATACCTATCCTAGACAAGAATCCCTGCCCTGTCTAGGAACAGCTGGCTTAGCTCCACCCAGATGTGCCAGTCGGTATCGTTATGAGGGGGCCAAGCACTGTGCTCCATTTTCGCTTTTCAAAGCACTGTTGAGTTTAGGAATGTTGACAAATCAAAAAGTCTGGAGAATATCTTACATCTCATCTGTTGTTATTAGTTAACATTTTGACATCTTTCCCTTATGACTCTTGTATTTATGTTATTTGTAATTTATTATTTCCTTTCCTTTTTGTTCTTGGGTTTTTGAGACAGGGTTTCTCTGTGTAATAACCCTGGCTGTCCTGGAACTTGCTCTGGCCTCAGACTCACAGATATTCTTGCCTGCCTCTGCCTCCTGAGTGCTGGGATTAAAGGTGTGTGCTACCACCACCTGGCTATTATTTCTTATTCACTTCTTATCCATCATCATCATCATCATGATCATTACATGTTGAAATGTGATTTTAATTAATTGATTAAATATTTTTGAGGATGGTTTCTCTGTGTAGCCCTGGCTTGCCTGGAACTTTTGATGTAGATCAGGCTGGCCTCAAACTCTCTGATTTGCCTGCCCCTACCTCCCCAGGGCTGGGATTAAAGGCATTTGCCACGACATCTGGTTGTTTTATTTTATTTTGAAGTGTGAATCTTTTTTTTTAAAGAGAGTAATTTTCTTTTCTTAAAAGAGGGATATTTAAAATGATGTGTATTTATGTGTCTGTGTGTGTCAAGCACATGAGTATAGGCAGCCTCAGAGGCCAGAAGATGACATTGGAGTCCCTGGTGCTGGAATTACAGGTGGTTGTGAGGCACCTGACGTGGGTTCTGGGTGCCAAACTCAGGTCCTTTGCAAGAGCAGCCTGTCCTCTTAACAGCTGAGCCATCTCGCAGACCCAGCTGAGATATTCAGCATTTTAAACACGGGCCCATGTCTGGCCAGACAGAGTAGTGCAGGAGAGGCGGAGGCTGGAAATTAGGTATGCCTGGATCCTCAAAGGGTGCTACAAAGAGTTGGGAATATAGAGAATTGTATGGAAGCCAAGGACAAGGGAAACTGTGAGAAGCCATTGCTGTGGTCCAGGGAGAGAGGTTGGGGGGCGGAGGCTGGAAATTATCTGGGGAGTGGAAAGGGAAGGGGGAAGGCTATGGGAAGCAGTCCCAAGGAAGACTGACCGGGCACAGAGACCGTGGGAGAGGAGAGTCGAGATGAGATGTCACCACTAGGACAACCACAGTGGGGGCTCAGATACCTTTTCCATGTCATCCCAGTTGGTGATGATGCCGTGTTCAATGGGGTACTTGAGGGTTAGGATGCCACGCTTGCTCTGAGCCTCGTCCCCCACATAGCTGTCTTTCTGGCCCATTCCCACCATTACACCCTGTGACATGAAAGAAAAGGAGAGAAAAGTGAATTGGCTCAGGGGTCCGCACACAGATTCAGTCATTGCAATGGTCTGAACAGAAAAGAGAGAGATGAGGAAAGGAAGCAGGAAATGAAGGTGGGCAGAGCCAGGAAGAGGAGGTTGGGATTTCTCATGGGCTGATCCCTTTTCCCTCACAGAAGAGATGTGGTTTTCTAAGGAGAACAAAGCCCACAGATATATGTGTCCCCTTATCTCGTGTTATACGCTCTGCAGAGAGAAAGAGATAGAGACAGAGAGCTCAATATAGTTCGTTCAATGCAGGTCCTATATGGCTCACTGCTAGTGGCTCACAATCTTGGACCCAGAGGAAACACACCTGATGGCGAGGACGGCCCACAATGGAGGGGAAGACAGCCCTGGGGGCATCATCTCCTGCAAAGCCTGCCTTGCACAGGCCAGAGCCATTGTCACACACAAGGGCGGTAGTCTCTTCTTCACACATGGCGGGTGTGGCTGCGTGAGCTGGGGGCTGGAGCACCTTGGGGTTGGAAGAGAACAGTTAACCACTTGTCAGGTAACAGGGGGAGACAGTCTTCGTGGCTCTGGGGTTCTGTTGTAGAAGAGACAGACTCAGGTGTGGCATCCTTGGTTCTGGAAGCTGCATCTCATGCCTCGCTTCAGTTGCTAAGCACAGAATTCTGTTACCACAAACACATGTATGGAATGTACATCAGAGTCCTCACACCTAAAAATGTGACTGACTTTAGAGACAGTTCTTTACAGAGGTCAGCTGAGTTTTGAATGAGGTTATAAATCCAGTATGATTGGTCTTCAATATGGTTGTATTTATTATCTGTGTAAGAAAAGAAAATCAGAATACTGATATAGGACGAGAGTGGACATGTGAAGACATGACCAGAAGGCAGCCGTCTATAAGCCAGGGGAGGTCCTGAGGAGAAAGCAACCCTGGTGGCGTCTTGGCCCTCAGACTCCTAGCATCCAGGATTGTTAGAAAACAAATTTCTGTCCTTAGAGGTCCTTGTCTGTGGTACTGTGTTATGGCAATCAACCCGCTAATACATTTTATTTTTATTTAATTCTAGCTTTTGAGACAAGGTCTCACTATATGCACCACATGTGTGTCTGTGGAGGCCAGAAGGTTTCAGATCCCCGACAACTGGAGTTCAGAATGGTTCTGAGCTGTCGTGTGGGTGCTGGGAACTGAACTTGAGTCCTCTGCAAAAGCAGCAAAGTCCTCTCAACCACTGAGCCATCTCTCCATTGCTGGGGTCTTCCCATACAGCCTTGACTGGCCTGGAACTCACTGTGTAGACCAAGGTGGTCTCAAACGCAGAGACTGGCCTGCCGCTGCTGCTGAGTGCTGGGACTGAAGGTGTGTGCTCCAGTGCCCGGTTTATTACACGTGATTTTAAAAGATGAAATAGCCACAAAACTTTCATTCAGTGGAGAGAATCGTGAGATCACTCAACAGCTGTTAAACAAGTTGAGAAGTTTTACACTAAATCTGAGACAGGACTGGTGATTACAAGAAGAAAGAACTCCTACAAACTGATAAGTAGACAGCCCCAAAGAAAAAGACAGTGAGAAGACAATCGGCAAATAAGGGAAGTAAAACCCCCCCCCCCAATGAAAGACTCCGATTTCCCTGACAAGTGAAATAAAACCACCTTCCACCTAGCACATATATTTTTAGTATGTTTGTATATGTGTGTATGTGTGCAGAACTGTGTCCATGTATGTGCATGTGTGTACAGGTCAGGAGACAACCCACCCAACTTCCCTCTCCCTCCTCTTTCCTTCCTTCTCTCTCTCTCTCTTAAAGATCTATCTATCTATCTATATCTATCTATCTATCTATCTATCTATCTATCTATCTATCTATCTATCATCTGTCTATTTACAATTTCTTGCAAAAAAGAGACATGGAGCAAGAAAGAGAGAAGCTGTCTGGGAAGGAAGGGTTCTAATATGTCCTTTGGCAGGTGTGACAGAGCTGGCACTGTTGTGGCTGGCTGCTACAGGCAGCGGCGACTGATCCCAAACAGCCTTCTGCTTAACCTGGGCAGTGAGGAGCATGAGCATGGGATTTGATCAGGAGGTAATGAAGGCTAGACGGGGTCAGGACAGAAGTTTATTAGCATAGGGGCTGGAAGGATGGCTCTTGCAGAGGACCTGGGTTCGATTCCCAGCACCTACATGGTGGCTCACAATCAACTGTAACTCCAGTTCCAGGGGATCTGATGCCCTTTTCTGGCCTCCTGAGAACCAGGCACGAATGTGGTACACAGACAGATGTGCAGGCAGAGCACCCACACACATAAGATAAAATAACAATTAAAAAAATGCATTATTGTATGTGTGTAGGGGGCGGTGAGGATGGAGCTCAAAGAACTGTGGTTGGTTCTTCCCTTCCACCTTTACCTGGATTCTGAGGACTAAACTCAGGCCATCAGGATTTGGCAGCAATGCTTTGCCCAGTGAGCCATTCTGTGGGCTTAGCTTTGTTTAAAGCAATCAGAATTGAGGGACTGGAGAGATGACTCAGCAGTTAAGAGCACTGACTGTAGTTCTAGAGGACCTGGGTTCTATTTCCAGCACCTATATGGCAGCTCAAGACTATCTGTAACTCCAGTTCCAGGGGTTCCATCACCCCCACATAGGCATTCACGCAGAGAAAACACCAATGCAATAGAATAAAATAAGTAAATTAAAAACAAGCAGAATTGAAAACCATCTTAATAATGCAGTTATTGAATACGTTAGTTGGCTATGAATTGCTAGAAACCTCCACCCAACCACCCAATGAATAAAGCAAAGTAGCTAATGTAACGAAGTCTCTAATGTAACAAGAAAAGCGCCAAGTTACTCCCATCACACTGTGCTCAGTGCTTCCAAGTTTGATGACATATCATGTATTTTTATATACAATATGTATGTGTATATACATATACACACATATATACATATATAGATAGATATACATACATATTCATATATTTATTTCTTGAGGCAGCTTAGCTCTATGTAGCTCATGCTGGCTCAAACTTGGGGCAAATCTCTTGCCTCTGCTTCCCAAGTCTGAGATTATAGGCATACGTCACCATATTTGGAAAACTGTATTTTTAATTTCAAAAAAGATATTAGGGCTGGAGAGGTGGCTCAGTGGTTAAGAGCACTTGTTGCTCTTACAAAGGACTCAGGTTCTGGTCTCTGCATCTACAACCACCCATAACGTTAGTTCCAGGGGATCTAATCCTTCTTCTGAGCTCCTGGAGGAATGAATGCACATGGTGCAAGAGACATGCATGCAAGCAAGACACCCACATGCATAAAATAAAAATAAATTATTTTTTTTATTATATTTTTCAAAAATAATTTTGAAATTATTTTTCAAAATTTACCTCAACTTTACAATTTATAGCATTATCTGGTTAAACCTCAAAATAGCCCTGAGGCAATATTTTTAAAATCCCATTCTATTGATTTGTAGATCAAGACTCAGAAAACTTTAAAGAACTCAGTCAGAGACCTCAGCCAGAACACGGTGAGCAGACAGGCCAGGCACTGATGCAGGACAGGTGTGGAGCTGAACTTGTACTGTCCTTGCCATGGCCGAGAGGTGGCCATAACTTCTCCTTGTATGGCATTTTCCTTTTGCTTGCTTTTCAGGAGCACACAAAGGGGCCTCTGTTTCTTCTCCCTGGGCGTCCTCTGAGCTCTTTCTATACCAGGACCAGGTTTACCCTGGTCCACAGGAGGTGCTCAGTAATAAACGCTGACGTAGTGGGCCCCTTCCCAGACCTGTCTGCTCTGCTCCCGGCTTTCTCTCCCCTAGCCAGTCATCAGCTGCACTGACATAGTGACTATTCTCCCAAGGGGAAGCAAGCCCCAGGAGCCGGGAGAGGCCAGGAAGAAGGAAGCCACACTTCTGTGGCTGTCTCCTTTAAGGTCCCCTCAGCACTGTCTCTTGGTGTGATTATTCACACTTCAAGTGTTCATGGCTTTTTTTTCCTTTTTGATTTTGTTTTGGGTTTTGTTTTGTTTTGTTTTTTGAGTCAGAGTTCTTTGTCTACTGTTACTGTAGGTAACCTCTTTTACCTCACAGCAATCTCCTATCTTAGTTTCCCAAAGGCTGAGTTTATAGGTGTTTTGCTTCAAGTCTAGCTTCTCTTTGGTGCCTCTCCCAACTCCCTCCTTCTTTTGACAGGATCTTACATACCCCAGGCTGGCCTTGAACTCCCAGCCTAGTCAAGGGTGACCTTGATTTCTGATCCTGTGCCAGCCAGCCAGTCCTGGATTAAAGGTACTCAGTACCTACACTTATGCAATGCTGGGGATCGAACTCGGGACTTTGTACATGTTTGGGCAAACTGCCAACTGAGCTACATCCCCAGCTGACTCCCGTTTAGCTTTGCAATGGCTCTTTCATCTCCTCTCTGGTTTTCCCGTGCCCTACCCCACCCCCACTCAGACCCCTGAGAATCACAGGCTTGCACTTTGTCTCCAGGTTGTACGGCCACAAAGCATCCGCTGAGCAGCTTGTGGGCAGTGCTCGCCCCAGTATTTCAGGGCCTTCGAATCACTTTTCTTCTTAAACATTTTCTTCAGATTTATTTATGTTTGTGTGTTTGAGTGTTTTGCCTGTGTGTGTGTGTGTGTGTGTGTGTGTGTGTGTGTGTGTGTGTGACATGTGGACAGTGCCTGCTGAGGTCAGAAAAAGACACCAGATCCCCTGGAACTGTAGTTACAGATGGTTGTGAGTTACCATGTGGGTACTGGCAACTGAACCTGGATCCTCTGCAAGAACAGCGAGTGTTTTCGGTCACTGAGCCATCTCTCCAACCCCAGAACAGTTTTTCTGTGGCAGAGCCAGAGATGAGATGGACACCGAAGACTGGTGAGAGAGCTAGAGACCCGAGGGCTGTGGTCCACCTCCTGCCCTGTCTCTAGGCAGAAATTCTTGACCCTTCTAGTTACCCGTGACTGACCTAGAGCCAGTGGAGCTGGGGTTTGCTGGGGTCACAACTGTTTTGCATTCATGGGAAGCTGAACAAATGTGGCTATTTTTAGCATATACCCTATCCGGACTTATTCATTGAGAGAATCACACAGTTAGAAACACAGCCTTTGAGTTTTATCCTTTCTGCAAGGCAGAAAACTGGACAGGATGAGTGCAGACAACTGGCACCCGCACTGACCTCCCTCAGCGCCTCAACTCACCCTGAGGACGGAGGTGTGAAAACCCATCCTTGACTATGATGGGCCAGGTTTGGCCCTGGTGTCTCAGCTCTCCTTAAGTGCCCCTTGTTCTCCCTGGGACCATTTCCCCACAGCCCTTCCCCATTTCCCTCCCCAGTCCCAGTTTCTTCCACTATAAAAGAGAAATGAGAACATCTATCTCATGAGAAAAGGATTAGGGGTGGGAGAGACGGTCCAGTGGTAAAGAGAACTTGCTGTTCTTATGGGGGACCTGGGTTCAGTTCCCAGTCCCCACACACTGGCTCACAATCATCTCTAACCCCAGTTCCAGAGGATCTAATGCCTTCTTCTGACCTCTGAGGACATCAGGCACACACATGGTGCACATACATAATGCAGGCAACAGTCACATGCATAAAATAAAATAAAATAGAATCTAAAAAAAAAAACCCTAAAAAATACTTTGGAAAAAAAAAAGATGGGTCAGACAAACACAAGGATATGAAAAGGCTGCACAGACTTTAACCTAGGATAGGCAAACTCTGATCTGCTTTCTTATAGAGTGAATGTTAATAGTGTTTTTTTTTTAACACTTTATAAATGGCTGAAGATAGGCTCGGTAGGCGGCTCGGTGGGCAAAGCACTTGCTGTGCATGTGTGAGGACTTGGGTTCAGATCCCTGCTCCACAGAAAAGCCAGGGGTCACTGCTAGCTCCTCTGTAACCCCAGTTCTGGGCAGAGGGAGGTAGGAAAGCCATGTGAGCAGAGCTTATTGACCGGTTGGCAAGCTGGTGGTTATGATAGACCTTCGGTTCTGAAAGTCTAAACAACCCGCTCTGTAGCTGACCTGACCTCTTGATTCTGCTTCCTCACTCCCCAGTGTTGGGATTCCAGGCAACCACATGTCAGGTGGTGACCCATTTTATCGGATCCCCAAGAATTTGCACATGTCACCTTCTCTTCTGGGCTTCACCCACCCTCCCATCCAGCATCCCAGTGCAGCTCTTGGCCAGACCCTTCTCCTGGGCTCCAGACCTGCCGAGCCAGCTGTATGAGGTGTATACAGCCCAAGGTAGCTTAATCCAGTTCCGTCAGGCTGACTGACAACCCCGGCTAACAGTTGGAGCTACACTCAGAGAGCCATGCCACCCACGTCAGAACCCGGAGCCAGCACCGCGCACACTCGCTCTTCCCTCAGTTGTAGCCCTTTTGTGTAGCCCTGCACATGGTGGTGGCGCTTCTGCCCTGTGTCCAGTCCTCTCATCCTCCGGAGTAGTCCTTCCACAGGATAAATCTCTTGCTGTTATCCTTTAGGCTTAACTCCTTTCATGCAACCCCACTGCTCAATTCTTTAATTTAGCATCTATAAACCAAAGGACTGACCCACCCACCCCTCTCTAAAGTGACTGGGCCTGCTTCTTACCTTGAATCTAAATGAGTCTCTCGCTGTCCCAAAGACCACAATTCTTCCTCTTCTTCTTCTTCTTCTTCTTCTTCTTCTTCTTCTTCTTCTTCTTCTTCTTCTTCTTCTTCTTCTTCTTCTTCTTCTTCTTCTTCTTTTCTCTCCTCCTCCTCCTCCTCCTCCTTCTTCTTTTGCCAGGACTGCCCTTCTCTGGGGTTCAATTCAGGTATCCTTCCCCCAGGAAGCAGTCCCTGCTTACAGCCTAACCAGGAGTTTCTCCTGGGCTTCCCCCTTTCATACACTCATTACTCCATTGCAATTCTATTTGTAATCTCATTTTATTCTAAAACAGTGTTTAATAAAGCCCAGGCCACCCTTAAACTTATTCTATAGACAAAGATGACCTTGAACTTCCAATCCTTTTGCCTCCCCAGCACGAGGAAGATAAGCTTGCACCACTACACTCTCCATAGTAATTCTTAAACTTGAGAGTGTCATGCTAGATAGACGCCGGTCACACTAGGCTGCGTGGCTACACTATACACATTTACTCCTCACTCTGGGGGATATTCTGGGTGCCCATGTTATGGGTGAGGAAATGAAAGCCACTCAGTAACTGTCCTGACCCGAGCCTGCTCCACTTGGATACAACTCACAAAGGTGGTAGAGGCTGTGTGTGTGTGTGTGTGTGTGTGTGTGTGTGTGTGATGTGTATTGTAGCCTTGGCATGTTACTTCACAGATGGTGTGAGATGGTTTGTTTCCTCTCACACAGAGTCTCACATGGAAGCCCAGGGGAACTCACTATGTACCCCAGGTTGGCCTTGAACCTTGGGCATTCCACCTACCCTAGGCTCCCAAGTACATAGAAGACAAGCATGAGCCACCATGACCGGCAAGGGTGCATCTTCTGGGAAAGTTGCTTAATTGCCCTGGACCTCAGTGACGTCTCAGAAGAGAACAAGTTAGCTGCCTTCACACCCCCAAACATCATGGAGCCATGAGACATTCCTTCTTCCCTCACGTCTCAGGTTCCTCGTCCCACAGTGAACTTATGGCCTTCTGATACTGTGAAAATTCTCCATTCACCTAAGCCAAGCTCAAATCAGAGGACAGAGAGACCAGCCAAGGCCACCTGAAGGCAGGACCTTCCTGTTCTAATACAGGTAGCTCATGGGTACCAGGGCCACCGTTGGCTAGGACTCGCGTACCCACACGAAAGATGCTTTCCTGCAGTGACACAGTGACCCAAGGCAAGGAGAACAGGACAGGAGTCGTATCCTGGGGGGGGAGGGTTCTCCAAACTGTCCTGTCCTCAGGATGCCTTTTCCCAGCAGGCAGCAATGTGTTCCAGGCACCCCTGCCACCAAGGGCCTTGGCGTGTGACCTGGACCACTGAAACCAAACAAATCCAGAGTTGCACAGACACACAGGAGGCCTGGCAGCCTCAGGAAGGAAGAGACTGCAGAGGTCGGGCAGTACTCACCGAGGGTGTGAGAAGTCCTTCTCCTAGGGACTGAGGGCCGTGGAGTCTTTGGCAGAAACACCAGAGCAATATAAAACCCCTGAGGCGGATCTTCTTTAAACAGAGTCCCTAAAAAGGCCAGCTGACGGTGTGGTAACAGTATTACCATATAAGGTGTTTTTTTTTCAATAAACCAGCCTTGGGGGGCGTGGATGGAGGGTGGGTAGAGTGAATTATCATTTGAAAAATGTATGCAAAAGGATTCGAATGGTAACAGTCTCTGGGCCATGGATTTGTTCCTTTTAGGCTATACTTGCATAAACAAAAATCACACCAGGCCTTATAAGCTGCCCAGAGTGAGGCCTGATAGGGCTGTGCTCCTGGAAAGAGAACCATACCAAGAATGGCAGTGGCCTCCTCTGTCCTGCCTCCTTCCTCAGGCCTTCTGCCCGCTGCCCCAGGGTCTGCTTGGGACATTCATGCTGTAGCCACAGAATGAGTGCCATTGTGCTTTGCCGGGTGCAAGCCCAGGACAGCTGAAGGCCGAGGGGAAATTCCATCTGCACTTGGCAAAAAATCCCATGTGCCCCACCGTTTCGCTGCCCTGGAATCTCCAATTGCCTTAAACTTCCTCTGTAACTCTGAACTCTCCAGTCCTCCTTCCTGGAGTTGCTCTGCCAGTCCCTCAGTGCTGGGAAGTGTAGAAAAAAGGGCCTGCCTCAAGACTGAGCACACCTAGCAAGACCCACGGGCAGGCACAAGTTTCCAGACTCCTGTGCTTGTGGATTTTCTTACATAATGCATTCGTTCCCTGGGCACCGTTCCATGTCCCACGGTGCCCACCACTAGCTCTGTGGCAGTTCCCACTTCACCTCACTTAACATGTGATCCACAAAATGTTCAGATGTGAACTGGAGAGCTGCATCCAGGTGACTGTGGGCTCTTCAAGCTCAGCATCCCAAACCTCTCTCCCCTGCCCCCAAACTGCCATATCCCCTGATTCCCTCCCTCAGAGTCTTTCTTCCCACTCTGTCCTTCAGGAAAGTCGGTCCATATAGAAGCTTCTCTCTATCTTTATGTACTTGGGCACAGTTCCATGGGTTCTAGACCAGCCTAGGCACAACACTTTAAAGGTAGGAAAGTAGTTATAAAAATAGAGACATTTTATAAAAAAGAGTCAAAGGGGTACACAGGAAGGATTGGAGGTAGAAAAGGGAAATGATGTAATTATATCTTAATTAAAAAAATATGAACACACATGCAGACACACACACAGACGCCAAAGAAAGTTAAGGCCTCTGTAGCCTCAGGTGGCCTTCTGAGTACTGGGATTATAAGAGGTACGTGCGTCACTACAGCCGGCTTTATACTTAGAGGATTTTTTTTATAACAACTTTTCAGTAATGGATAGAACAAGGGGAAGAGAGAAAAAGAAAGGACACAGAGTGTTTAAACAACAGGATTAACTCTTACCTAGATAGCACAATGCCAGATGTCAAATAGTCAGTCCCACCCCCAGCTGTAAATAACAGGCTCTAGACAGCCCTGAATAGAACTCCTCCCTGCTCTGAGGTTACTCCCCCCCTACCCCGACTTAGAACTCCCCACTGTCCCAGGTGCAGCTTCCTGCTGTCGGCCAGGCTGTGGAGAAAGATGGACAGGGTGTGAACAAAGAGACTCTCTCCTGTTTCTGTGGGAAGGGGAGTAAGGAGCATTCCGAGAGGACAGTTTGGGAGACTTTGTTCCTGTCTGGATGCTGCTCAGGCCCAGCTGCACTGACGTGCCCTGGGCTCACCTATGTGGAGAGAAGAGAGTGTGGACGCCAACCGGGCTACCAGCTTTGTCAGACGGGCGCAGGACAGGTGGCAGGGTTGGAGCCTTCTTGCCAGGGGACAACCAATCCACCTAGGACTCTGTCGATAAAAGGTTGTGGGACCCCCGGGAAGGGGGTGGAGTAGGCAGATGGAAGCCTTTGGACTAGACTGATTTCTCTACCAAAAGACTCTGTGACCGGCCAGCACTTCTAGGAATTCCCTATGTGAACACTGGCTCAGAGCCACCATTTGTACGTCAGTACTGAAGGGAAAAGTCTAACAACCAGACGTCCAAAGGGAAAAACTTGAAACCTGCATATCAGCTACGTGAAAAGACATTTGCTTCTTCTGTCTTCCCATGAGGTGGGAACTCAGAAGAGCTGGGAATACACTACTTTCCAAGAGTTCTAAGACTTGGGCTGGGCTGGCAGTTGCCTCGGGACCTGGGTCTCCATTATCCTGCTCCTCCCCTAATTAGCAGATGACTTCGTCATTCCTACACCCACATTCATTCTCTGGCAAGCCACTTGAGGTACCCTACCCTCAGCCGAGAACTAAGTAAAACTATTAATTCCAGCACCCAGGAGGATCATAAAGTCAAGGCTAACCTGGGCTACAAAAAAAAAAAAAACCAAACAGCAGTCAAAGAAAACAAAAACACATCAAACTCTTCCCACGAAACTCAGGCCTGTCACACCAGAAAGACGGCTTTATGTGGAAGCAGAACCCACCCTTGAGTTTCTGGTCAATACTGTGGTTTCCTTAGGAAGAACAGGAAACCTATAAGGACTGAACAAAATCAGAGCAGTTAGGACTCTCAAGCCACCTAGTGAGGCAAGACCAAAATGTTCTAGAATACCAGAGTCTCCAGGAGTGATTTTGGACAAATGGCTGACACAGGTCTCACTATTAATACTTTCCTTTTTTTTTTTTTTTTTGTTTTTTGAGACAGGGTTTCTCTGTAGCTTTAGAACCTGTCCTGGAACTCACTCTGCAGACCAGGCTGGCCCCGAACTCACAGAGCTCCGCCTGCCTCTGCCTCCCGAGTGCTGGGATTAAAGGCATGCGCCACCACCGCCCGGCAATACTTTGTTGTTATTGGAGCTGTCATTGATTGGTGTCTACATGCTATATATTGTACATAGCCTTCTATGCAATCATATATTTAAATCTATTATTATTGTGTGCACATGTGTGTGTATGATGCACATGAACAGGTTTGTGTGCCATAGTGCACAGATGGAGATCACAAGACAACTTCTGGTTCATTCTCTCTTCCCATGGGTTCAATTGAACTCAGGTCACAGGCTTGCTGCACAAAGCTCCTTTGCTCACTGAGCCATCTTGCTGCCCCCGTGTAATCATTTTTAATCTCTGTATTACTGACTTAGACTTAAAAAAAAAAGAGTTGAAGTCAAGGGAGATGAAGTCTCTACGGAAACCAGGAATCCTCCTGTCTTGGTTTAGTCTAGCACCAGATCTTGCCTTTGAAACTGAGTGCAATTTCTCTCCTGGTGTTGAGCCTGGTATTTGCCAAGAACTTTTGGAGTGGTTACTTGTGATGCTGCAAGGATGAGATTCTCACAACATAATGTAAATAATTTCCGTCTTAGTTACTTTTCTGTTGCTGTAACTGAATAGCGTGACTAAAGTAGCAGAGAATGAAGGGGTTATTTGGACTTGTCATGGCAGGAGAGCTCTCACCCTCAACCACAGGCACCAAGCAGACAGCAAACAGGAAGTTGGGAGAGACTAAGAGCACCTACAGCTGCCTCAGATGATATACTTCTTCCAACAAGGCTCCACCCTCTACAGGGTCCATGACTTTCCCAAACGGTGCCACCAACTGGGACCAAGTATTCAAATGTCCAAGACTATGGGTAAATATTTTCATTCAAACCACACATTTTTGAAAACATATCTGCTAAGGAGTTCCGATTTTATTTAATTTTAGTTAAAAATTTTAAACACGCACACACATGCATGTGTGCACACACACACATATGCACACGTGTGCCTGTACATAAGCACAGGTACCCGAGGAGACTGGAAATGGACACCAGATCCTCTGGAGCTGGAGTTTCAGGAGGTTGTGATTTGGGTACTGGGAAGTGAATTTTGGGCCTCTGTAGGAGTACTGAGTCATGTCTCCTGTCCAGAGTCCTACTTTTGTTACACTTGGATTAACCAGCACTTGGGAGGCAGAGGCAGATGTATCTTTGTGAGTTCGAGGCCAGCCTGGCCTACAGAGCTAGTTCCAAGACAGCTAGGGCTGTTATACAAAGAAGCCCTGTCTCAAAAAACAAAACAAAACAAAACAAACCAGTAATAAAACAAGTCAAAAGAAGAAACTGTGAGAAATAAAGGGAGACTTGCACAAAAGTGAGTTTGTGGTACATTTTGCACTGACTTAAAAGTCCTCCAGCGAAGCAGCTGCCTGCAGAACGTCCACCAGGCTGCCCCGCAGAGCCTGGCCGCTTCTGTCTGTCTGAAGACCATCTAACTTTTCTTTTTCCTTCTAAGTGTTTTCCCCAGATACTGTCCAAACCTTGAGCATCACGACTTTGGTGCTCTGGCTTTCTTGTTCTTTCTCTGAAGTTCACCCACCCATCCCTTCCTCCAGGCTACTGCACACGTGCCCTCTCAGAGCCACGTGTGTGCATACACGCAAGCCCACACCCCACTGTCTCACATGTGGTGTGTATAAATCCACACACACCCCAAGTAAATCTAAAAACAGAACATACAGTAAATATGGAGCATGGTGGTAAACCCAGCACCAAGGAGGTGGAGGCAGAAGGACAGGTTAAAGTCCACCCTTGACTGTAAAGTTAATGAGGCCAACCTGGGACACTGAGACCCCTGTAAGAAATCACCACCACTCTTGTCAATGTGGTGACTCCACTACCACGCCACCCCAAAAAGAAAATTCCAAGTGGCACATCAGAGCTCCCAGACATGACCAGAGTTTACCTCTTCATTAAGTCAGTCACAGAATCCAGGTGTCTCGGCTGGAACCTACAGTGCCTGTCCAGGTGCCAGCAGAATTCTGGTGAGATGTTATAATAGTGGAAGACAGACCCTGTCTACCATCGGGAGCTGAGTTCATTATACAGATATTTATGACATACCTCAGCCATTGTAGGAAGGTGATTGTGGCTTCCACTTAAATCTGTGCATGAGTGTTTGCTTGTATGCATGTCTATGTACTACTATGCGCTTGGTGTCTGCAGAGGCTAGGAGAGGGTGTTGGGTCCCCAGGATCGGCAGTTACTGGTTATAAGCTTCCTCGTTGGTGCTGGGAACCAAACCAGGGCCCTCTGCAGGGGTAGCCAGCGGTCTCTAGTACTGAGCCATCTCTCCAGCTCTGGTTTATTATGCTTAAAAAATTTAACTACTGAATCTACTTGTCTGTGTGCTTGATTTCTCCATCTCTTTCCCTCCATATTTAACCAAATTCTTCGCAATGATTGATATAGCCCAGGTCTGTGTGAAATCCTCCCTGGAAGCTCTCCAGAGCCCGCTTCTATCGAATCCTGTGGGGCCTGGGGTTTAGCAGGTGTATGTTAAATATTTGCAGAATAAATGGAAAGTGGAATATAATAGCTACAGTTATTATACATATTATATATGCTTCTCTCTTTAGGGTCTCCCGGTCACTGCCAATCATGAGGAAGCTGGTCTTGTCCTATCACAGGAGTGTGGCTCCTTAATCCATCTGCTTCTGGAGGTCAGAGGGCACAACATCTTTTTCATATTTTAAACAGCGCTCCTCACACAGTAGGCATTCGAGAATGAGTCATGGTCTGGACATAACGACGCATGTTTTGGGGGAGTGAGTCAGTACTCCCCGGTCCAGCAGCTACTCCCCAAGTCCCATAGCGCTAGTGTTACCATTTAATCTACTTAGTTCACACTATTGGGACCACTGCTGTTGGCAGACTTAGATTCTCATCCTTGGCATCTACTGTAGATATCTGCTGCCTCCTCTTGTTCAGCATCCATTTCTGCTTCTAAGGCTGCCTTGACATTCTTTGAAAAAGAATGCTCCCTGATCTCAGACCATGCAGCTCAGACAGGATTATAGGCTTTCAGTGCAGGCCTGACCAATCAGAACTTTCCATCCTTCTGGCCACAGTGTTTGGTCCCAAGATGAGTTGTGGCCAAAGCTATGACCCAACAACTCAATTAGGAGTTGTGTTGAAACCCAGAAGTTCATTTTCAGTTAGATTTATCAGGATAATATATAGGCTATTAAATTACAGCTGTCTACATTACTTTAATAGGATAACTTAATATAACCCTGAACCAAGGGACTTGTGGTCACAGTGGACACTGGATCCAGCTATGTCTGATCATCAGTTGGATTTTCTGTCAACGCAATGGAAAGAATTTTAACTTTTTTCTGTGGTCTCCTTGTGGGCCAGCTAAAGCTTCAAGTGTCACAGTTACTAGAGATGGTGTGCTTTCAAAGCCATGATGCCGCTGGGAACGAAGATACTTGTGTGACCACATCCTGGGTTTACCATGAATCAATTCAAGATAATTCTAAGCTCCCAAGTCTCAGGAACGGGGTAGAAGCACTTGACTGGGTCACAGCTGCTCTGGACACAGAGGTCTAGTGTGCAACAGGGACTAAGGCTGTTCTAGCTTAGATAGCACGGGAGGCACGGTGGGAGGAGACTTTGCTTTGGCGCCACGCCATTAGCATTTTTACAAAGGCTTCACTGTGTGGTTCAGGCTAAGCCTCCTGCCTCAGCCTCCACAGTGCTGGGATTACAGGCATGTGTCACCATATCCAGAATCATTAACTTTTTTAAAGGCAAAATGAGGTGAACATAAGACTTGTGGGGGTGGCAAAGCTATAATGGCAGGGAACAGGCAGAGGAGTAGCTAAGAATGGCCTCGCTTCCTGTCGTGTAGGAGAAGGTTCCACTTTGGTCACCCACCAGTAACCATTGTAATGCTCCATTTAAGCAACAGCCTGTGTTCTTGCCAAGCTCAGAAGTTAGAAACAATGGTAGGCCACTGAAGCAGCTGCTCTCAGGAGGAGGGTGACATGAAAAGCAGTCCTCCTCAGGGGAGATCAGAAGCTACTGAGCCCAGAAGCATGGTCAGGACTTCAGGCATACCACCAGCGATTCACTCCTTAGGCAGCTTTCAGCTAGCTCTCCATCCACCAGGCTCGGTCCAAAGATCTCTGCTTGCTCTTGAAGGCAAAGTTTATGTTGAATAGGTTCCAGCAGTGAGGTCAGCCTCATGGAAGGTTTCCATATATGACATCGCCTGCTGTTTGGCCTGAGAGTGTTACCAAGGCCCCCTCACTGAGGCTGTTCAGGGAGCAGGTCTTGGCTGGGTTCCCACATTAAGGGGCAGTGGAGTTCTGGTTTCTGGAAAACATGAGGTATCATTCTTTTTTGTCCAGTTAGAAGCAGTACGTACTCTTTCTAGTTGGGAAACATTTTAAAAGGCTAGAGGGAAAAATAAAGACACCCATCTCATAATTCTACCCCTTGATATGAATCCATCCTTTTCTAAATGCACATGTTCCTGTATATTTTGGGGAGGCAGCATTGTGGTATTGTTGAGAGTTTCATTTGAGGGCTAGAGAGATGGCTCAGCAGTTAAAAGCACTTTCTGCTTCTGCAGAGGGCCTGGGTTCTCTTCCCAGCACCCTTCACGGCTGCTCACGACTGCCTGGAACTCCAGTTCTAGAGAAGCCAAAGGCCTGTTTTGACTTTGCAGGCACCTATATGCATTTGGTGCACACACACTACACACACATATACACGTTAAAAAATTAATTTTACTATCCAACATATTTACTCTTCTCTCATGTTGGTATCACAGATTTCTAGGCTACCTTTAAACACCAGCTCAGTTCATGAAGAAAACTGAGGTGTCACCTACGGTCTTACACACCATCCTAGACATTTCTGAAGACAAAGCCAGCACAGAGGACTTTGTGAGCGCTGGACAACTGCACCGTTGGCTGGGACTCTCGAAGGCTCAGTGCCTTGGCTGAGGCTTAAGGAGAAAGTGGGAAGACCCACTTGAGGCAACACCAGAACAAGAGACGACTTCCTGCCCGTGGAGGGAGATAGTGGGCAGGCAGGCCACACTGACTGCTTGTAAGTCAACGGCAACACAGTTCACTGCGGGACACACCATCCCATTTGGCCGCAATCAGACATTCCATTTAAAATGTTTACGTGATGCCCGTGATCAGACAGATCACTCTAGAGCACA
Source organism: Myodes glareolus (assembly GCF_982192425.1). NCBI lineage: Eukaryota > Metazoa > Chordata > Mammalia > Rodentia > Cricetidae > Myodes > Myodes glareolus. The sequence continues at coordinate 28,366,780 of NC_142031.1, read as the reverse complement.
ACACAGTGAGCTGTTTTATTACAGAAGAAAATAACATCCTAACCTTTTAAATTAAATAATAGACTTCTTTTTGAAAAACAAAATCAACTTATGGGGGGCTGTGAGCTCCTCATGCACTTCCCACCAGAGTGATAAGCTCCCTCAGCAATGCCACAAACAAGAAAAAGCCAAATCCTTCAAAATGGCTTTCACAGTTTTGCAGAGATGCCCTTATTTAGTCCAAAGGTAGAGATGAACAAGTTGGAAGGTTGGTCACAACAGGGACAAAAGGCCAGTGCTCGGATCTAAAGAGGGCAGAGAGGTACTTTCTCTTGCATCCTAATTTTTGAGTTAGTTGTTTGGTGTGATTTGCTCATTTTCAGATTTGCCTTAAAAAAATGACTTATTTTCAAATAATAAATTAAAAAAATACCAACAGTCTCCCATTGGTGTTGACCCTTTCCTATTCTGTCTTAAAAGTTTAATTCCATGGGGGTGAGGATAGTAAACTGATCAGGGCATGTAGCTCAGGAGGAGGGTAAGACTTTGTAAATTACATCTATTTATTTAGTGTGTGTGTGTGTGTGTGTGTGTGTGTGTGTGTGTGTGCGCGTGCGCACATACCACAGTGCACAAGTTGAGGTCAAAGGACAACCTGGGGGAAGTTGCTCTCCTTCCATCATGTGGGAAGTCCAAGGAAATGAACCTGGGCTCCTGGGCTTGGACGCAAGTGCCTTTACCCAAGGAGCCATCTCCCTGGATGGTGACTGAGATTTATCGAAGGTCCGTGATGGTCACAATCCTGTCCTTGACAGTGACATGACTGCAGTCCTGAAACAGGAAAAGGAGGAACAATAAACGTGTGGAAAGTCCTTTATAGTCATTAAAAAATGCAAACACTTCTGTTCTATTTGAGCCTGGATTGGATAAATGGCTTCAAACTCCCTAGGAAGCCCAGGATGCCCTTGATCCTCCGGTGCTGCCTCAGAGTTGACATTACAGGCATAACTCCTCTGCTCCGTTCATTAGTACTGTGGATTGTGAAGGAAGCGCTCCACCACCTGAGCTCCATCCCCAGCCCTAAACTGCTCACTTAAAACACCTTCTCAAGCAGTAACCCAGATCCAGAAAGACAAATGCCAAAACTCTCTCTTATTCATGGATCCTAGCTCCGAACATATGAGCATATACCCTAACATGTCAGAAGCCAGGAAAGTAGAAAGGGATCATGGCAGGGAGGGTGGACAAGAAGCTCGAGAGAGAGAAAAGCAGGAGGAGGCAAGAGCTACAAAAGAGTTTAAGAAAATAATGGGGGGATTTATCTGGGGAGGGGGGGAAGGATAATATAGGGAGAGAGGGAAGAAGGAATACGTTACACTAAGGTTGCCTGAAAACAGGGGAACTGATTATTTTATAAATTTATTTTAAACATACATATATATGCTAGGTATGTAGCATACACGCTTCATTCAAGCACTTGGGAGGCAGGAGGCAAGTGAATCTCTGAGTTTAAGGCTGCCTGGTCTACAGGGTGAGCACTAGGCTACTGAGGCCCTATCCATCTCCCCCCCCCCCCCCATATAGACTGTTGTTCACTGGAGGAATATACGAGCTATTGTCATTGACCTTGTTGTCCCAGAACTCAAAGGGAAGACACGATTGCTGAAGACAGCGCACTCTTTTGGACACAGTACTTGGAGGAGTCGAGCGGGAGCTGACCGGAAAAGACTCCCGATGAGGACTGGCTCTCACGGTATTGAAAGGCACTATGCAAGCTGCACAGGAAAAGGAACAACTGGATGTCCTACCCAGCTGTAAAGCCTGCGACTCACATTGACCAGAGAGGTAAGACAGCCACAGTGGTGCATCAGGGGCATTTTGTCCTGGGGGTGACCAACAGTCGTCTTATCGAACATAAGGTCTTCTTAGTGGGAGGGAATTCGTACTTGGTACTGTGAACCTAGCCAGGGCTGGATAAGTCACAGACCTGAGAGAAGAACCCGCTACTGCCATTTCCATAAACCAACAGTTTCTGAGTGTATTCTAACCACCGACAGCTACATGTAGCTCTCACCTTTCAGCACTAAAGCTTCCTTTTGCAACAGACGGAGACTATTAGAGAGCTACAACAGATCCAGATACAAGCCAGAAAATGACAAATCTGTAATGCAACCAGCAAACCCAAGGCTGAGGGGAAATCTCAGAGTGTGAGAGCCGGAGGCCCAGGACGCCTGCTGTTAGACAGTGACCCCAAGACTCGACAGGGAAAATAATTCCAGGAAATAACAATATGGTTGTATAAACAAGACAAAATATTTGACATCAGTTTGCCCTGCCAACATGGATGGGGGAAATTTCACACAGTCCCACCACTAGATGAAAGCTACAGATTATTGTTTGCTGAGAGAGGGAGACCCAGTTTCCTTAAGGGATGAGATCCTGCATACATTGTTGCGTGTGTGTGTGTGTATGTGTGTGTATGTAATAATTAAAGAAGAAATAATGAATTTGGGAGGCAGAAGAAACTGGAGGGAAAGGAGTTGGCATGATGTAGATGCAGCACTCTTGTGAAGTTCTGAGAAACAGTAAGTAAATAAATAAAACAAATGCTGGCTCAAGGTCAGTGATTCCTAGTCTGGAAGCCAGACCATGATGTCAGTGGCAATTACAATAATGAACCTGGGAATCATCCCTCCATGTACGGTCTGAATCAGCATCTTCCCATACATTTCCTAGGGTCTCTTGTTAAATATTCCTTTACTCAGAAGAATTAGTAGGGTTGCTGCAGTGTTGGGGCATTGTATTATTCAGACAATAAAAGTCACCTACCACCACAAGTGGGGGGCAGGTTCTCACTCTGGCATAAAAAGGCTGGCTTGTTTATTGATTGATTGATTGGAGTTGACAGGGTCTGGCTATGCAGCTCAGGCTGGCCTCAAACTGGCGATCCTCCCACGGCAGCCCCCGGAGTGCTGGCATTACAGGTGTGTTGTACCATGACCAACTCCAGGAAGAATCTTTAGAACTAGACCTGGGCGCTGGTGTCCCAAGCCTATTTGATGGTACAATCTTTATTTTAACATTCTTATAGCTAAACATTATTGTATCTCAAGATAGACCAATATATATACTTGTTGAGAAAGAGTCTGTCTGTGTGGCCCTGGCTTGCCTAGAACACACTGTGCAGATCAGGCTGATCTCCAACCTACAGAGATTCCCCTGTCTCTGCCTCCCCGAGTGCTAGGATTAAATATATGTGCCAGCATTCCAGGCTCTATTTATTTATTTTTTAATATTTATTTTCTTCCTTGCTTTCAACTGAAACCTATTATCTGAGTTTAATCCACAAGACTGAAAATAAAGTTTAATTAAAAAAAATAAAAGTGATAAATCAATAATACATATACATTTTTAGAAGCTATTATTCTATGAAGCTTAAATTTTTGTGCTTGGAAAAGTATGAAGTACACCAACATACATATGTGTGTGTCTGTGTGTGTGTGTGTGGTGTGTGTGTCTGTGTGTGATGTGTATGTTACAACTGTTCTATCATACAAAATCAGCTCGTGGACCCCATGATCTAGCCTTTGTGGTTCTCTTTGGCACATTCCCTGCTCTTTCACGCTTTATGGCACAGGACTCTGGTTCCTTCCTCTATGTCGCTTGCTTTTCTCTGGATACCTCCCACCACCCCCCAAAGGGAAAACTCCAGGCTGGTGTGAAGCAAGCACCAGAATCTCGTTGATCTGAGCTGATCTGGAGCACTGAGATCTGAGCAGCTAAATCTGTTGTCATGGACACAAGCTGGGAGAAGAAACCACTTCCTAGGGCAGTGAGAACCCTAGCTTTGGACAAAATTCCAGAATGAAATTTGTTTAGTTTTTCTAGCTTGCATGGCTTTTCCCTCTGTATTCAGACTGCTGACTGAAACTTAGTGACTGACAAGGAACAAAGTAACATTTAGTAAGTAGATAATGCACTAGGTATTTTCTGTTATTACTTCTTTCCCAGTGATGCTGGGGATTGGGCCCAGGGCCTCACACATGCTGAACACATTCTGTCTGGCTTGCCCCCCCCTACTTATTTCATCCTCTCCATGACCCTGTAAAGTATTATTATTAATAAAGTATTATTATTATCCCACATATCAGATGAAAGGCCCAGGGAGGTCGGAGCCTCATAGACAGGAAGTAACGGGGTGACACAGGGCTGAGATCCAAACCTATCTCCAAAGTCCATAGTTCCATTGCTGACTGTGGAACTCTGGGAAGGTGAGTGCTGGAGCTGAGTGCAGGTGGGTTAAGAAGGAGCAGGCACCTCCCAGGTTTTATGTGTTTGCTGACTTCTACACGGATATGAGAGATACGTACGCAGAACAGAGGGGGGTCCCTGCCATGAGGGTGGAAGCCTTTCTGCCGGCAGGTGGAAATCTCTTGGAGGCCATAATCCGTTAACTTAAAGAATCCAGTTCTGAAAGAAGAAAGAGCAGGCTCAGAGTCGAGGCATTGCCCCAGAGGCTTCCCCCGACTCCCAACACTCCCCGGTCTTCGTCTGTCCCCCATTTTCCCTTGCAGGCTCTCACACTGACTCAGCAGGGCAGAAGAACTTTGAGACAGCTTTCACAGTGTGCTGGCTTACAGCTCTCTTCTCTGGGGGATGGGCCACAGTTAAAGATTATAAATACGAATCAAATAGGACTTTTTTTAGACTTATATACTCTATTTTATGAGTGTTTGGCCTACATGCCTGGTACACAGTGAGGTCAGAAGAGGGTGTCGAAAGCCTTGGAGTTACAGGTGATTATGAGCCACCATGTGGGTGTTGGGGATTGAACCCGGGTCCTCCGCACAAGCAACAAGTGTTCTAACCTGCTGAGCCATCTTTCCAGCCTCCAAAGAGGAATTTTCTAGTTGGAAATTAAAACTGAAAGTGAGAAATTCCTTTGAGCAAATCAACAAGAGATTTAAGTAGGACTAAAAACGGAAATGAAGATTCTTAGGTCAACTAAGATTCTTCAGTCTGAGGAACAGAGCCCTGGGGGATAACACTTAGTGCACAAAAGTGAAACCTGAAAACAGTGAAAAATAAAAAGGCTAGTTCATCACTGTCTCCATTATTAGCTCTGCTGGAGAATTCAGGGTAAAGGGGACACCTGGAACAAAAAAAATTAACACTGGGAGATGACCTAGGATCCAATGTGGGACTTGCTTTTTAACCTTTAACCTCAGGTTCTTGATATCTTATCCCTTTAAGTCAAATAGTTCAGATTTCAGTTTTTCTTAGAAAGCCAACATTACTAATATATCTTAGAAAGAGCATGTTGTGTTTATCAGAATATGGAGTTTGAAGGAAGCCTTTTAGAGCAGCCAGTGATGCCGTTTATGAATTTTGGTTTTTAAAAAGTCTAGGGGTTGGGAGGATGGCTCAGTTGGTAAAATGCTTGACTTAGAAAGAGGAGAACCCGAGATTGTATCCCCAGCATCTACAAAGAGCCTGATGTGATGGTATTCATCTAAAATCCAAGCTACGAGACAGAGAGTGGTGCTCTCCAGACTAACCAGTGATCTCCAGGTTCAGCCAGAGACCTTGCGTCGAAAACAATGAGGTAGAAAAGCGACAGAGAAAGATATCCCATGTCAACCTCTGGTCTCCACACATATGTGAACACTTATGCACAGGCGCCTTCCTAAACTCATGTACACACACACACACACACACACACACACGGTTGGTTTCAATAATAGAGAACTTCTGTTCCTTCTAAGACCCAGAACCCAGAACCGCATCCTTGGTACTCACTCCTGGAACTTGGGGGAGCAGACGATTGCTATAGACTCTGGTAACATCATTTGATAGGAGCAGTGAGTATGCAGATCCACACTGGACAGGAAGGCCGTCTGGGTTGGGTGAGTCTGAAAAGATGAAACAGGTCAGAGAATTTCCAGTGGCCCAGCTGCCACACCCGGCCCACTTAGGTAGGCAGGTCCTAGGGGCTCCCAACAGCAGACCCAACCCCTACTCTGCAGCCGTGAGGAACACACAGACCCACACAGTGAGTTCCCTCCCTGCACTGTAAACAAGCGGAGTCTAACACCAGTGTGTGGAAACTCTACCTGTCCTAGAAAGGTAAAGAGATTGTGAACACAGCATGCGGCCTGTGGAGTTCAAGACCGTGTGCTGTATACTTGAAAATGGTGAAGACAGACTTTTATGTATTTAGATATAGGGTCGAACGCTGTAGCTCAGACTACCCTGGAACTCACTATGTAACCCTGGCAGGTCTCAAACTTACCTCCTGCCCCAGCCTCCCAAGTCTTGTGACACAGATGTAAGCTACCAGGCCCAGTGTGAGCACAGATATTTAAGTGTTTTTCTCATACACAGACCACAGTCAACTCAGCATTCACAATGTACACACATCTCAAAACACATTATCCATCATATACAGGTTTGTATGTGCTGTCAGTTTTATGCCTTGTCTTCAAGGCATACAATCAGCTTTTAAAAGCTTTGAGAAACAAGAGGAAGAAGTTGAGCACAGGGCTGTCTGAGGCCAAGTCAGGGAACGGGAAATAGATGGAGCTCTGAGGAGTGAAACTGGCCTGTGTATTTTCCTCTTGTAATTTAAAGATCCGAGAAGACCCATAGCCTGCTGTTTTCATTTTTAAAACTTACACTTATACATGTGTGTTCAACCCTGAGAATGCATGTCTGCCTGCCCATGTTGTGTGTGTGTGTGTGTGTGTGTGTGTGTGTGTGTGCAGGTCAGAGGGCAACTTGTGGGAGTCAGTTTTCTCCTTCCACCAGGTGGGCCAAAGAAACTGAACTCAGCTAAGAGAGTGGGCAGCAAAAGCCTTTTACATACTGAACCATCTGGAAAGTCCTTTCTCGTTGTTTTCAATCCCAAATTATGAAGAAATGGTGCAGAAATGTCATAGCGGTAAAATAAGCCAAAGTTCTCTCCATGAGTTCCTAGCTGGGCCCTTACTAGACTGGGAGCCTTCACCCATCCATGCCTAGTTCTACCTGGAGTCTAAGCAGTAACTACCTGGAGTCCGCCCTCTCCTTTAGTTTCTCTTTCATTTTTTTCAAAAGATTTACTTAAAAATTGTTTTACTTATGTTCATGTGCACACATGTCTGTGTGGCTATAGGCCAGTTGTGTGCTGGGGTCCTGGGTAGGCCAGAAGTTGGTGTCAGATCCCTTGGTGCTGGAGTTAGAGGAGACTGTGAGCTGCTCAGAGGAGTTCTGGAAACCAAACTCAGATGCTCTAGAAGAGCAACAAGAGCTCTTAGCCACTGAGCCTCCTCCAGGTCTAACCTCCTCTGCGCCCCCCGCCCCCGCACCCCACCAGCTCTTAGCCACCAGCCTCCTCCAGGTCTAACCTCCTCTGCCTCCCCCCACCCGGCCAGCAGATCCTCACTCTACCCTCACCAAGGCAAAGGCTGCCTGACAAGGGTGTGTCTATGACTTCTTCACACAGAAGCTCAACCCTCTGCATGTCTTCAGCTCTCTGACCTCAACCCTGACTCTGAGGGCTGAGTGCTTTCTCCCTGGGCAAATACGAATCCCTTGTGCACTTCTGATACATTACTGTCCTGACTGCCCCGCCTGCCTTTCCCCCCTCCTCCACTGCTCACCAGACGTAAACACACACCCCAGACAGCTGCATGCTAGAGTGTGGATAAATCTTGAAGTGGATTAAGCAGTCTTCCAATTTCAGTTCAAGGTTAGACCCAAGCGGAGCTGAAGTACTGAGGAGTCAGACTTAGGATGTGAACTCTAAAGAAAGGTAGGACAGGATGATGGGGGCAAATGGGGGGGGGGTCACTGTTGGAAACAGGAAGTGGGAAGGGTGGAGCAGGTTCCAGCAGGGTGCTGCTAGAGCCCAATGCAGGTGAGCATCCTGAATTCCTTCTTCTGATGTCCCTGCTCTATAGCTTCTGTGTTTTCTTTACACATTCCTCCGTCTCCTTTTACCATCACTGCATCTTCTGCTCCCTCAGTAGCCTCCGTTCAGGTTGCCAGCAAATAGCTTTTCTTACTGTCTGCTCTCTCCACTTTTAAGGCTACCTGGGCCAGTTTAATACGAGAGCCTCCCAGATCACTCCCCTGGTTTGCCCTTACATCTTTTTCTGGCAAAACCCCACAAATTCCAGCCAACAGGACCGCTCACTGATGCAGGAGCACAGTGTACCCATCCAGCGCTGACTCCTCCCCCTTGGCCTCTCATTCTCATTGTAAGTCACCATAAGTCACCTCGGATGTGACACCCCCCCCCTTGCTCTGAAACCCACAGTGCCCTGTGCGCACCTTCTGAGGAATATAATGCATTCTGCCTCATGGGAACAGGTGCTCCTTTTCTGTGTGGCCCTCAACTGTATTCCCAGGCACAACAGGGAGAGTTTCTATCTGCCAGCTGGGATCCTTGCATTAGGCAAACTAGTGAGTATTTATATAAATGAACAGAAAAGGATGGAAGGGCCAGAGACTGCCCCACATGTCGGCACTGCCCTAGTGAGGAGGACAAGTGTGTATGACCCCCTGAACCTAGAAAGAGACCATCCGACTGTGGCTTACACCTCTCCTACGCCAAGGAAAGCAGCTCGTTCAGTGAGTCGGAGGCCTTAAAAAAAAACCGAGAGAATCATCCAGATAGGGAACTGTTTCCTCGAACGTCATCAAAAGTGTGCACGGCGTGTGTAAACACTCGTAAACTGTGTATACAACGGCAAGTGCTGCATTATAAAAAGAGTGCAGTCACCAGAATGCACTTCCCTGGCTATTTAAAAGTTTCACTTACACAGCTTTTAGGTACATGGTCTCTAGGCCAGCTTCCCTTCACCAGAGATACCAGAACACCAAAGAATTATTTTTAGTAAAAGGTAAAGTTGAGGAAAACTGCAAAAGCTCTAGGCCGTTCCTCCGAGGAAGCTGGCTGGAGCACTGGGAGCCATGTGTGCGGAGAGACTGATTGTTTGGCTAGGTTTGACTCTGCTCAGGAGTGAAGCAGGCTGTGTGCCTCTAACAGAAGAGGAACCCAGCCCTCAGGGAAGTCTGATTTTCTTACATGGATCCAGCCAAGCGTGAGGAGTCCAAGATCATCCTGCATAAAGAAAATTTCTTCTTCATTCTCTGTGTGACAATAATCAGGCCCACCATTTTGTCTGGGGATGAGAACATGTGTGATTGTGAATTCATTTCTCATCTGCAAAGGAGAAAACAACGGGTCACAATTCCCTGGGTCTCTCAACCCACTCCTTAGCAGAGGAAAGCCGAGCCCCTTCTCCCTGAGCTCCGTGCTCATTCCTCCTCCCTGAATCCCTCACCCCAGGGCTTCACAGCAGAGTGCTCACAGGCTTTGCCTGGGGACTCAACAAAGTCACAGGCACTGAGACAAACCCCAGATCTCCCTCTAGCACAGGTTGGGCCAATGGCATAGTCCTAGGGGCTTTTCTGTAGCAGCCAACAGGTCTGCTCAGGGTTCCTGGGGTTCTCTGGAAAGAGCCCCACTGCTCTGCTGCCTACAGCAGCTTCCCTGCTCCAGCCTCCTCATTAAGGCCTTGGCGAGGTTGCTTCCCATCGCCCACAGGCTTGTTTGGAAGTAAGGGATGGGTTCAAGCTCTCTCTCAGTTGCCTTGCCTTGTTCACAGTTCCTACATCTCCTAGTGGACACACTGCTCAGTGCTCTCTATCCCAGGGTCCCTTCTATCTCTGCAACGGACTGCACACCTTATGGACACATACGAAGACCTTAGATGATTCCCATTCCCGGGCCCATCGCTCAGGGGGAGCTCAGAAGAAGAGAAAATAAGTAAGCCTTCTTGCTCAGTTTAGAATTAAGTCAGCCAGCCTGCCTTCCTTCCTTCCTTCCTTCCTTCCTTCCTTCCTTCCTTCCTTCCTTCCTTCCTCCCTTCCTCCCTTCCTTCCCTTTTCTTCTTTCTTGAGACAAAGTCTTATTCCATAGTCAATACTGGTCAGGACTCACTATGTAGTTCAAGCTGACCTCAAACTCACGGAAAGTCTTCTGTCTCAGATTCCCCAGAAGTAGGATTACAGGCATGAGGTACCAGGCAGCACTGCTGACTGGCATTACAGTGCGTGTGTGCGTGTGTGTGTGTGTGCGCGCACATGTGTGTGTAGGCTTCAGGAAATTCTCGTATCTTGTTCTTCGCGTTTAATTCATTTGTTTTTAAGACATGGCCTTGTATTGGCCTGGGAATTGTAAAGTAGGCCGTCTGTCTGGCCCTAGACTTCAGGGATCAGCCTCTACCTCCCCAGGACCATGCCACACACTCTTTGTGGAGGGATTGGTGCAGAGTCAGACACCAGATATCCAGTCTGAGTGTTATAGGAGGCCACAGAGGAAACAGCCCCAGTTCAGGCGAGCTACACTTCCTTACCAATTTTCCACAGAGGACTCCACAAGTTTCAATGCCTTTGGCAGTATTGGCACTGGCAAGCTGGAGAAATTCCGGGCACAAATTGCGGGGCACCACAATGTGGCGCAGGCCTTCGATGGTGGGAACTGAAACGGACAAGGGGGAAAAGTCTGAGGCCAGGGGTCCCTGAGCAGAAGTCAGAGCTGACAGCGTGGAAGAGAAATGCCACATCACTGGGATTCCCTCCACGAACCCCTCTCCCCTCAAGGGCACCACAGACAGACATAAGTCTCTTCTCCAACATCTGGCCACAGCTGGCTGGGAACTGTGACCACAAGCTTTAGTCTCAGCCTGACTGGAAGAGCATTATTTGTGGATGTGACCATGTATGTGGGCACCCCATGTATGTGGGTGCCTGGGCTCTGTGGGCAAGGTTCACTCTCAACACCGGTGGACAGCATGCAGCCAGCAGGGAGCTGCAGGGAACAGAGAAAAGATCTCCTCTGTGTCTCTCCTGATACGTGCATGCTCTTCCTCTGTCCTTAAGACTCCAGGTCTGCTAGGCTTTGGACTCTGGCTTGTGAACTTGTGCTGGGACTTCGGGTCTCTCGCCTCAGACTGAGACTCACATGGGGCTTCCCTGGGCTGTCCTTTTCACACATAGGCTGAGCCCAAACTACCAGTATTCCCGAGCGTCCACCTGCAGAAAGCCTGTTGTGGGAATGCTCAGCCATGTAGGCCAAGAGCTCCCCTACGAGCCGTGCGACCATGGGAGACGCCACTTGTACTTTAAAGGACGTTACAGACTGCCTGGTGGCACACAGACTTGTCTCAAGGACAGAGCTCCACAGAGATTCCCCCTTTAGGGCAGTGCGGTAGGAATGGAGCAGTGTCTTGGAATTCTGAAGCTGTGGGCAACTAGTGAGTACCTCAGCCTGGGACCGCGGCATCCTGAGACCCCAGCTGTGAGTACAGCTGGTGGCTGAGCCCAGCAGAGCCATAATGTCATGATTCTGGACGCAGCTGGCACCAGTTACCCCTCTCCTGCTCAGCCCCCCCTTCTGAACGGTACCAGCTCACTCCTGCCTCTCTGCTGTATTTTGGAAGTGTGGATTCACGGCAGCACAGTCTCACAGCTGAGAATGCGGACTGCCTCATCCAGTTCTCATTTTGATGGAAACTTTGGATTCTTGTTTTATGATCCCACTCTTTTAAGAGGAGGAGGATTTAATCCTTCAAGGAAAGGGTCACCTTCTACTTTTCAAAGGTTTGTTGCAAAGAAAGATATGAGGGCAAAAGGTACGACGGCACTCTGTTGCCATCTCGGCACTCGGAATATTGTGGCAGGGGAATCCCAAGTTTCGGGCTAGTCAGTCTACACAGGGCGGCTCAGGAAGCAAAACGGCAAAAAGGGCCTGAGGAGCTGATGGCTCCATGGGTACAGACGGCTGCACAGGCATGGGGACCAGAGCTCAAATCACCAGAAACCATATCTACAGGCCCGGGGCTCCTGCAGGAAGATGGGAGGCAGGAACAGATGGAGGACCATCAGAAGCTCACGGAGGCCAAAAAAGAGGCCCTGTTTCAAACAAGATGGAAGCGGAGGACTGACCCTCAAGGGTGTCGTCTGACCATGTGGTGTGCTGTGGAACACCCGCTAGAAGAAAGTTGAAATGCCAAGCTCCCTGAGAAAAAGCAGCTTGTAAAACTTATCCAGGATGCCAAGAGGGGATCTTTTTGTGAACTCCCCAGAGAAGGTGTGGGAGACCCAGTAAGCTAGGGCAGGAAGAAACTTCATCTACTATGTTTTCATATTAAGAACACAGTAAAACAGACGTGCCACATCAGCATCTGGGTCTGCTAGACCTGATCAGCCAGAGGGGACAGCGCAGACCTGCGGACAGAGCCACAGCAGTGTGACAACTGCATCTGCGGGTGATGGGTTAAGACCGGCAGTCTCCCTTTCAGTCCAGCAATCGCTCCGTCCATTCTCAGAGGCGTGTCTCCGCCCACAGGAGACACAAAATGAGAAAGACTCAAGGCCTCGCCTGCAGGAAGTTAGAATCTAGCTATTGACAAATGATGGCACTATCAGAAATGATTTCAAATATATCGAGGCTGAGAAGATCTCTGGGAGTTTTATGGGGGTTGAATCGATATGATTGACTGGAGAGGAGCTGGAGAAGCCTCAAGAAAAGCAGAAGGCAGACGCTAGGGCTGGATGGAAGCTGACAAAGCTGTGGGTAAGACATTAGAAAGTGTTTCCCAGAGCACAGGCCGTGCAGGAAGGAGCGGTACAGGAAGAGAGGACTTTAGAGGGAATGGGGAGGAGGTCTGAAGGCCAAGCCCCAGAGCACAGCCTTCGTTCCTTTCCGGAAGATGGATCACAAGGTTTTCTGAGTGAACCAAGGAGCCCCCTGCAATGTGCAGCACCCTCACTGGCCAAGCTCCTCACAGATCAGGAGCAGCCCAGCGCAGGGAGATCCAGTGGTGGGGTTGCCTGTGGAAGCAAACATTTTAGAACGGCTTTCAGCAAGCATGATCTCTAGTTTACTGAACATGTCACATTTCTGCAGAACCCTTGAAGGTTAGTGTCTGTCTTCCAGGAAGTTTTTAGAAAACTGACTCAGATTAACCTAAGTTAAAGGCCATTTCCACAAAACAAGACAGGGAGCGGGGCAGTGGTGGCACATGCCTTTAATCTCAGTACTCAGGGAGTCAGAGGCAGGCAGATCTCTGAGAGTTCGAGGCCAGCCTTGTCTACTAGAGCTAGTTCCAGGACAGCTAGTATGGTTACACAAGAAGCCCTGCCTCAAAAAACAAAACCAAAACCAAACAAGATAGACAGGGTGGCAGGACAGAAGAAGACAGTATTCATCCCATGAGGTTCTGGTGACGGAGCCAAGTAAGTGGGTCATGGAAGTGAGAGAGATGGAGGGAGGCATGGGGGTGTGGGGGGGGGGGGGAGAGGCTCACCATTTTCAATGACGCTCAGTGCTCCAGGCTTCAGGGACCTGTCCACCACGGGCGGCTTAGCTGGTCTCACGGTTCTGTTACAGTCTGAAATCTGCGTGGGTGAGGTGGGGACCACATCTACACAAGGCTTTTCCAGATCAGGTAGCAGAGGCCCACTTGGGCCAGGGTCCACCTTCCGGAATTCTTGGACAATTTTTAGCCGCTCTTTTTCCAGCTCCTGCTTCTGGATCATCTCCTCAAAGGCATGGAACTGCTCCTGCTCCAACCGCTTCTGCTTCTGCTGGGCAACTCTCTGTCTTTCTCTTTCCAACTCTTGCTGGATAGCAATATTCCGGGCAAGTTCCTCCTCTTCCTTTTTCTATGGGGGAAGAAAGGGTCTTGGTTACCACTTCAGCTCTCAGAAGGAAAGCCTAGTCCGCCTGGAGACGTCCAAAGTACAGTTTTTCTCTGGTCTGATTTCCCAATCCAGAATTCATGCTTCGCTAGGTACCTCTAAAGTCACGGAGTACAGTCACCACCCTGCTCTATGAAGCCACCATATACCTTGTTTCCAAGGACAGCTAGTGTTCCTATCTTCAAGGTACCTTGGTGTGAAAGTTAGTGTTCATTGCCCACCTGACAGACTCTAGACTCACCTTGAGAACAAGGCTCTGAGCATGTCTGTAGGGGATGATCTTGACCCATCTTAATGGCGGATGGGACCATTCCCTGAGCAGGGGATCCTGGAGTGGATACCAAAGGGAGCCGAGTACCAGTGTGCAAGTAAGTATTCATGCTGCTTGCTTTGTTTTTAATGTTTAAAATTACATTTACTTATATGCTTACCAGAGAAGGGACACGTGTCAAGGCTCACGTGTGAAGGTCAGAGGACAACTTGTGGGATTTCTAGTGATTATTATTTAAATAAAATGACATTTAAACTAATAAATATCAAGCAACGAACCCCCTTTAGTGCATTAGAAATGTATGGCTCAGCACTATTAAACCCTCTGCTGACTGTCAGTGCCAGTGTGCAGAGCAGCGCAGCATGTAGGCAGGTACCTATCCAGGGTGTGTTCCCGAGTGTTTCTCCACAAGCTGAAACCATTCTAAACAGGACCCGCTGCACATCGCTGGGGAAAAAAATCAATAGGAAGCTTTTGGGATAAACTTCCCACACTTGAGATCTGAAACATCTATGCTCTAGAGAGAATGTTCGCCGTGGTCAGATCTCTCGCTGGACATGTGACAGAAAGGTCACAGGTGTCTGCCCTCAAGTCTCCCTCTTGGGCACACAGACTGAATCTGCTATAATTCTCCATATTGCCCTCGGTGACTCTTTTGAGTCACTGGTCTCTGTGCCCCCCGCCCCCCAACAAACTAGCCCATTAAAAATCACAGACTCATTTGGTATGGCGTAGCACAGCCTGGACTGCCTGGACTGTCTGAGAAGCACACACACCGCCCTCCCGTCTCTTGGCTGCTCACACGGACCTTTTGTTCTTTATACTGCTCATATTCTTTGGTGTATCTTTTCAAGAGTTCGGTCTTAAGTTCTTCTGCTTTGGGGAAAGCAACATTCTTTAATTTCTGAAATACAAAACCAAACCTGAGAATCACATCAAGAGTGACAGCAGTGTCCTTCCCACAGGTGATCTGAAGCCCTCCGCCCTGCCATTCCGCCCTGCCGTTCCTCGACCCCCTTCCAGCTCCGGAGAGGCAGCCCAGTTCTTCTTTCTGGCTCTGATGGGCCGACGAAGGCTCTGAGGTTGCTTGTCAGTCGCACTACGCAGCTCTGGAGCTTAATGACAGACACCAGTGAAAACTGGGACCCACCTTGACCGCATCTTTCTTCTCAGGAATGATAGCTGATTTGTAGTCTCGGTGTTTTGGAAGTTTTTCAATGAACAGCCTAAAGAAACAGAGCAGAATGATTAGGGTACACAGAAAAGGCCGCACGAGACCCTGAGACAATGCAGCCACTACAAGCAGAGTTTCTAGGAGCGCTGGGGAGATGGGGCACAGCACACAGAGCCTTGGCCCCTATCAGCTTCCTCTCTGCACAGAAGTCCAGATCTCTTCTCCCCAAGCAGGGAGTAACAGTAAATACCAGATTCCTACATCACAAAGGAGAGCCTCAGGTGAGAGGGCTCCCTAGGCAAAGGCACTTGCAGCCAAGGCTGGGGACCAGAGTTTAACTCTTAGTACTCACAAGGTGGAGGAAGAGAACTGATTCATCCAAATAGTTAGCCAGCCTCCACGAAGGCCACCCTGCAGGTACCCCCACCCCCCAAAAAATATAGGTAAAATTTGAAAGAAGAATGTAGCATCCATTGACACCTGCAATTCCAGCCCTGAGGAGCCACTGTGAGTTTCAAACTAGACTGAACTACTTCGTGAGACTGTCTTAAAACAGAAGAAAAGGCCCCCAAACCCCCAAACCAAATGGAAATAAAAGCCTGTGATATGCTCCAAATTGTAACTCTACAGAAAAGTCTTTTCCTTGTGATATGACAGAAAGGGGCTCTGTCATAAAACATCACTCTGTGCTGGCTAATCTTGGTTGTCTACCTCACACACCCGGGAAAAGAGAAATTCAGCTGAGGAATTGCCTCTATCAGATTGGCCGGTGTGCACGTCTGCGGGACATTGTGTTGACTGCAAGTCGTGCCCTAGGCAGGTGGGCCTGGGCAGTAGAAAAAAGGCAGATAAGCATGAGTCAGGGAGCGAGCCCATAAGCAGTAGTCCTCTGTGGGTTTCCTCTTCAAATTCCTGCCTTGACTTCCTATAAGCCACACAAATCCTTTTCTCCCCAAGGCCTTTGGTCAGAATGGTTGATTATAGCAACAAAGACACCACACAGAAAGAGGCCATCGGCAGCCAGGGGCAGGAGGTGAAGACAAAACTATGGCCATTACTGCTCTTATGACCTTGGCCACCAGAAGTGTTTCCTGGGACTCATAATCCTTCAGAGAATATTTTGCCCCAAACCAAGTATGGAAATGTGCAGCCTGTGGTCTGCTGGCAGAGGCAACTAGGGGTAACTCTGAAGGCAGACCAACACAAAGTCATAGACTATTTAATCACATGCTGTGCAAGCTGCCAAGCCAAGCCGGACCATCCAGAAGGAGGTCTTGAAAGTTGTCCTCTGATGTCAGGCAGTGGTGGCTCATGCCTTTAATCCTAGCACTGGGTGGCAGAGGCAAGTGGATCTATGCAAGTTCGAGGCCAGCCTGGTCTAAAGAGTGAGTTCCAGGACAGGCCCCAAAGCTACAGAGAAACCCTGTCTTGAAAAAAACAACAAAAACAAAAAAAGAAAGTTGTCCTTTGACCTCTGTATGTGCATGTGGCAATCTACCCATAGACCCCCACACAACCACTACTAACCGTAAATATAAACTAAAGGACTGTGCACATAGCCAACATCTGCCGTGTGTGGATACGGTTATAGTCAGCAGCAGACACCGGAGCAGAAGATGGGGACAAGAATTATCATGGAGATCTAATACCAGGGCTGGAAATTTTCTAGGTGCCAACACAACACAGCGGTGGCTGGCTGGATGCTTCTGTCTGGGGTTATATCTGGTTGCAGACTAGAGAAAGCAAATCCATCACAGCAAAGACGCGTCAGCAAACACAAAAACCACCTCACAGAGCAACAGAAGAAGAGGCAGAAACGGGAAGGGGCAGGCAGTGAACACATAGGAGAATGGTGCTCAGCTTCACCTTGGATGAAGGGAATTCTAAGTGAAGGTGAGGTAGCGACTTTAGCATCAGATTGGCAAAGGCTTCAAGGTGGATTGTGCCCGGCATCAGTGCGGGTGTAGGAAAGTATGTGTTCTCGCGTGCTAGCAAGATTGTAAACAGATCTAACCTTTTTTCTTATTGGAAGGAAAAGATGGGAGATAATTGTTCAAAACTTAAGATGTACATATTCATGAGATTCCCAGTTTGGCCTCCAGGAATCTACGGAAGAGATCAACATACAACATAGATGTTTACACCAAGATATATATACAAGAAGATTCAATATGGAAACAACAATGTCCATCATGGCAAGATAATTGAATAAATCATTACATATCCAGATGTGAAACAAGTTGCCAATCACTCACTTATTCAAAAATTTATTGTTTACTGGGCATTTCTAGAAGGTGCCAAGCTGGCCTCTGAAGGCTGGGATATATCAGAAATGATCCATTCAAGGTTTTCCCTCATTATGGAGCACCCATTACAATGAAGAACAGACATTAGAAAAAAGTATGTCAAAGAACCAGTGCTATTAGGGCTGGAGAGAGGGATCAAAGGTTAAGAGCACTGACTGCTCTTCCAGAGGACCTGAGATTGATTCCCAGCAACCATATGGAGGTTCACAGCAATCTGTAACTCCAGTCCCATGAGATCTGACACTCTCTTTTGGCCTCCTCTGGCATCAGGCATACATGTGGTTCACAGACGTACAAGCAGACAAAACCCCCACACATAACATAAACACATTTAAGAAAAAGGAATCAATGCCAGGAAGATCATTATCAACAGGACGGGAGGACAGGCAGTGACTGGAGAACGGGGTTTGAGATGGAGTAGCTCAGGGAACGGATGGTGTCTGAGGAAGGACTGGAGAGAGCTGGCCTTGAGGTCCAGGAGACTGTTCAGGTAGATGGAGAAGGCCCCATGTGGCCCCATGTGGAAATACAGTCTCCCTAAGAGAACAAGCTCAGAACAGAGTACAGACTGTGGTCACATCCATGCTTTAAGGACAAAGGAGCAAGGATCACGGATGCTTGCACGTGTGTAAATGCTATCTGGTAAGAACAAGTCCATAGGTGGTGGTATATGTGACAGATGGTACATCATCATCATCATCATTATTATTGTGTGTGTGTGGTCATGCGTGTGTTGCAGTACACATGTGGAAGTCAGAGGACAACCTGTGGACTTAGTTCTTTCCTCTACCTTTCTTTATGTGGGTTCCAGGGATTGAACACCATCGACCTTCATGGCAAATGCTTTACCCACTGAGACATGTTACCAGCTTGCCATTTAATTTTTTGTTTTAACTTGAATTCCTCCCTCCTAATATTAGGGGAAATTATCATGAACAAGTATTTTTGTATGGAAAAAACTCATACAAAAAGCAGACATTCAATAGAAGGCGGCTTTAAGGACCATATTTTCCAGTTTCCAAAGTTAATTGCTGGAGTGAACCCAAGCACGGGAGACCCCTTCTTGGGTCTATAAGCCCCAGCCCCAGTAAATGCCTTTGGCACAGGTGATGGCTCATGAGAGGAAGAAGGATTTGTGTCAGAGGGAGCTCACACGGTATGGCAGACCGGAACTGCTTGCATGGTCTAAGTCCCTTCTGTGCAGCCTCTGATACCCATAAAAAGCTGCGAAAGAATCCACGGCCTGGCTTACTGTCTGTGCTCACCATGAAAGTATGTACTGATCCCGCATGCTCAAGATCTTTCTTCTATACTGGGGTCTGCAAAAGGCAACGCATTCCTTTAGCAGGAAAACTACTACCGAGGGGGGAGATATGCCAAGATGCCTGAACTCATCTGGAAGGACAGACATGCCTTTTAAATCCTGAACTAAAGCAGCCACGAAAGATGCAGAACAAGAGTCTTTCAAGTGGGGGAGGCGAAAAGGTGGTGAGGTAGACGTCTGCAACCTTCCCCCCACCCCCTCCACTGCCCCTGCCTATCCCCCACCCCCACCCCACAGCTGTAGTAACTGGTAGAGCGAACCACTCGACGTAAATGGGCAGGAACACACCAAGTGAAAACCGTTTGTTAGTTCAGACTCGGGATCAGGGTCTGGAAAGCAGGTGCCAGCAACAATGTAGGCAGCTGAATCTATTGCTTCAGACCTCATCAACCCCATGCAGTCCCAAATTAAATCCCACTAGTCAACCCAATGCAGTCCCAAATTAAATCCCACTAGTCAATCCAATGCAGCACCAAATTAAACCCACTAGTCAACCCAATGCAGTCCCAAATCCAACAAATAGAGCAAGTAAGTGCGAACCCCCATCCATGACTCTGCCCCAGGCCTAGTTCACGGTGTCCAGGGGCAGACACTCCACCTCACATCAGTCTCACCACTAACACTAATATTTGTCATTCAGAGTAACACTGGGTCACATCAAAAAAAGACAAAACAGGGGGTTGGTGAGATGGCTCAGAGTTTAAGAGCATTGCCTGCTCTTCCAAAAGTCCTGAGTTCAATTCCCAGCAGCCACATAGTGGCTCACAACCATCTGTAATGAGGTCTGGTGCCCTCTTCTGGCCAGCAGGCATACACACAGACAGAATATTGTACACATAATAAATAAATACCTATTTAAAAAAGGACAAAACCAATTTAAGGATCCATTAATACTGGTGTTGTTGTTACTGGTGCTGGGGACCAAATCCAGGGTCTTCCACATGCTGGACAGCTCTGTACACTGAGCTACATCCACAGCCCTCCATGGACTTTTAACAGCATTAACACATCTGCTTCTGTTTCTTCTTGTTGCTACAGTTAACAGTCTCTCTTGACATAGCCTCTCCTTTTTCACAAGATCTTTTCTTTACGGAAAACAACAAACCCATGCTCTAGAATTTCCCATCTTGAAATACAGAGAAGCACATTCATGCACCTCATCTGCATTCGGCAACTTCCTCATTATTCTACTTTGTGTCTTACCCAACTTTCTACAAAGAGCTGTCTAAGGTAGGCATGGTAGTGCACACCTTTAGCCCCAGCACTCAGGGGCAGAAGTATCCATGGCTTTAAGGCCAGCCTGGTCTACGTAGTTCCAGGACAGCCAGGGATATGTAAGGTGACTCAAAAAAAATTAAAACAATCAAATAAATAACAAACAAACCAAAAATAATAGACACCCCTCCCAAACCCGCTCCCCAAGCCAAAACAAAAATCAACCTGTCTATACCAGGATTTGGCAAAGTAAAACCAGTGGGCCAAATCCAGCTAGCCATCTCTTCTTGCCAACAAATCAAAAACAGAAACAACCAGGAAAAAAATCTAGACACTGGGGTTTGCCAGAATGAAGGGAGGGGCATTGCTGGCACCTAGTGGGGTGCTTCCTGCAGGGACGTTGCTAACCTTCAACACTCAGCTCAGTCATGGAACCGAGACATATTCCCTACTGGGTCAGAATGTTGCTAGAGAAGACTGACAAGACACCCAGTGATGACTGACGTGCGTGCGTCTGTCCGACAGGGAGGACACACGTGGAAGTGGTGAGTAGGTGTCTCCTGTAGAGAAGAGTGGAGAGGGAGACTTACTGCCTTCTGTAAGCCTAGACGGAAAACAAAAGAACCCGTGTTCTAGAACGAACCCTGAAATAGGAGATGCCACTGCAAATGGGAACCCAAGCTCATTCTTCACCCGGAGTGCACGCCACTGTAAAAAGGAACTGGAGGGTGATGTGTCTACTTAGCACCCCACCTTGTGAAGATCCACGAACGATGCCACGGAAACCCTTCCTGAGCCCAAGGTCCTCTGAGTCACAGCAAACTCTTTAGGTCCTATTGTACTGAAGTTCAGACTAGAAATGACAAGTCACACTTTTCCCATCATCCCCTTCCTCAACCACGTGGTGCCCTTGCCACTGGGGCTTTAGGAGTCGTTCCCTGGTGACAGCCTTGAAACCTTGTATTTATGCTGCCAACCCAACTACGATGAACAAACAGCTCAGGAAATTTCTTCCTGTTGTTAAGTCAGACGGAAAGTGGTCCATAGTCATCTGTGACTAAGAGACTACACTGACAGATAAGAAGGAAACCTCTTTCCTATACCACATAAGAAGCTACAGGACGAGTACAGGAGTCTGGGCTCTGCCACACACTAGCAATGGTCCTGTGACTGGTCGCCTGAGCAGAGAGAGTGCAGCCAAAATTACTCACCAATGCAGATACAGCCTGCTTATCTGTGGACAGCTGGGACAGGTGGGTCTAGGGACTAAGTCTCATACCCAGGAAATTCCTGAGCCAAATAATACCGCTTTTGGCCCTGTGTCCTTGAACGACAAGGACAACTCACTTGTGAAAGCTGCCTGGAACCTGGTTAATGGTCGACATTCCCTGCTGTTAGCAACTGTGAGGGCCATAGGTGAGCACAGAGGCAGAACACAAGGGGTGTCCGTCACAGAAACCAAAGGAGAACTGTGGGTATCTTACGTGATGTACTTGTTGTAGAGGATAAAGGCATGTTCAATGTTGCCTTCTTCAGAGTAAATGGATGCCATGCGGATGATCTCAACGCCGGAGCGATAGTAGCGTCGGGGTGGAATGTCTTCATTTAATTCCACTGCACTCCCAAGCTGGGATAGAATCCTCACCCGGTCTTGGGGTGGGAGGCTCACATCCCCATGGTCAGACATTGGACCAATAAGGTCTTTCCTGGGACCAAAGAGAGAAAACAGACAACATCAAAGCCAGGGTCGTATCTTCCCAGTGACCTAGCACAAGATGAGGGTACCACAAATCTCCCAAAATAGTAAAGAGAGAGCTGGGCGAGGTTGAGCACACCTTTAATCTCGGCAGCTGAGGAACAGACCTCTGAGTTCAAGGCTAATCTAGCCTACACAGAGAGTTCCAGAACAATCAAGGAAGGCTCCATAGAAAGACCCTGCCACAAAACAAAACAAAAGCACACAACAAAGAAACAAAAATTAGAGAAAATAAAACACTACATGCAGTGGTTCTGATCAATACATTAACCTTCCTACCCACAAGAACACCCAAATCCCGACTTGAGGACTAACAGGTTAAAAAAAAAAATCAAGACCCTTGTCCCACAATTTGATGCTACAAGGAACACAGCATTAATAGGCCACTGTGTGGTCTAGTGCCCCTTAACCACTCTTCATCAGTGGAAGGCCTGCCTAGAGCCCTGTAGAGGTAAGGAAGCATCTGCTATTTGCTCTGTTGTTTCTCTGTCCAGATGCCTACTTCCATTTACCCAATACCTGGCAGAGTGTATTCAGTGAACCTTCCTGAAGACTGCTCTGGTAATTTATTATTCCATCTCATTTTGCTGGAGAATACCAGATATTTACCATGATATAATTCCTCAGCTTTGAATACAAGGTCAGTGTGTGTGTGTGTGTGTGTGTGTGTGTGTGTGTGTTTTCTGGGGACAAATGCTCACAACTCCGCTCGTTAAACCACTATTTGATTCAATCCATCACATTTACCATTTTCAAGGAAAGGCAGTTAGAACTCTGAAACAATGTACACTTGTCTCCACAAGCCAAGTAGGACTTCAACAGCAAAGGGACAGTTACCTCAGATGGGGTGGGACACTCTAGGAGTTCCTATTCATTGGAATCCAGACTCCAGTGAATCTACATGATCTCTAGATGTTGCTTCTGTTGGACACGGGCTCTGGGCTCCATGACACCATCATTACACATAATCCAGAGAGGAATTGGGGTTGTTCTGTGTATGGGATCACAGCCCAGCCCAGCCAGACTATTCTAGAATACACTCATCTTGTGTCTCAACAGTCTTGTTTCCCCGTCTCTGTACCTTCCTTATTCCTCGGTCAGGATTCCCATCTGCCTGGGAACCGCAGATTCCTGTCTCATTTATTCAGCCACTGTTTTTCTGAGTTCTACTCACCCGTTCTCAGAGACTTTTCTCTAAGCCAATTCTACTTTAGCTTTCTTCAACTCTTGGGTGACATTTCTTCCATGAAGTTTCCCCACTAAACCTCCTTCCTTCCTAGCAAAAGTTGGGGACGATTAGGAAATGTGGAGACACAGCGAGTGTGCATAAAACCCGTCAAAGTCCCTAGCTGCTGGAACTGGGCACAGCCCAGCAGAGCTCACTGGAATGGGATGCTGGGCATCTCGGTACCTCTTGGGGGAGGCACTTGTGGAGAGAGAAGGTACCTTCCTCTGGAAATCATCGAGTGGCTTTGGGCCAACATGGGGTTCAGCAATCATGCAAGGGAAAGACAGTGTCCGAAAAGAAGGAGGAAGGACCAGAAGGAGCTCTGGAAGAGGCAAAAGGAAGGAGCAGGGGCAGAGGGGCGCGTCCCGGAGAGGGTTCCAGCTGTTAAAGCTGGCAGAGCCCTTCCACAAGGCACTCAGTCAGGTTTCGGGAAAATGTAAGGCATGTTGAGACCGGGCCTGGCTAGTCAGGAGCCAACCCTGGGGACAGGGCCATCCCGGAGCTCGCGCGCGGCGGCCCAGCGCCAGGGACACGGGCACCACACTCATGGCTTCTCCCCGCGGGGTCCCACCGCGCCAGGATTCCCCGTCCCGCAGCATTCCCGGGACCCTTCCCACCTTTCGTGAAGGATAACAGTCGGAGCTTCCGGAAACGTCACCTCCGATGACACGCCCACTCTCGCCACTCCTCTTACACTCCAAGAATTTCAGACACGGTCTGGAGAACGGGTGGGTGGGGCTGGAATTTTCAACCAATGAGAACGAGCTTTGAAGCAGTCCTCTTGATAAAGCAATGAACCAGGAAGAAAAGGGAACCTAGTGAGTGAGGGGGATGGAACTGCCGACCGAACCAGTATGCTTTAAAAATTATGAAGCTGCAGTTTCCTGTCAATGGCTCCTCCATCGAAATAATAGCAATTTAGCATATCATGGGGAATTGCTGTCTAGCTTGACATTCGCGGCTTAGATGACAGCACCTTTTCAAACAAAACTACCCAGGCACTCTCTGTCAGCGGGTCCTGCTTATTTTTAAACTTATTCATTATTATCTCGTGTGTGTGTGTGTGTGTGTGTGTGCGCGCGCGCGCGCGCCTGTGTGTAGGGACATACTGCAAGGGACGGTGATTGTCAGAGGACATGTGTGGAACAGCTTCTTTCCTACAATATGAGTTCTGGGAACAGAACTTAGGTCATGAAGCCCGGTGGCAAGTGCCTCTACCCTCTGAGCCATCTCACCGGCCCATGCTGGTTCTGTTGTAATTCTCCACTTTAGGATTCTCCTAAAATTTAATTTCTTGAAAGGCAGATTTTCTGACTCATGGCTCCAT
The DNA here is from genome assembly GCF_982192425.1 of Myodes glareolus. NCBI lineage: Eukaryota > Metazoa > Chordata > Mammalia > Rodentia > Cricetidae > Myodes > Myodes glareolus. Next base: position 28,342,448 of record NC_142031.1, on the reverse strand, counting down.
CCCCCGTGCCCACAATGAATGACCTGTGGTTCCAAACTCAATACATATTCTTGGATGTGCAGGTGTTACTGAGATAAAGGGTGTTTCACTGTCCCCAAGATTCCAGGGATGGACTAACCAATTGTGAAAATGGAGACGTCAACGACAGGCTGATCGTTATGTTCTTGGGACGAAATATTCTCTATGAAACAATCAGAACTAGAAGCAGAAGGCTGTGGGATGGGGTGCCCTTGCTAATTTTGTAAGTATCTACCATACTAAGTCTGCAGAGACACTGGAGGGACAAGTCCCTGCTGTGAAAGGCTGCCAGGGACTAGGGCTAAGCTGCAGTAGAGGGAAACCCACTAGGGTGAGCTGTGAGCTCCCGGCACCAGAGCACCGCCCAAGCCTGGCTTGCACTCTGTGAGGAGTGAGAATGTTTGTGTGGTGCGTTCTACAGACAAACTGGGCACAGTATTGGCCTCTTCGCTGTGAATCTGTTGAGACTGACATAGACAAAAAAGTGAGCCATCAACACTCAGGGCGAAAGATGTGGCTTTACAGGTTCAAACACAGGAAAAGGCACCAAGGTGTTAAATTCGTGCACAATTATTGCAGGCAAATTATATACCCGATACTTATCTCCAGCCATAGACCATACCTCAATTAGCTGGCTCAGATCTTCCGGTGCAGAACTCCTAGCAACATTGTAGGATGGACTTGTGGCTCTGAACTCCATTTTGTTTGAAGGCAGGCCTTTCCTGTCACCAAGAACAAATTAGTTAGGGAAATCAAATGCACGGGAGATTCTTCTGCATCAGCCCCAGAAGTACTAAGACCACAGGTGAAAGCCACCTGCCCGGCTCCAGTCTCTCTTCTTCTGTGGGCACAGCTGGTATGGCAGTTATAACGGACTTACTTCCACTTGCAAACGGTCAGTATAGAATCTTGACCCTCCAGCATTCTGTACCAACCTTGGGTGCAGAACCAGGCAAAAAACCGAAGAGTTGGAGAAGGAAGACATTAGTGAAGACCAGGTAAAGTCCATGTCCAGAAATAGGGAATTAGTGTGGATTTGTTGGTGATGTTGTTTTACTGTGGGAAATGGGCCAACACACCTTGCCTCCCTTTGTATCTTAGGACTGTCAATTTGATGTTTTTATATATCAAGAGAGTCCAAAAATGGTCATGAAATCTGCACACTGAAGAGAGGATCTTAAACTCTTTTTCTCATATTGTGTCTCCCCTAGCATGCATATAGACGGCAGGTCACTTTTTATGGTTCACAAAGGTGCATACACAGTTCATATTAGTGACCTAAAACAACAACAAAGATACTGCTGTGTCTTAACTATATTTACTTAATTATCTTAAACCCAGTTGACTGCATCCTTAAATACTTTTTTGAAGTGCTAGATGTTGAACCCAAGACCACATGCACCCCAGGCAAGTCCTCTGCCACTAAGCTACATTCCCGGCTCAACAAAAACATTTTTTGTTTTTTGGGAGACAGGGTTTCTCTGTGTAGTCCTGGCTGTCCTAGGACTCACTCTGTTGATCAGACTGGCCTCCATCTCAGAGATTTGACAGCCTCTGCCTCCAAGTGCTGGGGTTAAAGTGTGCACCACCATGCCTGGCCAACAAAAACTTCTTCACATAAGAATATATTCATCTTGAGTAGTTCTGGGTGAAATATTGTCAGAGAAATGAAAGCCTGGATCACTTTTATCCTTCACCTAACCAGATTCTTCCGCCGCCCATGGCAAATCTGTCTATGAAGGATGCCATGCTAGTCAGTTTTCATCGCTGTGACAACATACTCGAGGGAGTAACTCAAAGGAGGGACGTTTGTTGTGGCTCACAGGTGCTGGTGTATCAGAGAGCATCAGTGTCCTCACCCTTTGGACCAGTGGTGAGGCAGAGCACCAGTAGGAGGAATCTGGGAAGGAGACTATTGCAGAGAGACTGGAAGGGGCAGGAATAAGATCCAAGCTTCAAAGCACACCCCTTGCAACACACTGCCTTTAACAAGGTCCCACTCACTAGTTTCTGTCACTTCCCATAGTGCCACTACATTATGA